>NC_090742.1:48854371-48861871 GCF_036898095.1 Palaemon carinicauda
TCGATATACAAAGCTCAGAAGAGTTTCTGGTTTACCTCTAGCCTCTTTTCATGTAGCTGCCTTAATATAAAGATGACATCCATAGTCCCTCTCCCCCTCATGGATCCATGCTGCTGTTTCCCAATCTTTACAATCTCTCATTTAGTAATCTCTGTCCCACCACCACTGTTCTCTTTCCGACACATCATATCCACTGGTTCTTCCCACCAACTCCTCTTCTTCCCCTACACATATTTCTTTCAAACCCACCCAGATATTTTACACTCTATTACCCTATTCACTCTCTAAGTTCAACATTTCCAGTAGTTTCTCTCTCACAATCCTCCTAAATTGCTCACCCTTCTCTCTTTAAGGTCCCAAACCTTAACCCTAGATCTCCTCTTTCTCTTCTTGGAGCTTCTACCTCTTATTTTAATATTCATCACTACCAGGTTATTTTATTTAACATATGCTTCCCCCAAAGTCACTTCACAGTTCATCACATTGATTTTATCAACTCCTCTAACCAGATTGTAATCTATTTGGCTTTTCACTCCATTTTCATAGGTATTTGGTGCTTATCCAACTTCTGAAACCATGCATATTCAAAACTCTGAGCCATATATAATATGTAGTATACTCCCCATCTTCATTTCTAATTTCAAACTTATGGACTCCAAACACAGTACCTCCTCATATCCATCACTTCTCTTTCCCAGTCTGCCATTTATGTCTACTATGATTAGCTTCTCCTCTTTCACTGTTCTAATAGCTACCTCAAATTCTTATCTAGATATTTTTTTTCTTTTTCTTGGCAACCCTTCTGAGGGGGATATGCTGAATTTATATTTTCTATCTGATCCCCTGTTACAGAACTGTTAACCACTTCTGATACCAATGTGTGAGATAACTATGCTAGGGTCAACGAAAAAGATTTTTAAGTCTTTAGGTGGGCATTCGAAGATTACTGGTGTTATTATTATCCTAAAAAATGCAATACATGCATTTGGTTTTATAATTTTTCTTTTATAGAATAGCAGAATCTAATACTAATACACCATATCTTATTTCTACCTTCTGAAGTGATTATAAGGATCGTTGAGGAAGTATGGAGTATTTGGAAAGTCATCAGGAAGAAGACCCCCAAATGATGATGAATCGTGGTGGTGGAATGATGAGGTGCAAGAACGGGTAAAAATCAAGAAAGAACCCAAAATGACAGATCGATCAGGACAAGAGCAGGATAAAGAAGAATATAAGCAAGCAAAGAAAGAAGCAAGTAGAGCAGTAGCAAAGGCGAAGACAGAGAAATTAAATGAAGTCTATAAAGAGATGGAAACACCAGAAGGAGAGAAGAAAATATTACGAATTGCTAAGGCCCAAGATGGTGCATCTAAAGGCCTGATGCAGATAAGACAAATAAAAGATAGCTATGGTATAGATCTAGCAGAAGAGAATGAAATTAAAAGAAGGTGGGAAACTTATTTTGAAGGACTATTGAATGAGGAGGACCCAAGAACAGTATTTGAAGATGGACTCCCAAACGAGGCAGTTACCATAAGAGGGTCTAGAAGAAAAGTAGAACAAGCAGTAAAGAAGATGAAAAATAATAAAGCTGCTGGACCGGATAACATACCAGTAGAGGTATGGAAAACTCTTGGAGAGGAAGGCATAGATATCATGTAGGACCTGATGCAAAAGATCTTCAATCAGGAAAAGTTACCAGAGGAATGGAGAGGAAGCCTAATCATCCCCATCTATAAGGGGAAGGGAGACATCCAGGAATGTGGCATCTGTAGAGGTATAAAGTTGATAAGCCTTGCTATGAAGATATGGGAGAAGATCATTGAGAAGAGACTTAGAGATGAAACAGCAATGGGTGAGGAACAATTTGGATTAATGCTTGGAAGAGCGACTGTAGATGCAATATTTACTTTGAGGCAGATGATAGAAAAACATCGGGAGAAACAGAATGGATTATATATGGTCTTTATTGACCTGGAGAAGGCATACGATCGAGTACCACGTCAGGAGGTGGGGAGATGTATGAGAGAAAAGGGAGTCCCTGAGAAATACGTAAGAATCACCCAAGATATGTATGAAAGGGCAGAAGCAAATGTTAAGAGCAGTTTAGGCCTAACAGAAAGTTTCCCAGTAAATGTGCGACTACATCAGGGGTCTGCATTGAGCCCTTACCTATTTGATCTGGTCATGGATGTAGTAACCCAAGGTATTAGAGATCAGTCTCCTTGATGTATGCTTTTTGCTGATGATGTTATACTGCGTAACACTAGGCAAAAGGTAGTTGAAGAGAAACTGGAGGAGTGGAGAAGAGAAATGGAAAATAGAGGATTGAAGATCAGCAGGAAAAAGACAGAGTATTTGAGATTGAAAAATGCAGGGAATGGGGAAGTTAGTTTACAAGGAGAGAGACTGAAAAGAGTTGAAAATTTCAAGGATTTAGGATCAACAGTTGCAGAGGATGGTGATCTGGGAGCAGAAATAAACCATAGAATACAAGCAGGATGGAAGAATTGGAAAAAAAGTGTGTGGAGTACTATGCAACAGGAAAATAGGGGTTAAGTTGAAAAGTAAAGTGCACAGAACAGTTGTGAGACCTTCAATGATGTATGAAGTGGAGACGTGGACAATAAAGAAGACAGAAGAGAAGAAGCTGGATGTGGCAGAGATGAGAATGTTGAGATGGATATGTAGGGTGACAAGAAGAGATAAGATACGGAATGAGGTAATTAGGGGTACCACAGGAGTTAGAGAACTATCATATGGGATCCAAGAAAGTAGACTGAGGTAGTATGGTCATGTCATGAGAAGAGATGAACATTATATTGGGAGGAGAGTGATGGAAATGTAGGTAAAGGGAAGGAGAAGGAGAGGGAGACCAAAGCAAAGGTGGATTGACTGTATCAAGGATGACCTTCGATCAAAGGGATTAACCAGTGATGAAGTGTGGGACAAAGGTAGATGGAGAACGCGGCCCAGAAATATCGACCCCACATAAAAGTGGGAAAAGAAGAAGAAGAAGAAGAAGAAGAAGAAGAAGAATATATAATTATAAAATCTATGAACAGTAATATGGCTTACATGTGAATTATGCGAATAGTAAGGATGATTGAAAAAAGCACAAAATGCAAACATGCGTCCACTGGTACATAACTATATATTTATATTGGCAAGTTTATTACGTATCATTATTATGATGTTTAATCCTTATTTAGACGTCTTATTAGGATAATAATTATGATAGATCATTTTGTTTGCTAAAATCCAAGATCAACGTTTGAACTTAAGTGGATCAAATTTGACATAGTTTTTGTGATAGAACCGGTTGACAAAATATTTGTCTCTTCACTGCACACACACATACACACACACATATATATTTATATATATATATATATATATATATATATATATATATATATATATATATATATATATATATATATATATATATATTTATATATATATATATATATATATATATATATATATATATATAGCATATATATATAATATATATATATATATATATATATATATATATATATATATATATATATATATATATATATATATATAGCCTATATATCATTGTTACTCGCTAAGCTACAACCCTAATTGGAAAAGCAGGATGCTATAAGCCCAAGGGCTCCAATAGGGAAAATAGTCAGTGAGGAAAGGAAACAATGAAAAACTACAAGAGAATTTTGAAAACAATAATAAAATTGAAATAAATCTTTCCTATTTAAACTATAAAAATTTGAAAATAACAAGAGGATAAAAACTTCAAAATAACAAGAGGAAGAGAAACATGGTAGAATAATGTTCCTGAGTGTACCCTCAAGAAAGAGATTTCTAACCTAACCCAAGACAGTGGAAGAACATGGTAAATAGGCTATGGCACTACCCATAACTAGATAACAATGGTTTGATTTTGGAGTGTCTTTCTCCTAGAAGAGCTGCTTGCCATAGCTAAAGAGTCTCTTCTACCCTTACTAAGAGGAAAGTAGCCTCTGAACAATTAAAGTGGAGTAGTTAACCGCTTAAGAGAAGAAAAACTGTTTGGTAAGTTCAGCGTTGTCAAGTGTATGAGGAAAGAGGAGAATATGTAAAGAATAGACCAGACTATTCTGTGTGTCGGTAAAGGTGAAATGAGCCGTAACCAGATAAAAGGATCCAATGTAGTACTGTCTGGCCAATCAAAGGGCACAATAACTCTCTAGCGGTAGTATCTCAATGGGTGGCAGGTGCCTTGGCCAACCCACTACCTTTATATATATATATATATATATATATATATATATATATATATATATATATATATATATATATATAATTTATATATATATAGGCCTATATATATATATATGTATATATATATATACTTATGTATGTGTGTGTGCGCGCGTGAGCGTGTGTGTGTTTGTATGCATATATAAATATATACATATATGTACAGTATATGCATATACATATACAGTATATAATGAATATGTGTTTTTGAAATCAGTTGCAATAAGCATATTCTTGATACAAAACGTCAAGGTATTTCTTGTTTCAGTTTTATTTAAATGTTTACAGAAAACATTCGATCTATACTGTCTGTACAAATGAAATCCTTCTATCCATTTCAGGATTACCCCACCTACTGGTTTCACCGATTCTACCACCTGCCCTTCTTTTACAAGCATTTCCACAAGCTCCACCACACATACAAGCAACCCACTGCATTCAGTGTCACAGCCATTCACCCCTTGGAGTTCCTAAATATGCAAGCAGTGCTTTTAAGCCCCATGTTCCTGTTTCCCGTCCACTGGAGTAAGTCTTCATGGTGTTGAGAACATTATTTTCTGGGATGAATATTTTTTTCTGATTTGGTTTGAACGCAAAGACCAATGGCGTGAACAAAACAAAATATATATATATATATATATATATATATATATATATATATATATATATATATATATATATATATATATATATATATATATATATATATATACGCAGGCAGGTGTAGGGAGTTTGACCAATACTGTGAGGGCATAAAAAAGGAAAAAAAAAAGAAAAAGAAAAAAACCTTCCAAGTTGCTTTGAGAAACTACCAGCCAATTGTGTATAACTATTGCACCAACTATTCTACTTTTAGTTTTTTCTTACAACAGTGAATTTTCTTTAAGACAACATTCTTTTCTACCGACTCGGTCATCATCTAGAAGCTTGACCCAATATTTTCTTATATTATCCAATTGGCCTCACTTTCCCCGTATTTCAGTATTCTTCATCATCCTAAGTTACATTAACCTGCAAGTGCTAAACACAATTCACCTGATGTGATATGTTTCCACATTTAGTTTTTTTGGGTTTTGAATCTTACAACGGAAATCTGGGTTTCTTTATTTCTCTCTACACTGCCGTTCATGCTTTTCAATTACTTTATTATCCAAAGAGTGTGTAGAAATCTAAAGATTCATCAGTAGTCATGTGCAAATACATACGTACACTTACATACACATGCACGCATACAACAAATATATATATATATATATATATATATATATATATATATATATATATATATATATATATATATATATATATATATATACTGTATATATATATATATATATATATATATATATATATATATATATACAGTATATATATATATATATATATATATATATATATATATATATATATATATATATATATATATATATATATATATACAGTATATATATATATACAGAACAAAGGCCAGATTGGTAACGTCTCTCCCTGGTGTTCGACAGTCGGGGCTTCAAGTCCCGCTCAGACTCGTTAGTTCCTTTAGTGTTTGCAACCTTACTATCCTTGTGAGCTGAGGATGAGGGGTTTGGGGGAGCCTATAGGTCTATCTGCTGAGACATCAGCAGCCATTGCCCGGCCCTCCTTGGTCCTAGCTTTGGTGGAGAGGGGCCTGGGCGCTGATCATGTGTGTATATGGTCAGTCTCTAGGACATTGTCCTGCTTGATAGGGCAATGTTACTGTCCCTTGCTATGCCATTCATGATCGGACTTTAAACCTTAAACATGTCCTTCCACTTGCGTCTGTTTGTGGTGTTTCTGTGCTAGTCCACGCCCGTAAACTTTCTCAGTTCGTTAAATCCATCGTCTTCTCTTCCTTCCCCTGCTTCTTTTACAATATCTAGGGACTCATTCTGTTATTCTTAATGTTCATCTATTATCTGTCATTCTCATTATATGACCTGCCCATGTCCATTTCTTGTTCTTACATGTTGTTAGAATATCCTCTACTTTACTTTGCTCTCAAATCAATGTGGCTCTTTTTCTGTCTCTTAGTGATATTCCCATCTTTATTCTTTAGGTTAGCTCTGAGTTGTAACTAGCTTATGTTCTAAGGCTTTAGTAAGGCTCCGGGATTCTGATGTATAAGTTGATATTGGTAGGACCATCTCTTTAACTACATTTCTTTTTAGAAAGAGTGGCATTTTACTACATTTCTTTTTAGAGAGAGTGGCATTTTACATTTCATATTCTCTTTTTGTTCACCATAATCACTCCCTCCCATGCTTACCCTTCATTTAATGTCGATCCCATATCCTGGGGAAACACCTACTGTCTGTCCTAAGTATGTATATTCATTAATAATCTCTAGCGATTCGTTCATAACCCTTATTTGTTGTCTATGTATTTTCAGTGAACATTATCTTGTTTTTCCTCATATTTATTTTCAGTCCTACATTTTTGCTTTCTCTATTTAAATTTTCTATCATCTTTTGCTATTCTTGTTATGATTCACGAAACAGAACTATGTCATCTGCAAATCTTAAGTTGTTAATGTTAAGTCCTACATTTTCTCAATCTAGATTTTTTTAAACTTCTTCTGGGCACGCTGTGAATAATCTCCATGCCTAACTCTTTTCTCAATCAGAATTTTCTCACTATAATAATAATAATAATAATAATAATAATAATAATAATAATAATAATAATAATAATAATAATAATAATAATAATAATAATAATTACTATTATTATTATTATTATTATTATTATTATTGATAATGATAATAATAATATTTATTGATAATAATAACAAATATTCTTGTTCTAGACTCGAGGTCTTTTGCAATGGTAAATAGTTAAAAATTGAAGTCGGATTTATGTAGTTTTATGATTGCCGTACTTCCCGTATAGATATCTTCAAGTGTTCTAACAGAAGATAGGTTTAGAGCATTCCTGTCCTGCAAACATGTTTTGTAAAGTTCAGCTAGTATCTGAAATCAAAAGATATTATGAAATGTAAAAAGAACTAAATCTTCCTGATTTCAAAGTGACCTAGCAGGAACTTTACCCAGTATGTGTGAGGTAAATCTGTTACATCTTTGCCAGTGTTTACAGTGGAAAGAATATATAAATAGTTCTAAGAAAAAGAAAATCTAAGGGATCAGTGTGTGTGTCCAAGAAATTTATATAATCATAATTGATAAATCT
>NC_090742.1:48866871-48874371 GCF_036898095.1 Palaemon carinicauda
TGCATGAACTATCATAGGAGGTTGGGCATAGTATCTACTATGTGCATGACTATACAGTATATAGGCCTACATATTATTGCTTCTTTCAGATTCATGGAACGTATAGACAGAAAAACAAAATCTACCGAGAAGACATCTTCTATGGCAAAGGCAAGGACATCGACAGCTGTACTCAGTCCGAACTCCAAAGGGATTTAAGCGAAAGAGAATCAGAGAACATCTTGGCTTACCGAGGTCAAGTTCGAGATGATCAGATAGAAGAGGTCAAGCGGAAAATTCGGTAATGATTCTCGGTTAATATCTCCAGGTTTGGTTGAAGGTTAACGTAAACATCTAAGGCACCTTCGTTCAACTATGCAATTCTTTAAGTTTTGCCTTTGGTGTAAACTAGTTTTGAGCAGATGCACAGAATAACTCATTCGAATTGTTACTCCTTTCATAATATCTGGTTGTTGTTGTATTGCTCTGATGTGATTATAACTTACAGACATTACAATTTATTCTTCAGAAGCCACTCCAGAAATTAGTGGTTAGCCAGAGCCTCCTGAATTAACTGTGTTAATGCACGGTATTTGCATCTATACGTGTAATAAGAACCTTAATGCTTTGCTTTAGTGTATCAATAACTAATTTCTCCAGTGGAATCCAGAATGAAGTCCAAGAACTGCCGAACTTAATCGTATGATAAAATCAGTATAGTCAGGACTATTACTGAAGTTTGTATATAAAAAAATAATTACACTCTTTGTTTTCTGATCACAATCCCGATTTTCATTAAGGTTGCGCAGACGTCTTGTTCCTTTCTCTGTGAAGCAGATGGATATATTCATATATACTGGAAAAAAGCTAACACAATAAAATTAAAGAAAATTGCTATATTTATTATACTTACTTCCTAGGTATGAGAGCATAACTACATGTATTTTCCTTAGAAACCTAATGACTTAAGTTCTTTTTTGTCACGAAGAGAAAACTTTCTGGAACTCCTTGGTATCTGTGTTCTAGTTATTTTCTGTATAATATTTAATGTTGGATAACGTTTATTTGGATCTTCGAGAGGAGACTTAAAAAAGTGAATAAGATGTGGCTGCAACAAGTGCTATAACAAGAAGTGTGTATCTATACAGACAAACATCAATGATAAAGACGTAACAAACTTGAATTAAATTTTTGCATAGTGTAGATGCAACCAGATATGTGTGTGTGTCTGTGTGTATGTGTGTGTGCGGAACAGAAAAGACCACCGTCGGAAACTGAACCTCACAACGTAGCCTACAATGTCAGGACCCTGTCTAGGGAAAAAGATCTCGATGTGTTACTACAAGAGCTGAAATGAATAAATTGGGGTATAATTGTGCTGGGAATCTTAGAGTTAAAAGAGGGTCATATCTTTTGCTTCAGAGGACATGAAAGGACCAAAAAAAAATGGAGTGGGTTTTCTTATTAATACAAATCGTGTAGGTAACATAGAAGAATTTTATCAAACTTAATAAAAAGTATGAAATGGAGATAATTCAAACGTACACACTAGCAACATTCAATACAGAGGAAGATAGAGAAATTTTTATGAAGATCTGGAGATATCTTAACAAACATAAGACTCTATTAGCATTTTGGGGGGATTTATATGCAAAGTAGGTCAAAAGAAGAGAGCGGAATCAGCTGTAGGCAATTTTAGTGTTGGCACAATAAACAACATAGGAGACATGCTTATACAATTTGCTAAAAAAAAATAATCTAATAATCATGAATACCTTTCTTATATAAACATTAGCATAAAAAATGAACATGGAGAGGCCAAAATCTAGAAAAGGAAAACGAAAAAGATCTTATCCTCAGTGAAAAGTTAATTTAATTAAAGATGTAACGGTGTTAAAAAAATAAAGTCAAGCGATCATAATATTGTGAGAAGTAAAATTTGTCTAGATCTAAGAAAAGAAAAAAAAACTAATTCTAAGCAGGAAAATAAACACTCCTGTAATGATATAAAATCTGATTAGTTTTGGAATACAAAATAGGTACTCCAGGCTACATGATGAAATGGAAGCAAGTAAAGAAGGAATGAACAATAAATTAACAAAATTCGTATTGGAATCAGCACAAGAGATCGGTGGAATATTTCCGAAACAAGATCAGGGATAACTATCAGAAAACGCCAAAAATTATATAAAGAAAAGATTTGAAATGATGGTAAAATCCACGTGAGATAAAATACAATGAGCATAACTATCCAAAACAATAAATAAGCGGAAAACACAAGAAATGTTTAAACACAACCAGACCAAAAATGGGGAAACACTAAAGAAAGGAAGAAGCATTAAGTTGATGAAAAGAAGCCTGGGAACTGGGCAGGGTGCCAGCAGATATTTGCTTTAAAGGATGAAAATGGAGATATCAGCAAAATAGATGGAGTGATAGAAATTGCAGAGGATTTCTAGACAATGCTATACAATGGTGATATAAGAAATAACTTTGCCAGTAGAAATAATGAAACTCATAAGCCGATAATGAAAGTAACAGTAGAAGTAAAGAAAGGCTTGACAGGCATAAAAACATCAAGCAGAAGATGGTTTGATAAATGGTTTATTATCATTATTATTATTATTATTATTATTATTATTATTATTATTATTATTATTACAAGCTAGGCTATAACCATAGTTGGAAAAGTAAGATGTTATAAGCCCAAGGCTTCAACAGGGAAAAATAGCCCAAGAGGAAAGGAATCAATGAAATAAAAATGCAACAAGAGAAGAATAAACAATCAAAATAAAATATTTCGATAACATTAACAATATTAAATTAGACCCTTCACATATGAACTAAAAAAAAATGAAATAACAAGAGGAAGAAAAATGATATGGAACAGCATGCCCGAGTGTACCCCCAATCAAGAGAACAATCCAAGACAATGGAAGGCCATGGTACAGATGCTATGGCACTACCTAAGACTAGAGAACAATGGTTTGATTTTGGAGTGTCCTTCTCCTATGATAGCTGCTTACCATAGCTAAAGAGTCTCTTCTAATCTTACCAAAAGGAAAGTAGCCATTGAAAAATTACATTGCAGAAGTTAATCCCTTGAGCGAAGAATAATTGTTTGGTAATGTCAGTGTTGTCAGATATATGAGGACAGAGGAGACTATGGAAAGAATAGGCCAAACTCTTCGGTATATATGTAGGCAAAGACAAAATGAGCCATAACCAGAGAGAGGGATCCAATGTAGTACTGTCTGGTCAATCAAAGGACCCAATATCTCTTTAGCGGTAGTATTTCAATGAGCGGCTGGTGCCCTGGCCAACCTACTACAAAATATGGAGGATATTTCATAGTAGTAAATTTCGCTGAACTTTACACAAAATATTTGCAAGACTACTCTATACCTTCAGTTTGGAAAACTTTATAATTTATTATTTCATAAAAAAGACACAAAAGACCGAAAAAAAATGACCTCCCATTAAGTTCACTCTCAGTTTTATGTGATATATTCACAAAGAAAGCTAGACTTGAATCAGCCAATAGAGCAGGCAGGTTTTAAAAGCGGATATGCAACAACTGGCCATATTCATGTAATTAACCAGCTAATGGAAAAATGGCAAAATCCTATGTATAGTAGTAGGTTGGCCAGGGCACCAGCCACCCGTTGAGATACTACCGCTAGAGAGTTATGGGGTCTTTTGACTGGCCAGACAGTACTACATTGGATCCTCCTCTCTGGTTACGGTTCATTTTTTCTTTGCCTACATACACACTGAATAGTCTGGCATATTCTTTACATATTCTCCTCTATCCTCATACACCTGACAACACAGATTACCAAACAATTCTTCATCACCCAAGGGGTTACTGCACTGTAATTGTTCAGTACCACTTTCCTCTTGGTAAGGGTAGAAGAGACTCTTTAGCTATGGTAAGCAGCTCTTCTAGGAGAAGGACACTCCAAAATCAAACCACTGTTCTCTAGTCTTGGGTAGTGCCATAGCCTCTGTACCATGGCCTTTCACTGTCTTGGGTTAGAGTTCTCTTGCTTGAGGGTACACTCGAGCACACTCTCCTATCTTATTTCTCTTCCTCTTGTTTTGTTAAAGTTTTTATAGTTTATATAGGAGATATTTATTGTTGTTACTCTTCTTAGAATATTTTATTTTCCTTTTTTCCTTTCCGCACTGAGCTATTTTCCCTGTTGGAGCCCCTGGGCTTATAGCATACTGCTTTTCCAACTAGGGTTGTAGCTTAGTAAGTAATAATAATAATAATAATTTAAAGACAATAAAAAAGCTTTAATTCCGTCAAAACATTAGAAGTAATGCAAGCCCTTCAAAGACAAGTAATAGATGATACTCATATTAGAACACATGAAGATACGGGTAGTACAGCAATCCTAAAATTACATAAATTTAGTGAGAAAATTCGAATTGAGAAAAAGTTAAACAAGGAGAACTTATACCTCCTAAATTATTCACAGCATACAGAGAAGTTTTTAAGAATTTAGATTGGGAAATATAGAAATTAACATTAATGGGGAATACCTTAACAACTTAATATTTTCAGATGACTTAGTTCTATTTAGTGAATCATGGAAGGAATTGCAAAAGATGATATATTTGAATAGAAAAAGTAGACATGTAGGACTGAAGATGAATATGAGCAAAAATAAGATATGTTCATTGAAAATACAGAGACAACGAATAAGAGTTAAGAACGAACCCTAGAGATTGTTAATGAATTTATGTGCTTAGGGCAGACAGTAAGTGTTTCCCCGGGACATAATACCAACATTAAAAGAATAAGCATGGGATGGAGAGATTTTGGTTAACAAAAAGAGATTATGAAAAGGAAAATGCCACTTTCTCTAAAAACAAAAATATTTAATCAGATGGTCCTATCAGTATCAACTTTGGAATCTTGTTAAAGCATTCGAACATAATCTAGTTACAACTCAAAGAGCTATGGAAAGAATAATGATACGATTTACACTAAGAGACAGAAAAAGAGCAACGTGGATACGAGAGCAAACTAAATTGGAAGATATTCCAATATGTAAGGAAAAGAAATGGACGTTTGCAGGACATATAATGAGAAGGACAGATGATACATGATCATTAGAATAACAGAATGAGTACATAGAGATTAAAAACAAAGCAGGGGAAGGAAGAGAAGATAATGTAAGAAAATTTGCTAGTATATGTATGTACAGTATGTATGTATGTACACACGCATACATATATATACACATGTGTATATATGTATATATATATATATATATATATATATATATATATATATATATATATATATATATATATATATATATATATATATATATATATACAGTATATACATATTATGGCTGGAGAATTACATAAACTCTGGAGCTCCAAACTCACCTGTTTATATATATATATATATATATATATATATATATATATATATATATATATATATATATATATATATATATACAATATATACAATATATACATATTATACCTGGAGAATTACATCAACTCTGGAGCTCCAAACTCACCTGTTTATACATATATATATATATATATATATATATATATATATATATATATATATATATATATATATATATACATATATATATATATATATATATATATATATATATATATACATACACACAAACACACACACACACACACACACACACATATATATATATATATATATATATATATATATATATATATATATATATATATATGTGTGTGTGTGTGTGTGTGTGTGTGTGTATTATGGCTGGAGAATTACATAAACTTCTGAGCTCCAAACTCACCTGTTTATATTACATAAGTCTGTTACACTTGAAATATATACCTGAACTCTTTGAATATTACGCAACTCCCAGACGGCAATGAATAAAACCACTGAATATCCAAAGGTCTCTTACGTACACTCAAAATAAAACTGTATGATTATTTTATAAGAACTATTCTAAACAAACTTCTTCCGTCGGTTCTTAATCAGGAATTACGAGCAAAGTCCTGATAGAAAATATTTGTGATTGAAACAATACACACTTTATAAAAATAAGTATATTCTATAAAAAGTTAACACTAATACAGAAGAATTAACACCAAAATTAAATCACTAAAAATATTAAATCTGAATAAAATCTTAGACTAAGACAAGAAAATGTTACTCTATGAAAATTATACAATCACTTGTTTAATTTATGAAAATATTTAATTTTTATAATTATTGAAAATAGTTAACTCTTTAAAACTCTAATGATTAATCACTAAATGAAATTTATATAAATTTAACTGCTACACTTATTTCTTTTTGTTCACAATAAGGTTCAGAACATTTAAGCAATTTTTTTTAAACCTCTCCACTGTTTAACCTAAATATCGAAGGGCTAGTTACAAAATCTATGTTAAAGTACTTACACTAACACACTAGACTTCAATTAACATTAAAAAAAAAAATCTCACCAACGTTTGAACAAAACGATACGCAATATACGTTGGGTAAAAAACTTATTCACGTTTGAGAGGAAACACTCAAGAGGAGAGAGGGCATGCAAACTTTTGCTGATAGACTGGGTCTCTTCTCCTGCTTATGCATTCCTAAGGTCTATATTTATGGACTTAATTCGTCTAGAATTTTCTAATAGATCATTCTCATGGCATGGGAGGCAAGGCTCTAGCGACGTAAGGTTGCCAACGCAGTAAATTGAACAGGGGGACTAACCTTGCTTATGAGGTAACCCTCTCTCAGCTAACTCTGCCCACCTCCCTCTTGTGACAATGAAAAAAAAAAATCTGATTCGAGAATTTTCATGCACTTTCTAACCATGAGGAAACATAAATATGATGTAATCCTTTGTTCTCATATCTTGTGTGTGACATGCAGCTTACCTAAACGAAATTACATATATCTTCATAACAAAATACAAGAAATGAAAAGTTAACTCTTAAAAGTGCTTCCTGTCTATTGATAAACTCACTTTAGATGGAAATAAGCTAGGGACATTTTTGATTCTTTCTCATCTAGCACTTAAAAATTCATAGAAAGTACATCTTAAAGTTAACATTTTATAGCTTTTTTATTATGGATTGATTTTTTTTTTCGTCTAAATGCATTTAATTTGCATCAGCATAAATATGTCAGAAGCTATGGAAATATTTTTTTACTATTTACGACATTTCAATAATAGTAATAAATCCTCTTCATACAAGTTTCTCTAATTTCCATTTTCCTGCTTAAAATTAGCATGAAACTGACATGAAGACAAGATATTTTTCTCATCACGCTTCGAATCTATACGAAGTATAGTTTTGGGCAAATATACTTTATTCACAGTTATGTTAAATGTGATTTCAGTATATGAAATTCATACTGATGTATATTAGGATGCTAAACCTCTAAGGGTTTTACACGCGTACGTTTGAATCTGCCTGAGATTCTGCCAATAAAGCAAAAATGTACCATTAATACATACAATTTATTTATAACTTATACATTTG
>NC_090742.1:48879371-48939371 GCF_036898095.1 Palaemon carinicauda
GCCAAAGAAAAATGTGATATAAGATTAAGATATTCAAAATGTCAAAAAAGGTGCACGAAATAGTAAGAAAATTTAGTATTAAACAGACAAACAGAATAAACCAAGAAGTCCACAGAATTAAGGAAATTGATGAAACTTAAAAGAATCATTGAGTAAAAATTGATTAATCTTGGAAAGGAAAACAATGAGTTCAAGAGAAGAACTAAACTACAGGAGAGCCTCGTTTACTCATACATACGAGAAGAAAAGCAAAAAAGAGGAAGGTTTAAGAATAATCAAGGAAGTAGGGGATATCAAAGCAAAGGGAGGAATGAACAGCAGAGCCTTCTGGGAATTCAAGAAGAAAGTTGATGGAAAAAACACCAGTACCTATACAGCCATCAGAGGAAATGATGGAGAAAAAATAGAGGAAGTTGAGGAAACAAAGAAAGAATGTGAGCAATTCTACAGAGATTTGTTTAAGCTAGATTATCCCTAGAGGGAAGAAATCTTGTCAGAAGAAATCAACAAATTGTTTGACGAATGGCTGTCAGAAAGCGACAGAGCGAGATCCAGCAAAGAGGAAAAAATAAGTTATCAAGAAGTAGAAGGCATCGTAAAAACTCTTAAAGACATGTACACAATGGACAGGCAAGGATTTAAGAATGTTATGATTAAAATGATGGGAAAAGAAATAATATATGGTCTGAAGTTGATCCAAACAGAAATAAACGAAAACATAATGTATCCCTAAGGAGTGGGAAGAGATGTGGATACTCTCAATCCACAAAAAGGGATATAAAATGGAATTAGAAAATAAGAGAGGAATATTTATCACAAGTATAATTAGCAAGATATTTAAGAAAATAAGGATGGAAAAATCAAAGAACAGGTTCAAGGAAGAGATTAGTAGATTCCAGTGTGGAGGCAAAAAAACGACGGCCGATTATCTGCTAACACTGAATGCAGTAATCGACTATATTGCCTATTTCGGAGGATCAACGTATGTAAGGTTTTATGATGCATGTAAGTGCTTCAATAAGCTAGACCTGAAAGATTGCTTTAAAGAAATTGGAAAATGATAGAATGAAAGGAAGCATTTATAGTTAAGAAAATTGATGAAAAAGGTAGAGCAGACATCAACTGTCCAGCAGGACAACAGGAAACAGAGATTAAAGGAAAAGTGAGACAAGGAACTATATATGGACCCGAGCTATGCAGTATCGTGACTGACGAAGTGAATAGCATTAGTAGAAAAACATATTACGTTGATAAAGAATATTGAAATTGAATCAATGGTATTTGTAGATGATATTATGTTTCCCACAGGAAGAAAAGAAGGAATAGAAGGTCCCATAAGTAATTGAGTATCAGTAAAAAAGGAGAAAAAAAAACAGAGGGTTGCGTACATGACCCAAGAAATACGAAAATATTGAGATATGAGAAAAATAGGAAAAATGGCATTGGAAGTAAGAAAGAAAATATATGAAACTGGAGAAATGCATTTTTATCTAACTGTTGAGTGGGAACTTGTTCCGGGAAAGTCTCCCCACGTCCGTAGGCAAAGATCAGCAGGGGAAGAAATTGAGTACTATCACTCGAGGCACAAACACGCTGTTAATCACTTTGATGACATAGTTCACATACCTTCACTCTAAATGAAAAAACTGTAGCCTACTCTGTCCAGAGGCCTGAAAACTCCACACGTGAAATAAAAGAAATTTGATGGCCTACTTTGGCTTTGTCAGGTCTAAGGTCATCTACACTCTTAGTCTCTGTTTCAGCTCCGTCCCAGGGAACCCAGTGAGATGCTGGACAGGAATCTTACGTTAGGCAATTATTGAGACAATGGCAATGGATGGGAGCATTGATGTAGTAAAATTAAATGTGGATCTTCACCTTCAAAGTACTAAGTTAAATAAGCTTACACTCGCTTATACCAACTCACCTATACCTACAGTGCGTTACTCTCAACATCTCGGGTGCATCTAACCTGTACTATACTATAGATTGGAATAATTCAAATAATGGGGTTAAAGATACCAATGTTTGTAATCTATTCTAATTTCTTTATTACAGTAAAGAAGAGAATAGAGTAACTAATAATGATTTATTCAAATGGCAAAATCAATAAATTAAATATTTAACACAATTTACAACACAAAACATCGAAATTGATAAACTGTATGAACACGTTGGATTAACCCTCAAACGGAATAAATAAAATAAAAATCTTATAATAAATAACTTATGCGGTAGGCTACTTGAGGTACCAACATGTGGTCAGTGACCTCAAGCAGTTACCAACAAATTAACTAAAAGTACATTAATTTGCACGCATGCAGTCCGAAAAATTGTAATGCCAGAACGTTACTTAAACGTAACTTAGAGACAAATAGAAACTTATCTAAAGGGGAATGGCCATTAATTGAACTCACAAGATCTTTTATCCTGGCCGCACGTGTCCAGAGAATGGTGGTCTTCAGTTCTACCTCACTAGGCCTACTGCACTTGTTTAGCGGAGTTAATGGTCTCTTCTTACTCGCCCCTAGCCTTGATCAGAGGTTTCTGCGGAACTGGATGCTTCTCCTTAATATTTGTGACCTCTCAAGGTATCTACTTGTCCTCGTCCATTGTGGAATCTAGTGGGGGAGAGTGGGAGCACGAAGTTGACTCAGAGGCTATTGACCCTGCCAGTAACGTTTAGCACTGTGGCCTAGAGCCATGTGAGGTCGAGTTCAGGTCTGCAGCATCCGGCTTCCTTCCCTCAACAACAGCGCATCTCAATATATAGGCCAGTGGTCTCGATGTGCCATCTCTAATTTAGGACAGGCTTGAAACATGTGGTTTATGAATTTTAAGCAATACTTATTTAGAATACAAGGAGAAATCTTGCAACTCCAGGGGACAAAGATAATCCTAACTCTAAAACATCTGGCATACAAAATAAAAAATAAAACTAAAAGGTAATTAGCAAGTCGGGGTTACGTGTGTGGACAAACATACCTCCTAGACTATAACAGACTTGAGTTGTAGTAAAGAGAAATTCAAAGTACCTAAATACTTAAGGTAAAATAATGAATACAAAATATTTATCTCGAGACACTCGCTTAAGGAAGAATCATCACTCACATTTCTGCCCTGCCGTGACGTCACGAACAGTAACAATATCTACATAAAATAAATTGTGAAGAAGAAGAGTAGTGAAGAAAATCCTGAAGGGCTCGGCCAGACCAAGCGCGATGAGCGGCAAGGTTAGCGGCATGACTCGGGCGGCAAGCCAGCGACAAAATGTTGGGTGGCCACACCGGAACCGCCACACCTCTCTTGCCTCCTTCACTCCCAGTCTCAGCTTTCGAAGATAGCCTTCCTCGTAAACATGACGATGGTGTTTGAGTAGGAAATTACTTCCGATTGAAAATCGTTATTTTAATCTGAACTATAAATTGCACAAGAGGCTGGATTCACGATTTTAATAAACAGAGAAGGGAAAATAAGTTAATTTTGAAATTAATGTTGCCAGTCTCGTTTATACGGCGACCGATTTAATGAGCATCTGCATATTTCACAAGTCTTTTGATTCTTTGATGGCAACATCCTTCCTGGATTCAGGCTCAAAAAACAAACGTCGAACTATAGACAACCTCAATCTCTCTCTTACCAGGTATTATAATTGCTTCAAATATGATAAAGTTCACGAAAAATCATTGTCCCATTCATTCCAGAATTAACTAGCATTTGCATAAGATATATTGTTTAAATGTACATACGATTCTTTTCACATATGAAATTTCTCTATATCTATATATATATATATATATATATATATATATATATATATATATATATATATATATATATATATATATATATATATATATATATATATATATGTGTGTGTGTGTGTGTGTGTGTGTGTGTGTGTGTGTGTGTGTGTGTGTATATATATATATATATATATATATATATATATATATATATATATATATATATATATATATATATAACTAAATGGTGATTAAATAGGTTGCAAAGCACAAAAATGCGTAGGCCTACGCACTATTTTATCACCATCCATTTGCAGTTGATTGCCATAACTTCCATTTATTTAATTTATTTTTGCTCTCCGAAACACCTCCCAATAAATTGTTGATTAGTAATGGCTGGAAACGAACAATTGAACGCGTACCCCTTCAGGAACTGATGAAAAATGGCGTAATCTTGGGTGAAGACGCTCGAGCCGCCGCGATTTTTTAAAACATGAAACATAGTCTGGCGGCAACTGCAGCGACTTAAGGCTTCCCGCGCCTCCTATATGGCCACCTACATAAGATACCTAAGGTTTCAATTTGCCGCGGGAACCTCTTGCCGCTAACCTCGCCGCTAACCGCGCTTAGAAACAGTGAGCCTAGAAATATATAGAACGTGGAAGAAAGAAGTTAAAGAAGAGTTACGTTATGACAATATATTTGCTTCAGTTATATTTTTAGAGTAAGAACTAATACGTTAAAACTAAATATTGTAAATAGACACAAGGGGGGGGGGATGTAAACCGTAATTTTTTTGAAAATGAGGAGGAAGATTTGATACATTTTTTTTTTTTTTTTACCAGGAATATAGAAAAGAAAGGAATGGAGTAATTGAGCTACAACAACCATACAAGGAAGACCTAAAGAAAATAGTAGGATTTCTTTTATTTAGTAAAACAAATATAGAAAAGAAAAAAGAAGTATGTGGAAGAAAAGACAAAACAGTACAAGAGGATAAACTTTAGCGGCGCCGTTGCAAAGGCTACGCCCCACCCCAGAACCTGACCTGACAGTAGTGGTACTTATAGAAAAAATAGAAGAAACTATTGAAGAAAAAAAGAAAATAATGAAAAAATTAAGATTTATTAAAGGAAATGGCCCTATGCCTTATATCAGAGAAATGTATCTGGATAAGGCATCACTTGTGATGAAAGCAAGATTAAATATGCTCAACTTAAAAGCAAATTTCAGGGGAAAATATGATGACAATTTGTGTGATCTATGCAAAGAGGAAGAAGACACCACCGAACATTTATTTTTATGCCCAAAGTTAGAACAGCTAAAGAATGTAGAAATAAGTTTAGGTATGCTAAAAAATCCTAGCAGGGATCTGGCTGCATTTATAGATAGGGCAATGAATATAAAAGAAGAGTTTAGGAAGCCCAAACTGATTACCACAACAGGTTGCCAAAACTGATGATAGCAAGGTGTTATCGTATCCAATTTCAAAGTATAAGGGAATAAAAGTAAAGATTGTGAACCTCATTATGATATTAATCTATTTAAGGCACAGATTATATAAACTTGATAATAAGAATAAGCTTAGAAGCTTTGCACCTATCTATAAAGAGATAGACTGCCCGCAAACTTATTTTGCGGAGTGAGCAATAAGGAACCAGGAACCAGGAACCAGGAACCAACAATATTTGCTAATGTGATGACCTGGAGTTAAATAAGGTATATAGATATGCAAGATCGGGAAATCCTTTAATACAGGGTAATAAGAACTATGCATGAACAACCTGCAAGTACTCCGTATTGAGGTATCCTTGCAGAAACAGGAATATGGCCAGTGTCTTGCAGAATAGAATATAAAAAAAAATTAATGCTCTTCCATAACATCATAAACTCAGATAAAAAAGGCTAGTAAGAGAGATAATTGAGGATCAGTTGAAGAACCCTTATGATAAGTGCTGGAGTAACAGCATGGAGGAAATCTGTTGTAAATATAGGATGGTAGTTGAAGAAATGAGAAGTTGGGAAAAACGAACCCTGGGAAAAAAATAAGAAAAAATCACGGGAAAAACTAGAAGAAACTATTCAAGACATGAAGAAAGTGATGAAAAAATTAAGATCTATAGAAGGAAATGGTCTACAGCCTTATATCAGAGAAATGGATCTGGATAAGCCAACCCTTGTAATGAAGGCAAGATTAAATATGCTCAATTTAAAAGCACATTTCGGGGGGAAATATGCAGATAATTTGTGTGACATTTGCAAAGATGAAGATACTACTGAACATTTATTTTCATGTCCAAAATTAACACAGTTAATGAAACTAGACACAAGTGTAGGTATGTTGCAAAATCCTAGCACGGATCTGGTTGCATCTCTAAGTAGGGCAATGCCTTTGAAAGAAGAATTTAAAAAGTCCAAATTGACCACAATAGGTTGCCAAAACTGATGATAGCAAAGTGTTATCCTAGCAGATTTCAAGACAGAATGAGATAAAAGTAAATATTGAGAAATTCAATATCAATTCATTTATGGTACAGGTAAAATAAACTTGCAATAATAAGAGTAAGCCTAGAAGCTTTGCATCTTTCTATGATGCCATAGAGTGCCGGCAAACTTATTTTGCGTAGTGGGCAATTA
This sequence comes from Palaemon carinicauda, assembly GCF_036898095.1. Classification (NCBI taxonomy): domain Eukaryota; kingdom Metazoa; phylum Arthropoda; class Malacostraca; order Decapoda; family Palaemonidae; genus Palaemon; species Palaemon carinicauda. Next base: position 48,885,755 of record NC_090742.1, read on the forward strand.
GGAACTAGGAACCAGTACCCGACATCCTAAATATCTAAGAGAATTTCTACACATAGTGCAACCAACGAATCGTCTCAACACAAGAATAGTTATAGAGGGTTTCACATTATTGAAGCCAAGATTTACCTTTACTGTATGCTCTAGATCTTTCAGATATACGGACCCAAAGAATAGTTGGAACTTGTTATTACAAGCTCCCACTATATATCTGAAAGACTGTAGATATTAGGCTTTACTTACTTTGACGGCTGTTTTCCGGTTCTATACAGCAGGGGAACTCTACTCCCTACAGGACCTCCACTGTCATTTTACCCTGTTCGTTCAAAGTATTTAATATTTCATATCAGATATTACTCATTTACTGTTAAATCGTCATTGTCAAACGACTCACAGAATAAGAAAGTCTTCACTTTCCTCTTAAAAGCCTTGATGTCTTCAATCATTCGGATGTCTCGTAGAGTTTATTGTATACTGTAGTCTCGGGCCGCTTATTTAAAGGCTCTGGAGCCTACAGTAGACCTAAATCTAGGTTCCAATAGTTTGAAATCATCTGTAACTATTCTCGTATCAACACGATTTGTAGGCAGTGCAATATGTAGCAATTCTCTTAGGTATTATGGATGACTGGTTCTGATAACTTGGTGGGTTATTGTACAGTACATATTTTAAAGTCAATTCTCTTTTTAATCGGCAGCCAGCGTAAATCAGTTAGTATAGGGGAAAAAGCTAGAGACTTTCGTGTTATCTAAGTGTTTTGATAATGTAGATTTGACAATTAACGTAGAATACGCTGTGTGATATTCTAAATACCCAAAAATATATATGACCAACAGATTATGTAGGTCCTGGTAGGCGCAGAGTTTCCATGTGTTATAGGACCATAAAAAACATACCTTTAAGTAATGTAAAAAGCAAGTAATGAAAGCATTGGACTAAAATAAAGAGCGAAAATACGAAAAATAAGATTATGGCACATCTCTACTATAGATGGAAACCATATACTATAAAGGAAGAAGAAAACATTCATGAAAATGGACAAGTTCATCACTACTAGTTCTTTTTAGAGAACGCTTTAATATTCCAAATCAGCGACGGAGGAAGATATTTAAAGATACAAATACAAAATACGAATTATATGACGAGAGAAAAACTGATACATTTGTTAGTAGGCTGTAAAAAAAAAAGAAAAAAAAAAACTAAATTTGACGAGAATGAGTGCATTTTACCAATGAAACCACACACATACGAGGAAGAAGAAATTATAAAAAAAATCTAATACTGTTTGAAATAAACAACAAGGAAATCCGATGTGAAAATAGGAATATCATTTAAAAATTGTGGAAACCTAGAAAAGAAATGCGAAACAAACTACAAACCGGTACTTGGTTGGTATTTGCCGTACTCGGGGACTCGGACTCCACAGATGCAATCGCCGGACCTCCGAACAAACGTCTATTTCTTCTGTATTTACGGTTGATTTATAACAAATTTACCGGCCCCATAAACCCAACAATCTGATATATGAGTTCACACTAAATGTTTGTCATGCCATAACCCACAACACCCACAAAGCAAGGTTAAATTAGACAAACCCCATCATGGACTCCAGGAAATGTAAGAAAAATGGCGTCGGTGTAATGGAACCATGTGTTGGGGAAACAATTTTTTATTTGTGTCATCATTGAATCCCTCTGCTTAAGAATATGATATCTTTATGATGAATTGGATTGTTATTTAACCGAAATTTGATAAAGGTACATAATTTTGTCCCATACATTACTAGGTTTGGATTGATAATATTTAAAATATATATTATATAAAATCTACTGCTTTTTGTAAACTTCATGATAAGTTTGACCTTGAAATAACATCATATATGGGGCAAAATAAAATTTTACAGTACCTGCTAGCCTGATCAGATGGCTTGAGTGTTTTTCAATATCCTTTTACAATACCATCATCATTGGTAAAATATAATAAGAAGTTTATTGTTTATTCAAATTTTATTAGCACTAATTTCTAATTATAATCTAACCCATGCATAACACAATCATAATAAAGTTCATGAACACCTTATCAGAGCAGTTAAAAAAGACTCCCCAAAATAGCACCTAATGGAATGTTTCTGATGATCCTTATTGTAACAGTTATTAATTGGACTATAAATGTAAATATTTCATTGTTTAATCAAAATACAGATAGGTCTTTAAAACAGCTGAACAGTCTTTCCAATTATAAATTGAGACATAGCCCCTATATAGACCTCTAATAGAAATTACAAACTGACTGAAAACATATTTGCATGAACATAAAGTACCTGTATATATGTATCTACTTTTAATTATACATTCACATGAACAGAAACAATAGAATACATGACACAATTCTTTAAAAAGATTGTTTTAGCAGAACCCTCCCAGGAATCATTTTAAAAATATACTAATATACAATAGGCAAACATTTATGTTAAAAAAAAAATACTGTGCAGAACATGAGGGGCAGAACCACTTTCTGGAATCATTTGGTTCTACATTCATACAATTTTTGAAAAACTATTTCCTACACTGGTCACATCTTATCATGTTGTTCAGGCAATCAGGCTTCAAACAAGTACATCATAAATCTAACCTCTGTTCCTTGTATATCTGGGGTTTTCTTAATCGAGAGATTTTTGAAACTTTTGGAAATGGCTCAAACTTACCCTTTTCCAAACAAGCATGCAATTGGGGTCTCATTTGATCAGTATAAAAAACAACAGACTTATTTCCCAGAAAACCTGAAAAACAATATTCTACCGTATTTGCAATTGCAAACACTCCACAGTCTACAGAATTTAGCTGCTTTTGGACTCTGGTAATAACAACATTTATCTGATTCATTTGACCCTGGTTATAAATCTGAGCAATCTGAATTTGTAAAGATAGGTTTAAGCTCTCGTGCCCATAGAGGCTGTCTAACAAATAATCACCTTGGTTTTCTTTATTTCATGAATAAAAAAGCGTGTTGTTTAACATATTGTTTTTGGCTAACTCTTGTGAAGTGTAATAAATTATATACTTGAATAGGCTTGGCATGTAATACTTTTTTCTTATTATATTTTATTTCTACAACTAGATTTATCTTGTAATAATAAGTAGCATTCAAATATATGTAAAACAGTTCATATTGTTACTTGCAAATTATAGTGTTAGTTTCTGTACATAAATATAATTCATATTACATATTGATTTATGATTTATCCTCTGTGTCCTTTATTTTCTTTGACTCACTTTTATCATTAAATGTTGTGAGGGAATTATATATATCATATACAGGGCTCCTTTGTTTCAGCATAATTTATGCTATAGATGATGTCGGGAGTTTCGAACTGATCATTCGAAAGTCCCGCCATTTAACTTCACAAACGTTACGTTAAATTGAGCTAAGATTGGAAGATCTCGCGGGCGTTGCTGCTAATGACTATGGTCCAATACGTGACGGTATTGGGGCATAAAATTTAACCACCTGTTGGGGAAGGAGCGGTTGTCAGAGAAACTAAGTATTTGTTATTTAGGAATCACAAAATTTGTCTCGTATTATTACACCACGATAAAAATATCAATGTATATGTTTAGAGCCAAGGACTCTCTAGTTGGGTGGATTATAGCAAATTATGGCCTTCAGCTGAAGCATTAAGCTCACCCTTCGATCTGAAGTAAGACTAACAGTTTCTCAGTCTTGTGGTCGATAAAGAAGCTTTATTAGACCCCTTATAAATAAATAACGTAAGAATTCCCTTCCCTCTCCCAAGGACACTTTAGTTAGCGCGGGAGATCGAAGTTTTCTTCGGAGCTGCCCAGAGCTACAGTCATCCTCTCTGCCTATCTCCCCCGAAAAAGTAAGTCCATCTTATTGTTACTCTCTCTGTCTCCACTCCAGACCGCGTGAAACCAGGTCAGTTCCCCCTAGTCTTTTTCTGAGTGCGAAGTGTTTTTTATATCTGTCTGTAACTTTGTGATCCCAGTGATTGGGGATTAGATTTATTTACTAAGATAGGTTAAAGAACCTTGGTAGGTGTTCTACCAAGGTATTGTATTGAAATTAAGTGTATTTAGTCCTTTTTTTTGTCCAACGTGGACTTAGTGCCCCACGGGCACATGTTACAGACCCCTAAGGGAGATAGTTTCATTTATCAATTAGTTCAAAGGTTATAGTGTGTTATTTCCTTGTTAAATAGTTATTTTTGTAATAAATTTGTAAAGTGTATTCATATCTTATTGAATCCTGAACAGTTTTAGGAGGCTAACCTCTTCAAGGTCTTGTTATCGGCCCACACCATCGGGCCTAGAATCATAATTGTAATGAGTCGGAGAAAAATTCACGACATTTGGTCCTTCAAACCGGATAACAAGTGCCTCCCAGAGCTAGAAAGGAAATCAGTGAAGTATGACCTATAGGGTAGCCCTGATAGGACATAGCCAGCTCCCCCCGAATCTGCCGCAATGTTCAGGTAACGTGGTAGAAATTTACCGAAGGCCAAGGGGTCTGGACAATCAATTCCTAAATGACGATTTGCAATATTGACAGAAGAGGTATGATCTGATTGTCTTGTACCTGGGAGGGAACGACCTGGCAACCGACCACCCCAAAACCGTGTGGGATAACTTAAGGGTCCTGGTTGAACGGTGTTGGAACATTACAGAAATTATTGCTATTTGTGACACCGAGGTTAGGGAGTACCTACCTGACAATAGGTTCGCTGTCAGTCCGACCGAGTACATGAGCAAGGTAAAGAACTTTAACACGAGAGTCTCCAAGTATTGTTCAAAGAGGCATCGGTATGGTGTGAGACACCTGCCGATGAATTCAAGAGCCTACTGCAAGGGCAGGTTAAGGGACGGAGTTCACTTCGATCAAATGATTCGCAATGCTTTCCTCAACCGTTTGATGAGGCTGATCAGGAGAGAGAGGGAGAGACGTAACAATTAAACTCCTCAGCGTCCCAATGTGCAATCGACCGTGTGTGCCTCTAGTTTTTTGCGCCCCCACCTTCTTAACGTAGATATAATTCTCTTTCTTCCTAGTTTGCCAAAACCCCCCCCCAAAATAGAGTAAAGTTAGTCAAAATGGCGGTGGCCACGATCGTACACATCGAGGCATCGATGAGCCTCATAGTCGACTTACTGAGTGAAACATAACGTGCATTAGTAGAAACCTACTCTGAATCAGTGTACCAGAATCTGGTCACGGAATTGCAAGAGGAGGTAAGACAGCTAAGAGAGCTGTATAAGAATCAATATATTAAACTAGATCCTAGTTTAGAAGCCCGAATTAGGCACACGTTGGGAGAAGCTACGCGAGCTTCTACCCTTCTATATAATCGCATTGACAGAGTAAAAGTCGCTCCAACGGGGAATGTTTCCCTCCCCCGATTGAAGCCGCTGCCTCTCCCCACGTTTGAAGGGGAAGTGCAGGAATATGCTTCATATCGAGAACTCTTTACGATACATGTAGATGGAAGAGCAGATTTAGATGATGTATCTAAATTCACATATCTGTTGGGGACCTTAGGCAGAGAGCGGCTTAGGATCGTGAAATCACTAAGTGTAACCGCCGCGAACTATAAAATAGCGTTGGATCTTTTAGATAAACAGTATGGTAATGTCCATCAGACACTCGTAATTTTGCACAGAAAGTTAGCTAATATCTTTGTACCCTCATTAGATCCTGTAGAGGTGAAAAGGTTCCGTTTTGAATTAACGATTATAATTGAGCAAATCAAGAGGCTAAGTAGTAATGATATAGGCCATGGTATGGTCATGAGCCTCATTAATCAAAAGTTGTCTGAAGGGAAGCTCTACAGGAAAGTGGTCGAGCATCTAAGAAAGTGTGACTATACGTTAGATGAGTTCTTTGACGCAATAGATTTCATTATCAGAATGCTCGAGGACGATGCCTTGCAACAAGGAGATAAACTCGAACCTGGCAAGAGAGTAGACATCAGTGTAAGAGCGAAGACAAAACCCGTCCACAATAATTCTTGTCCCTTTTGTAACGAACTGCACCCGCCTCACGGTTGCCGTCAAGTAACTGACGTGGCTGCCAGACGTCGCATTTTGCTAAAAAGGGGCCTCTGTTTCAATTGTACCAAGTCTGGTCATCGAAGTGATAAGTGTCCCGTCCCAAACTCTTGTAAAAATTGTAATGCTAACCACCACACAGCCATTTGTGATAATTATAATGCGGGAAGACGACCGCAATCAGGTCCAAGTAATAGTAGTAGTCCTTCTACAATGTCCCGCCCTGTAGTAAATGCGACACCTCAACAGCACGAAACTGGCCCCCGCCCATCTAAAGATAAAGTGGAATCCAAACAGTGCAAAAGTGCAAAGATCGCACAGACGTCCGACGTGGACCTCCCATGTACCATCTTGCCAACGGCTATGGCCGAAGTCAATCATAAACAAGGTAGCAAGCGAGTCCGCTTATTCCTCGATTCAGGAAGCCAAAAGAGCTTCATATCTGCGAAAACCGCGAGACAATTGGGCCTACCGGTGGTAGGAAGGGTAGCATTGAACATAGCTCCGTTTGGCTCCGCAGAAATAAGCGGACAATATGATGTCGTAAGCTGTAGGGTAGAGATGGGAAAAAAAATAGTACGAATGAAGCTGGTGGCACACGAAAACGTTGACGTCCCAATACATAACGCTGGTTATGTACAAGTCAGACAGCATCTGTTGAGTAAGGGAGTCACATTAGCTGATCCAGAGAACAAGTCCGATGTGCTGAAAAATGTCTACATTTTAGTAGGGGCTGATTATTTTAGCTACTTCATCTTAGGCATCGAGAAGGTTGATGGGATAAATCTTTTCCTGACCCATAATGGTATGTCGCCATATGGGAAAGTGCCGCAGTGGCTATTGGAAGGGAAAAGGATCAAACAGGTGAAAACGCTGAGAGTATGTAAAATTGCGAGTGAGCCATACCAGTTTGACGTAGATAAGTGGTGGCGTTTGGACCGTGTTGGCATCGCCCCATCAGAGCAATATACTGTTCGCGAGGCGGAAGCCATGCGAAATGTGTCACAAAGTGTTGTAAAGAAACCTGAGGGATATCAGGTTAGCCTACCATTTGGGTCGGATGCTAGGCCAGATACGAACTATCGAAACGCTGTAGCGCAGTTAGAGTCGTAGCAAACTAAGTTCAGGAAGGACAGGGAATATTTTGATCAATATCAGGGAGTGATAAATGAATATCTTGAAGCAGGTTTCATATCAGAAGTGAAGGAACCCAAGGTTGAAGGGTATCATATGTCGCATTTTGGAATTAAGGAAGATAGCCGCACGACCCCCCTCAGAATCGTGTTCAATGCCTCGGCAAAATCCAAGGGTCATAAATCATTGAATGAATGCCTCTTACCTGGCCCCAATCTAGTATAATTAGCATATCATTTGCTCATAAGGTTCAGGCTGAACAAATATGCCATGCTAGCCGACATCAGCAAGGCCTTCCATCGTGTCTTGTTAGATCCTCGTGATGCCAAATACACACGATTTCTGTGGCGCGAGGTAGCAGGTCGAGCGCTCACCTTCGCCTTTAGAGTCATGGTGTTCGGCATCACGGCGAGTCCGTTTTTGTTGCAACAAGTTTTAAATTGTCATTTCAAAAGGGAAGGTAGGCCAGATTTGGCGAAGTCCATTTACTTAGATAATTATCTTAGTAGTTTTAAGGATCTAGAGAGCATGAGTCTGTCAATAAGATCTTAAAAGGGGCTGGTATGCCTTTAGAAGGGTGGGCGTCCAATCACTTAGCCTTCGATAGCGAGAAGCAGTGGAGTGAGCCGGTGATTGTGAACGTGCTTGGGCTGTGATGGGCCCGGGACGTTGACAGATTGTGTGTGAAAGAAAGTAAGAGAATCAGTGAATTGGGGGAGGGATGGGTACCTACGAAGCGTAGGGTACTTTCCATGTTGGTCTCCATTTACAATCCTCTAGGTTTGGTAAGCCCAATATTTGTAAGAGGAAAACTTTTCCTCCAACAACTATGGGAGGATAACGTGGGTTGGGATGATGTGTTAAAGAGAGAGAAAGCTAGAGATGTGAATGAGCTGTTGAGTGAATTGAAAGTGGTGAGCGACATCACATTTCCAAGAGCAGTAGATAAGAAAGGTTTAGAGCTCCATATATTCACCGATGCCAGCAGTAAGGCATACAGCGCAGTAGCATATACTAGGGACAATTGCAATCAGGTAAGCCTACTCACTAGTAAAATGAGGATCACTCCAAGGGGGATGAACAAGTTGACAATTCCCAATGTAAAACTATCAGCATTGTTGTTAGGCTGCAGATTAGCTAGGACACTCAAAGAGCTGATAGAGCCACGAGAGATAGTCATGTGGACCGACAGCAAGGTCACGTTGGCATGGGTAGCATCTCCCGATGCCAAGGACCACAAGAACATATTTATATCTAACCGAGTGGCGGAGATTGTTTTTCTTCATCAGGTTTGCCGTCTCAGTTTAAACCATGTCCCAAGCAAACAGAATCCTGCTGACGTCCTGTCCAGAGGAGCAACGATGCAACAACTGCTAATAACCCTCTTTGGCAAAATGGTCCAGACTTCTTGAGGACCAGGGGAGAGCCTGTTCCGTACGAGGAGGACGAGCCCACCCATGAAAACACCATAGTGGCAGTGGTAAAAGTAATGAGGGAGGAAATAAGACCTGTCCCACCAGGAGAGATATGGGAAATTCTACAGAGGGAAGTAGAGTTCCAATTCTTGTTGAGAGTTGCTAGGGTAATCCAAAGGTTTACCAGATTAAAACGGCATCCGTTCAGTATTGTTGTCCAACTAGAGCAAAAACATTATTTGCCTACAGTCTATGCTTACTTGGAGGGCGGAGTCAGACCCCCTCGTAAAGTTACTAATTTTGTCAGACAATAAAATCTAGTGTTAGATGATAAATTAATTTGCACTAGGGGACGAGTGTCCCAAGTAGAGGAAATTAAACATTTAATTCTCTTGCCAGCCAAAGGGTACTTAGTTAGGGCTTATCTAAGATATTTACACCGTTTGCACTTACATTGTGGTGTGAATACACTAATGGGTATCTTTCGACAGAAATGTTGGGCGGCGGGCCTACGTTCCATTGCGATGCGGACCGTGCGACAGTGTCCAGAATGCGTGCTAGCCTTCCAGCCCCTGTTGAGACAGCCACCACCACCCACGCTACCGAAGGAAAGGATCACCATAACGAAGCCCTTTACAGCAGTCGGAGTGGACCACACAGCGGCCATACAGACTGAAACGCGGCCAGGCTACATACTGATCGTGACATGCATGGCCAGCAGGGCCGTGTACCTCGATTTCTGCCCCTCCCTGGAAGCGGAAGAATTCGTCTTAGCCCTAAGACGATTTTGTGCTACCCGCGGTGCTCAGTCGTTCATCACATCTGATAATCATCAATCGTTCAAGACTGCCAGCAACCTCCTTCAGGGACTCTACGAAGAGGATGAAGTCCAGCAGTTCCTGAGGAGAACTGGCATAGATTGGCGCTTTCAGACGCCCCGTGCACTTTGGAAAGGTGGGTTCTTTGAGTGCCTGATCGAAGTGACGAAACGTACCCTCCAGATAGCCCTTGAGAAGAAGTACCTGCCGGACGCCTACGTATTAACCCTTGTGAAGGAAGCAGAGGCGGTGGTAAATAACAGGCCTCTAATGTACAGCGGCGACAAGTGCGAGGGTGAGGTCCTCACTCCCTCCCATTTGCTGAGAGGACACCCAGTCCACCTCATGGCACCGATCTTGCCGGACAACCACCTCAATGCGACCTTCACCTTCCGGAGGCTTCGTGACAGTTACATAATACTGACAGATTCTTTGAAGGCCTTCCAAGAGAGGTGGAGAAAGGAGTATTTGAGTGCCCTGAGAGCCCGGCACGACTGTCGATCTGGGGAACCTTCCAAACTGCACCCCGGAGACGTCGTGCTAGTCAAGCAAGAAAATAAAAAAAAAGCTACGTGGCCCCTTGGACGTGTCGTGGAGACATATCCTGACGACGACGGAGTCGTGCGTTCAGCCAAGGTGTTATTCGAGGATGTCGAGTCCCTGCGAGCTGTTAGCCACCTGGTTCCCCTGGAAATTGCCCCCCCTGATGATGGTGTTGGAGAAGACGACGACGACGACGGAGAGGAAGGTGCGTACAGTTTGCCAACAGGAATCCCAAGGATCGTTGAGACGTCTGGGGACAACCAGGAGATGGCTCAGGCTATGGCATCTCGACAATCAGCCACAGAGACCTTGGATAATGACGCTAATAGTGATAACAATGCGGTAAGTGAGGCAAGTGAAAGTGCAACAGGATCCGAGACGACGGACGCACAAGGACGTTCCGCACGCCCATTGAGAAGGGCCGCTGCGAAGCAGCGAGAACTGATAGAACGCTTAGTTCGGAGTGAGGATATATAACGCATAGTTGCAAACAGTGAGTGAAAAAGGGAGTGCCCCTTCCGGTAGGTAGGGAGGGTGGAAAGAAGTGAATGTAGGTGCGAATGAATCCACAGAGGTTGGAAGTGCGTCGGGTGTGGAGAACGTGGACGGGATGGTCTCTCGTACTTACCAATCGAGCGTTGTACAGAACCAGGCCCCTCCCTCTTGTTCCCCCTAAAGTAATTGTCAAGGTGTGGCAGTGTGGGAAGGGTGATTCCATTGATATGATTAAGGGTAGATTGCCTTATGATTGGACTGTTGTATGTATCATATGTATGGGTATATTTTTTTATTGCCATTCTTGTGTATATATACATGCTTATTGATTATTGTAAGCCCATTGCCTACTTGCCTTTCTATTTAGATAGTTCATGTATGTATTATATGTCTGGGTATATTTTTTATTGCCATTCTTGTGTATATATACATGCTTATTGATTATTGTAGGCCCATTGCCTACTTGCCTTTCTATTAAAATAGTTCATGTATGTATTATATGTCTGGGTACATTTTTTATTGCCATTCTTGTGCACACCTGTAAGAGTTGATTGCCCCGGGGTAATATTGCTGTCGATGTACATTGTGTATATTCTGTTAGTCGTTGTGGAGCGCTACGCAACGAGCCTGGCGGAGTCTTGGAGTGGTTACTCCTCCCCCGAGTCCAGTCTTGCCTAATTGACCGATGTTTTACCGCCCCTTTATTTCGAGTGTGGAGGATGTCGGGAGTTTCGAACTGATCATTCGAAAGTCCCGCCATTTAACTTCACAAACGTTACGTTAAATTGAGCTAAGATTGGAAGATCTCGCGGGTGTTGCTGCTAATGACTATGGTCCAATACGTGACGGTATTGGGGCATAAAATTTAACCACCTGTTGGGGAAGGAGCGGTTGTCAGAGAAACTAAGTATTTGTTATTTAGGAATCACAAAATTCGTCTTGTAATATTACACCACGATAAAAATATCAATGTATATGTTTAGAGCCAAGGACTCTCTAGTTGGGTGGATTATAGCAAATTATGGCCTTCAGCTGAAGCATTAAGCTCACCCTTCGATCTGAAGTAAGACTTTAACAGTTTCTCAGTCTTGTGGTCGATAAAGAAGCTTTATTAGACCCCTTATAAATAAATAACGTAAGAATTCCCTCCCCTCTCCCAAGGACACTTTAGTTAGCGCGGGAGATCGAAGTTTTCTTCGGAGCTGCCCAGAGCTACAGTCGTCCTCTCTGCCTATCTCCCCCGAACAAGTAAGTCCATCTTATTGTTACTCTCTCTGTCTCCACTCCAGACCGCGTGAAACCAGGTCGGTTCCCCCTAGTCTTTTTCTGAGTGCGAAGTGTTTTTTATATCTGTCTGTAACTTTGTGATCCCAGTGATTGGGGATTAAATTTATTTACTAAGATAGGTTAAAGAACCTTGGTAGGTGTTCTACCAAGGTATTGTATTGAAATTAAGTGTATTTAGTCCTTTTTTTTTTTTTGTCCGACGTGGACTTAGTGCCCCACGGGCACATGTTACAGACCCCTAAGGGAGATAGTTTCATTTATCAATTAGTTCAAAGGTTATAGTGTGTTATTTCCTTGTTAAATAGTTATTTTTGTAATAAATTTGTAAAGTGTATTCATATCTTATTGAATCCTGAACAGTTTTAGGAGGCTAACCTCTTCAAGGTCTTGTTATCGGCCCACACCGTCGGGCCTAGAATCATAATTGTAATGAGTCGGAGAAAAATTCACGACAGATGAAGTGAAAATTGTTACAATCAATGTGATAATTTTGTCTAAATAAATACATCTATTATAATCTGCATATATGATCCAGTCCAATTATTTGGGGGGGGGGGGGGGGGTGTTAAACAAGAACCTGTCCTCATAGACAAAAACAACCAACAACATATCTTGCTGAGTTAAACTTAGGAAACACTTTTGTTCTGGGGTCTGGCGATTGTATCTGTGGAATCCGAGTCCGGAGTCCGAGTCTGGCAAATACCAAGTAGGCTATCCTACAAACCATCATTAGAAAAAAAAATCCTTTTGGGGGGCTATGACATAATTATAGCCTAAGTTTTGATTAATTAACAGACAATTTTATCAAGGGTTTAAAGGATTTTATTCTTTAATCCTTTAATAATTTGAGGCAATCTGAACTAACCAACCAAAAATCCACGTAGGGTGGCCGTTACAGAGGCTGGGGCCAAGCATTACTAACTAGACTGGACTCGGTCGGTGGACTGTCAAGTGGGAAATGTGAATTTGTCGTGAATGGGAACCCAAGAACTAAATACTATTGTCTGTGTTTGAAATAAATACTCATCTAATATTGTTAGCTCATCTTTGCAGTGAGTGTCTTGAATTGTAACTGATCTGTCTGTTTGAAGAGAATATACGCCATTTCGATTGTTAGTTCAAAATTACAGTATCTAGATCAGATGATGAATTTTACCGAGATTGGAACAACGTGTTCTATTGTTGTTTCAACATTAGAGTAGGTACTGTGATAAATCATATTGTCTTTTCTTACTAATGTGACCACAATTTGTCAACGCCAAAGACTCGAACAATTTCAATACTATACAGTATTCTAGAAGTTTTATTCCAGCTGTGACCAAGTTGTGGAATGATCCTAATCGGGTAGTTGATTCGGTTGAAATGCATAAGTTCACAGTTGCTGCAAATGCTTTTATTTTGACCAGGCTGACATGAGTCTTCTTTTAGTTTATATATGACATGTCTGTTTTGACGTTGTTACTGTATTTAGAATGATTTATTGTTAATTTGTTCTCATCATTTATTTATTTCATTATTTCCTTTCCTTACTGGGCTATTTTGGTAAAGTTTTACTGTATTACAGATTCTGATTTCGAACAGAAAATATTTGTTTTCCTGTAGTAAATAATGTGATTTGACCGAATTTGACCTTCATTTTAACCGCAAACCAACAGACAACCAATTTGACTAACTTTAAGTAGCCAAACTGGTTGCCGTCATTACGGATGAAATGAAGGTGAAAACCGGTTACATCACGTTATTTTCTACAGGAAAACATATATTTTCTGTTAAAATGTTTAAATATAATGTCTTATATATATTTTGTTAAAATGCTTAAATATAATAAGGTGTCACTTCACTCACGTATGTACTGAGAACGGTAACATTAGCAACGCTACCAACGTTATGGTGGCATTGCTAACGTTAGCAATGCTACGGTAATATCATTCATGTGTATTTTAAAGAATTTTTCCATATACCCTTTACACAATATATAAAAAAGTACAAAAAGGGTACAGAACCTAGCAAACCCACCTAACCTAACCTAGAAGTTCCCAGGTCACAAACCCAATATAATGACCTTTGTTATATATATCATGTTAGTCCATATCACTTCACTCACGTTACGATAACATTATATGTAATGGTTCTAGTTCCGCCACTAGCTCGCTTCGCTCGGATGAAAATAAAACATCAATCTTGTATGTACTGGCAAGCGGTAATGTTGAGCTGCGCACGCTAACATTAGTAATGTTTTGCTAACATTAGCAACGTTAAATATAATGGTTCTTGATCCTCGCTTACGATCACAGGAAAATAAAATATCAACCTCGTATGCACTGGCAAGCGGTATTGTTGAGTTTCGCACTTTAACAAAATATAGTAATACTAACACATTAAAGTTAAAGAAATTAATGATTTACTTTTATGACTGTGACAACGTTACTTGTGGGTCACGAGGGTGTTGTGACTGAGTCTGTGGCGTCTTAACTGCTTTGCTTTAGTTTAGTACTGTACTTGGAACACTGTAAAAGTTGGTATATTACATTACGAAATTTTAGAAAATTATCAACATTGGAATTCACCAAAATACTTTCAAGTAAGGATTACTGAAGTTGTTACAATTTTCTAAAACTTCAATCGTAAAATACGCAAAAAGACGTCGCTTGAACTAACAAAGACCTGCCTTGGGCAAAGGTTTCCAAGGAAAAGGGTTTGTTGGAAGGTAGGGGGTAGGGAAATATTAACCCCCCTCTGTGCAAACTTTACATACGTATGAGTTCGTGATTGGTTAACAGAAAAGCAATACATACGTATGAGTTTGTGATTGGTTAACAGAAAAGCAACAGAGTCTAGAGAGTAAACATGAATGAACCAGAATGGGAAACTTGTCCAGAGCAAGTATTTATGTGAAATCTGGGAGTGACAAGGTAATAACAAAATGTATAAAAGTAAAATAGAAAAGATAAAATGGAGTGTATGATAAATAATATTTGATGGGTATATAAAATTAGGTGATATTATAAGGTATCAGGTAATAAAACGAGTAATACTGGGGTCAAACATAATATGCATACGAGTGTATTACATAACTGATCAAGTAATAGACTTGCACAGAGCTGGTGGAGAAGAAGAATAGTTACATTTCACGATTAGAGAAGAAGAAATCCTATTGGTGGACGAAGAGTCTCTGCGCAGGGAGGCGGGGTTTTTGCGCAGAAGGTCGAAACCTGCTATGTACAAACGAATGGACGGAGCGACTACAAACGGCAAGTAGAATGAGAAAAATTAAATGAATAACACTGCCAATGTTAGCATGTTACGCTAACATTTGATCTATATCACACGTTGGCAGATCTGGTTACCGTATTTTTTAAATATTTAACTTACCCAGTGTATATATATGAAGCTAACGTTTCCGACAGTCGGCAGATTGAAAACTCGTGGGCGATCACTATGCTGGTTGGCAGGGTGTATACTAGCTCCAATTGTCGGCAGGATACCAAATATATTCAGATACCATTCAGTTCTTCTCTGCCGATTGGAATGTCAACATTGGTTCCTTGCTCGCGCTTAACCTAAAATTTTAAATATTAAACTTAGCCGGTGAATATATAAATAGCTGACGTCTCCGACGGTCGACAGATTCCAAAAACTCGCGAGCGATCGCCATGAAGGCTGCCGGGTGTGCCCACCAGCGCCGACTATCGGCCAGATACCGCATATACTTCTCAACCAAACCAGTTCTTCTCTGTCGGTGTTAAAGACAACACTGGTTCCGCTCGCGCTTGACATCGAGTTTTCTACCGATTGGTGAAGTACTTGGTTTTGGTTTTATTGCTTTTGCCGTGTTGGATTATTCAATACTATCTTCAAAAGAAATGCTTTTGAAAGGAGAGGAAAAGTTTTTGCCCTTGCTTTTTTAATCTCGCTCTGGTTTTTCCATAGAGAAAAGATGGCCGACCCTTCCCTCAGTGTACGGAAGTGTGTTAAAGGCTTTTAGTAATTATTTTATCACTTTATAAATTATTGTTGATATTTATAGATTTACCTCTATATATTTTATATCTCACCCGCCTTTATTAGGCCTCTTCGATTAGCTTTCCATTTATTCTAATCACCGAGATAAATTTTATGTTTTTGTTTATAAGCGGCCTTTACCTATTCTTTGTAGGCGGTCCTGACTTGGAAAACGAAGTTAAACAACGTTGAGCCCATTCAACTTTTATTTTTGTTTAGATAAAAACAGTTGCTCTGTAAGAGTGATGAGATGAATATTTTTAGAAAATATTTTATGAAATTTATTCTTTGAATAGTCTTCGTGCTGTTTTTCAAAGATGAACTAACTTTATTTATGCTACGCAGTTTGCGCTCTATCGTTACGATAGAGAAAGAGAGAATCACGGTTTCACTTTGCAGAAAGAGTAAGTCGATTTTGACGTTTTGTTCATTCTTCT
This sequence comes from Palaemon carinicauda, assembly GCF_036898095.1. Taxonomy (NCBI): domain Eukaryota; kingdom Metazoa; phylum Arthropoda; class Malacostraca; order Decapoda; family Palaemonidae; genus Palaemon; species Palaemon carinicauda. The sequence continues at coordinate 48,901,945 of NC_090742.1, forward strand.
TTCAAACTGAAGTTTTTTAGATACTAATTTGAAGGAACATGTTAATTTTCAATTTCTTAGTCCTTTCAGTTTTTTCCTTTAGTCAAATAACCTGTTATTGACGAAGAGTGAGTGAGTGAGCCATTCTCTTGTGAGTGACAAGAGAGAGAGAGAGAGAAAGGGAGAACGATCCGATCTTTATTCTCGTCCCAAGTCTTTGTACAAGGAGTTTGGGAGCGACTAACGTTGTTCTCGATTCAGATTTTTACTCTCGTCCCAAGTCTCTGTACGGGGAGAGAGGATAAAACGTTTTAGTTTTTATTCTCATCCCAAGGCACTGTACGGTGAGAGATTGAAAACGTAGTCCTTAGTGAACTAGTTTTTAGTCTCATCCCCAGTCACTGATCTTTTTAACTTTATATATTTCTGTTTTATTCGATATATATGTTTATTGATTTTTGCATGTGTGTTTCATTTTGTACTAATGTACTTACATTATACGACTTATTTTGCAATTCTAACCTTTTGATTTAAGGAAGAATTGTGTGCTTCAGGTAGAAATCAGCTTTATTCATGTCTAATGTGAAATTATTAAAAAATGCGATATCAGTGAAGAAAGTGCAAAAAACATGTTCTGTGTTGCGGAAGGTTCGTTTGTTCTTGCTTGTCGCTTGCCTAGTCCGAGACCTCTTTCAGGCTCCCCTGCACCAGGGAGAAGGAATGTCGTAGGACCTAAGGGAGTGAGAAGTGTAAACCAACGAACAGACGTTCCCTCAAAGGTATCAGATGTTGCTCGTCAAGCACGTCCTTGCCATAAGACAGGAGAGACGAAGTTTCTCCTCGTCTTCCGATGATTCGTCTCTTTAAAAGCCTGGGCGCAAGGTTTCGAGACAGTTGAAACGTTTATTAGTTCCTTCAGAACAAGTTCAACGTCCTAGCTGTAGTCATCATGAGAGTCCCGTTCATAGCGATGACGTTCATGTACAGACGTTTCTGCCTCAGACTCGACGTGACGTTGAGCGGTAGACACCGTAGACACAACGTGACGTCGAGTGTCAGTCACCGTAGTCACGATATAGCATCGATCAGCAGTCACCGCTGTTACTACGTGACGTTTGAACGTCAGCCACCGCAGTCACAGGTTGATCCGAAGTCAAGTGTTTTGCAAGATATGCTGTTAAAGCTTTCTTCTTTAATAGAAGCTTACGATCCTGTTCCTGTGCGAAAGGATCCTTTGCTTTTTGTACGTCACGGTTCTGGGATACGTGATTCAGGTCTTCAACCTTCTAAACGAGCTTTGTTACGCCACGCTGACGTTATCCCTAGTGACAGCTTTGCTGTTTAACGAGATGCGGAGCATAAATCTCGATGTAACTTTGATCGCTTTGAACGTCAGCCACCGCAGTCACAGCGTGACGTTGAGCTGCAGGCACCGCAGATACGACGTGACGTTGAGCGGTAGACTCCGTAGACATGACGTGACGTCGAGGGTCAGTCATCGTAGTCACGATATAGCATCGAACAGCAGTCACCGCTGTTACTACGGGTCGTTTGAACATCAGTTACTTCTGTCACGACGTGTAGTAGAATAACATTCTCTGCAGTCACAACGTGACATCGACCCTCCAACTTTAACTTCTGTTCCTATACAAGTTGATGTAGCCTGTCAGGCTTTGCCTTCACGTCATTCTGAATATAAATCTCCTTCTCGCAAGACTTTAGATTTATCAGATGATGTGCCTTCTGAAGAAGTTGATGACCCCCTTTCAACTAATGTACCTTTGGGGAGTCATTCAGAAGAGGAGTATCCTAGGGTGGTCCAACAATCCCTTGTTTTATAATTATGAATTTCTTTAGTGAAATTTTGTCCTACTCGTTTTGTAACGGCTGCTCCGCCGTCTGAGTTTACTCTTGGCATGACTTTCTTCGACTCCTACATTTACGAAGTCAGTTCTCTCTTGTTCTTCCAAGAGAGCCATGCTCTTACTGGGAGACTGGTTGGAATCCAGGAGAAGTTTAGGAAAGTCTGCTTTTGTTTTTCCTCCTTCTTAATTAGCTTCTCGCTCGAGCGTCTGGTGTGACACAGGAGAAGTTCTCGGTTGGGGAGTACCTGCCTCTGCCCAGGGAGACTTCTTAAGCCTAGTGGACTCTCCTCGTCGTCTAGCCATGAGACGCTCCAAGATTTTATGGTCTGCTTCAGAGCTAGACCATCTCCTGTTAGGAGTTTTTTCGAGCGTTTGAAGTATTTATTTGTTGGATTGGTCCCTGGGAGCCTTAAGTAAGAAGGTCTCTCCAGCTGTCAATGTATTGCTGTACAATTATGTCATGCATGAACAAGGCTATCAGGGATGGCTCCAATGATCTGGCAGCCACGTTCACTGCAGGAGTACTTAAGATGTAAGTGCGCTCAATGTGTTCATTGTCAAGACAAAGTTCACGATGAAGACTACCAAATCTGTCTTGGCAGCAGTAAGGGAAGGCGACTGGATGGTCTCTCTCGACCTTCAGGATGCATACTTCCACATACCGATTCATCCAAACTTTCAACAACATCTGAGGTTTGTGGACGGGAAAGTAGTGTACCAATTTCGAGCACTGTGCTTCGGCCTCATTCCTGCTCCTCTTGTTTTTACAAGGCTCTTGCAAAATGTAGCAAGCTTTCTACATTATTTGAGGATTCAGAGCCTCCCTTTATTTTGACGACTGGCTAATCAGGGCGTCGTCATTAAATCGCTGTCTGGAGAGCCTCTAATGGACATTAGACCTAACCAAGGAGCTAGGTCTCATAGTGAACGTAGAGAAGTCGTAACTTACAGTACTCCATCCCAGACTATTCTTTATTTGGGAATGGAGATACAGTGTCGAATTTTTCGGGCCTTTTCGTCTCCCACAAGAATGGAACAAGCTCTGTTAAAAGTCCGTCACTTGCAAGAGAAAAACAGTTGCTCTGTAAGAGTTTGAACGAGCCTCGTGGGAACTCTTTCATCGCTGGAGTAGTTTATCTCTCTGGGGAGACTCAACCTTTGCCCTCTCCAATTTCACTTAAACCATTGGAACAAGGAGAAGGGCTTAGAGAGTATCTCTTTCCCAATCTCCAACTCAGTCTAGACATGTCTGACTTGGTGGGACAGCAACATCAGACTTCGAAAAGATCTTTCTCTTGCGATCAAGAACCCAAACCATGTGTTGTATTCAGATGCATCGGATTTGGGTTAGGGAGCTCCACTGGATAGTCTGGAATGCTCGGGTCTTTGGTCCACGGATCAGAAGGAACTCCATTTAAGGCAAGTAACATCTCTCTTTTGACGAGATTTGTGCAAGGAGAAATGAATGTCTTGGCGGACTGCCTCAGCAGAAGAGGCCAAGTCATCTTCATGGAGTGGGCGTTGCACAAGACTGTGTGCGAGAAGCTATGGATGACATGGGGTCAACCCACCATAGATCTTTTTGCGACTTCACTGACAAAGAGGCTCTCGACTTACTGCTTTCCAGTTCCAGATCCAGAGGCAGCCCACATAGACGCTTTCCTGCTGGACTGGTCTCACCTGGACGTTTATGCCTTTCCACCTTTCAAGATCCTAAACAAGGTGCTGCAGAAGTTCACCTCTCACGAAGGGACCAGGTTGACGTTGGTTGCTCCCCTCTGGCCCGCGAGAGAGTGGTTCACAGAGGTACTTCTATGGCTGGTAGATGTTCCAAGAAGTCTGCCATTGCGGATGGATCTCTTGCGACAGCCTCACGTAAAGAGATTTCATCAAAGCCTCCCCGCGCTTCGTCTAACTGCCTTCAGACTATCGAAAGACTCTCGAGCTCGAGGGTTTTCGAAGGAGGCAGCTAGAGCGATCGCGAGGGCTAGAAGATCCTCTACCATCAGGATCTATCATTCGAAATGGGAGGTATTTAGAGACTGATGCAAGTCCTCCTCTATTTCCTCTTCCAGTGCCTCTGTAGCGCAGATTGCGGATTTTCTGCTTTATCTGAGAAACGGTCGCTCCCTCTCTGCATCCACCATTAAAGGCTACAGAAGCATGTTAGCTTCTGTTTTCAGGCATAGGGGTTTGGATCTTTCTAATAACAAAGATCTCCAAGACCTGCTTAAGTCTTTCGAGACTTCCAAGGAGCGTCATATTTCGACTCCTGCTTGGAACTTGGACGTGGTCCTACAGTTCCTTATGTCAGACAGGTTTGAACCATTAAATTCAGCCTCCCTGAAGGATCTTACCCTCAAGACACTTTTTTTGGTGAGCTTGGCTTCGGCTAAAAGGGTTAGTGAGATACATGCTTTTAGCAAGAACATCGGCTTCTCCACTAATAAAGCAGTATGTGCTCTTCAACTTGGTTTTTTGGCCAAGAATGAACTTCCGTGTCGTCCTTGGCCTAAATCATTTGAAATCCCCAGTCTTTCTGAGATTGTGGGGAATGAAGTTGAAAGAGTGCTGTGCCCCGTTAGAGCTCTTAAATTTTGTTTATCCAGAACTAAACCGCTACGAGGTTGTTCAGAGGCTTTATGGTGCTCCGTTAAAAAGCCCTCTTTGCCCATGTCTAAGAATGCGTGGTCTTATCTTATTAGACTTTTGATTCGGGAGGCACATTCTCATTTAAGTGAGAAGGATCGTAATTTACTTAAAGTCAAGGCTCATGAAGTTAGAGCGATAGTAACTTCAGTAGCGTTTAAGCAAAATGGATCCATTAAAAGTATTATGGACGCGACCTTTTGGAGAAGCAAGTCGGTATTCGCTTCATATTACTTGAAAGATGTCCAGATTCTATTAGGACTGCTACACACTGGGACCATTCGTAGCAGCAAGTGCAGTAGTGGGTGAAGGCTCTACCACTACATTCCCTTAATCCCAATATCCTTTTAATCTACTCTTGAAATTTTTAATCTTGTTTTGGGTTGTACGGGAGACTAAGAAGTCTTTTGCAATCTTTTTGATTTGGCGGGTAGTCAAAATATTGTTTCTTGAGAGCGCCCAGATTAAGGGTATTGATGAGGTCCTGTTATAGGGGTGTTCACCCTGGATATAGCAGCTCCTGGGAGTCTTTCGGCATCCTAAGAGGATCGCTGGGCTTCGTGAGGATAGCGGACTAATGAGGCAGAGTAATCATCAGAGTCAGCTTCCTTACCAGGTACCTATACTTAAGTTTGTTTTTTGAATAGTTGTCAAAAACTCTTGAGCATATACGCCTTTATTGTTTTAATACTGGTCTCTACCCACCACCATGGGTGTGAATCAGCTATTTATATATTCACCGGCTAAGTTTAATATTTAAAAATGATATTTTCATTATAAAATAAATTTTTGAATATACTTACCCGGTGAATATATAATATTAAAGGCCCTCCCTTCCTCCCCGATAGAGACCCTACGGACTGAGAAGAACTGGTTTGGTTGAGAAGTATATGCGGTATCTGGCCGATAGTCGGCGCTGGTGGGCACACCCGGCAGCCTTCATGGCGATCGCTCGCGAGTTTTTGGAATCTGTCGACCGTCGGAGACGTCAGCTATTTATATATTCACCGGGTAAGTATATTCAAAAATTTATTTTATAATGAAAATATCATGTTTCCAATATTAAACTTACCCGATAATCATGTAGCTGTCAACTCCGTTGCCCGACAGAATTCTACGGGAGGGATACGCCAGCTATCACTATACTAGAAGGGGGTGTACTCACAAGCGCCACCTGTGGCCAGGTACTACAGTACTTGTTGTTGACGCCACCTCACTTTTTCCTCTGTCGTGCTTCCAGCAAGACGTTCTTGGATACGCTTATGATTTTGGAGTATTGTTCACGGTTTGGTGAAGTATTTCTCTAAAATTTGCAGCTATTCGCTATACTGGAAACTTCTATATTAGCTTAGTTAGCTTTTGGAATTAATTTGATTAATTATGGTGACGAAGAGAGTATGAACTCTCTTTCACCTTTAAATGGCCGACCCTTCCCTTAGACGGAAGTGTTGGTGTCTAAGAGAGTATAGACTCTCTTTCTTAATTTTGCTTAACAAAAGTTATAGATTTATTTTATATCTCTCCGCCTTTTATAGGCCTCTTCGATTAACTTCCTTTTATTATAAACTTATTAAAATTAATTTTTATATTTGTTTATATTCGACCTTTCCTAATAGTAGGCGGTCTTTTCTTGGTACCGAAGTTAATTAACATTGAGCCCGTCATTTCGGTTTTACCTGTTAACATATTATGCTATTTTAATGTTTTTGAAAGAATTTCTTTGATAGTCTCGTACTGTTTTCAAAGTTGAACTAACGTTTTGTTTTGTCTCTGCAGTTGTTGACGTTCAGAACGTTCAACTTGCGTTCTATCGTTACGATAGAGAGAGAATTTTCACGGTGTCACGTTGCAGTAAGAGTAACCGTGTCTAGCGTTTTGTTCATTCTTTCTTAACTTAATGGTTTTAATTCTAATAAAGGAACTTTTCATTTTGGGAATATTTTCTTTTAACAATAATATGTTTTAACGATATATATGATTGGGCTCTTCTCTCAGGTTCTAAGTCAAGAGAGAGAGAGAGAGAGAGAGATAGAGACGTAGGGAGAAAGAGGAGGATAAACGTTTCGTTCAAGCGAGTAACGTTGTTATCGTTTTTGCTCTTCTCCCTAGTCTCTTTAGGGGAAGAAGGTAAACGTTTCTAGAGTTTTTTCTTGTTCTCAAGCTTTATGCGGTGAGAGAATTTAAACGTAGTTTATTTGATCTAGTGTTTAGTCTCTTTCCAGCCACTGAATTATTTATCTTTCATTAGATTTTTCTGTTACATTGTAATTCTGTTTTCGCAATTACTAACTTTTGAGAAAGGATAGAATTGCGTGTTTCAGGTACAAACCACTTAAAGTTTCGAGTTCAGTGAAATAAGTGCAAACAGAAAATCAAAAGTGATAAGTGATTAGCGCAAAGTGTCAGTGTTGTGCGTGAGGGTACTTCTGTGTGTGCCAGTCGTCCTCCCAGTCCGGGACCTCTTGCAAGCTCCCAAGCCCAGGGGAGAAGCAATGTCGAAGGGCAAAAGGATTCGGCAGGCCTTGATCGGCGCACAGAACTATCCTCGGTGGTTGCGGGCGTGTCTTACAGAGACCGTCACTCCCACCCGCAGACGATTGAGCCCTTATTTTGCTCGTCTGCAGAAGAAATTTCGAGGAGAAAACGCTGGTCTCAGGTCTCAAGACCTCTTAAACGTAAAGTCCAGACCTATGCCAGACGTACGAAGTTAGAGTTCTACAACCCGGATGCAGTCATTGGGTTAGCTCTGACTCTCCGCAGTCATCAGGTGACTGCACACCTCCTAAGAGAGGTAAGGTGATGCCGTAACAGATCTCATCTTCTGTTAAGGCTTTGCCTCAGCAGACCTTAGCGTCTGCCGACCCCAAGATGACTTTGCTGCAGTCCATGCAGTCACAGCTTGCGGTCTTAATGCGTGAGTGTCAGGCTGAGAAGGTTACACCTCCTCCTGCGATCGCTCCGCCTCACCGCAGTCCAGTCTGCCAGGCGTACGATGTTGAGGTTCCTCAGGATACCTTACCGCGTACTGAGTTGCCAGTTACCAGCGGTGTGCAGCAACCTCCGCCTTCCTTAAGGCAACCTCAGCAATGGGAGCAGGAATCTTATGCCTTACTTCCTCCGCTTCCGCTTGCGGTTCCACCAGAGAGGCAACAATCTCTTGAGGTACGACAACCTCTTCCATCAATGAGGCAGCCACCTCAGCACTCGCTGCAGCTTAGGCTAGCTCCTCAGGAACCTCAACTCGCGAGACAAGAACTGCGTTCTGCGCAGCCACTACCTCAACTCTCGCAGCTCACACCTCAGGAACCTTAACTCGTTCCTCAGGAACCTGCTACTGCGCATCCGCAACCCTTACAGCAAGCGCAACTCTTGAGGCAGCAACCTCATGCTATGAGTCAGCCACCTCAACGCATGCATCTGCCACTTTCTCCTCAACTTGAGAAATAACAAATGACAATAATAACACCTCATTACTTTCATAACTTGCACTTGTAATCATATACATGTATGCCTACACAAACATTATGATAATGGAGGTTATTTGTCTTACTTATATAAAAATATATATATGTATTCCTTGCAATATATTTTTAACAATATCGCAAAATATGGCAAAAATATCTTCAAAACAAAAATGAATCATGAGTTATGAATGTAAGGTAAATATTATGTTGATATTAAACCCCATGCAAGCATGCATAAAGCACTCTAGCACTGGTCATGGAATTTCTGAGAAATGTTAAACGCCATGCAACACGCTCTGCTTACCTTACAGCATGCTCTACATACAGCATGCTCTGCATACAGCATGCTCTGCATACAACATGCTCTGCATACAGCATGCTCTGCATACAGCATGCTCTGCATACAACATGCTCTGCATACAGCATGCTCTGCATACAACATGCTCTGCATACAGCATGCTCTGCATTCAGCATGCTCTGCATACAACATGCTCTACATACAGCATGCTCTGCATACAGCATGCTCTGCATACAACATGCTCTGCATACCTTACCGCATGCTTCTCAGTCACACATCTTTGGTTGTTGCCAACTCACTAGACTGTCAAGCAGTTTCATAACGTTGCCCTCTAGTCTGCTGCTTTTGCACCAGTGAAACCCTCACTGAGAGAACTTAGCTTTTCTCGGAAATGGTCCCTGTAGATGAGAAAGTGCTTTTCTCCCTCCTTCTGATATTCCCTTGAGGACTCTGTCATTTGGAGAGGAGCCTTTAGCTGCGTAGCCTCCTATGGACTTTTATTTAAGCATAACATGCTTCCAGGGAAGGTAATGGTTCCACTTCAGTCGCTAATCCCGTCTGTTACCACACCTGCTCCCATAGACCTTGAGCTGTGTTGCAAGACATGCAGTCCAAGCTTAGTCCTTGTTAGAGGATTTTTTTTTTTTTTTTTTGTTTACGGAGTCAATGTGTCACTGGGAAGACGTTCAACAACCAGCAGAAGTGACTTGTTGTGACGCAGTGCGGCAACCTCAGCAACCCGATAAGGAGTTGTCTGTACGACCCAGACAGTCTAGACAGCTACGGGTTGTCACTGTACTTCCTCGCTTCCCCATGGTTGACAGTTCACAGACTGTGCAGCAGTACCATGATCTTGTGTCCGGCTCCGTCAGACGACTGGCTTTTAAGAGCTCCCGCAAGTCGTCGCTGTCTGGAGATTCTCAAATGGACTATGGATCTGACCAAGGAACTGGGCCTCCTGGTCAATTTTGAGGAGTCTCAGCTCGTCCCATCCCAGACCATTGTCTCCTTGGGTATGGATCTTCAGAGTCGAGCTTTTCGGGCTTTTCCGTCGGCCCCAAGGATCTTCCAAGCCCTAGAATGCATCCAGAGCATGCTGAGAAGGAACCGATGCTCAGTCAGGTAGTGGATGAGTCTAACAGGGACACTTTCATCGCTGGCCCTGTTCATCGTGTTAGGGAGACTCCACCTCCCCCCCCCTTCAGTATCATCTAGCTGCTCACTGGATAAAGGACATGACGCTAGAGACGGTCTCAGTTCCTGTTTCCGAAGAGAGGAGGTCTTCTCTCGCGTGGTGTAAGAACAGCTTTCTTCTCAAGGAAGTCTACCTTTGGCTGTTCAGAAACACGACCGCCGTCTCCTCTCGGACGCATCAGACACGGGCTGGGGTGCGACTTTGGACGGACAAGAATGCTCGGGAACATGGAATCAGGAGCAAAGGACACTTCACATCAATTGCAAGGAGTTGTTGGCGGTTATTCTGGCCTTGATAAACTTCAAGTCCCTCCAGCTTAACAAAGTGGTGGAGGTGGACTCTGACAACACCACAGCCCTGGCTTACATCTTCAAGCAGGGAGGGACTCTTTCGTGGAAGTTGTTCTAGATCGCAAGGGACCTCCTCATCTGGTCTAAAGATCGAAAGCTCACGCTGATAACGAGGTTCATTCAGGGCGGTATGAATGTCATGGCAGATCACCTCAGCCGGAAGGGTCAGGTCATCCCCACAGAGTGGACCCTTCTCAAGAATGTTTGCAGCAGACTTTGGGCCCTGTGGGGTCAGCCAACCATAGATCTGTTCGCTACCTCGATAACCTAGAGACTCCTGTTGTATTGTTCTCCGATTCCAGACCCAGCAGCAGTTCACGTGGATGCTTTTCTGCTGGATTGGTTCCATCTCGACCTGTATGCATTCCCGCCGTTCAAGATTGTCAACAGGGTACTTCAGAAGTTCTCCTCTCGCAAAGGGACACGGCTGACGTTGGTTGGCTCCGCTCTGGCCCGCGAGAGAATGGTTCTTAGAGGTACTGCAATGGCTGGTCGACATTCCCAGGACTCTTCCTCTAGGAGTGAACCTTCTAAGTCTACCTCACGTAAAGAAGGTACACCCAATCCTCCACGCTCTTCGTCTGACTGCCTTCAGACTTTCGAAAGACTCTCAAGAGCTAGGGGCTTTTCGAAGGAGGCAGCCAGAGCGATTGCCAAAGCAAGGAGAACATCCACTCTCAGAATCTATCAGTCTCAAGGGGAAGTCTTCCGTAGCTGGTACAAGACCAATGCAGTTTCCTCAACCAGTACCACTGTAACCCAGATTGCTGACTTCCTGTTATATCTAAGGAAAGTAAGATCCCTTTCAGCTCCTACGATCAAGGGTTACAGAAGTATGTTGGCAGCGGTTTTCCGCCACAGAGGCTTGGATCTTTCCACCAACAAAGATCTACAGGACCTCCCTAGGTCTTTTGAGACCTCAAAGGAACGTCGGTTGTCCACTCCAGGCTGGAATCTAGACGTGGTCCTAAGGTTCCTTATGTCATCAAGATTTGAACCTCTCCAATCAGCCTCTTTTTAGGACCTCACATTAAAAACTCTTTTCCTCGTGTGCTTGACAACAGCTAAAAGAGTAAGTGAGATCCACGCCTTCAGCAGGATCATTGTTTTCACATCTGAAACGGCTACATGTTCCTTGCAGCTCGGTTTTTGCTAAACGAGCTTCCTTCACGTCCTTGGCCTAAGTCGTTCGAGATCCCAAGCCTGTCCAACTTGGTGGGGAATGAACTGGAGAGAGTACCTTGCCCAGTTAGAGCTCTTAGGTACTATCTAAAAAGGTCTTAACCTTTACAAGGACAATCAGAAGCCTTATAGTGTGTTTTCAAGAAACCTTCTTTTCCAAGTTCTAAGAACTCAGTTTCTTACTATTCAGGCTTCTGATTAGAGAAACACATTCTCATCTGAAGGAAGAAGACCTTGCTTTGCTGAAGATAAGGACACATGAAGTGGGAGCTGTGGCTACTTCAGTGGCCTTCAAACAGAGCCATTCTCTGCAGAGTGTTATGGATGCAACCTATTGGAGAAGCAAGTCAGTGTTCGCATCATTCTATCTCAAAGATGTCCAGTCTCTTTACGAGTACTGCTACACCCTGGGACCATTCGTAGCAACGAATGCAGTAGTAGGCGAGGGCTCAGCCACTACATTCCCATAATCCCATAACCTTTTAACCTTTCTCTTGAATACTTTTTATGGGTTGTACGGTCGGCTAAGAAACCTTCCACATCCTTGTTGATTTGGCGGGTGGTCAATTCTTTCTTGAGAAGCGCCTGGGTTAGAGGTTGTGTAGAGGTCCTTTAGTAGGGGTTGCAGCCCTGTATACTTTAGCACCTTTGAGTTGATTCAGCCTTCCAAGAGGAACGCTGCGCTCAGTAAGGAAGACGATCTTATTAAAGGCAGAGTAACGGTTCAAGTCGACTTCCTTACCAGGTACTTATTATTTCATTGTTATTGTGGATAACTGATTATATGAAATACGGGATACTTAGCTATCCTTTAGTCTTGTACACTGGTTTTTCACCCACCCCCCTGGGTGTGAATCAGCTACATGATTATCGGGTAAGTTTAATATTGGAAAATGTTATTTTCATTAGTAAAATAAATTTTTGAATATACTTACCCGATAATCATGATTTAATTGACCCACCCTTCCTCCCCATAGAGAACCAGTGGACTGAGGAAAAAGTGAGGTGGCGTCAACAACAAGTACTGTAGTACCTGGCCACAGGTGGCGCTTGTGAGTACACCCCCTTCTAGTATAGTGATAGCTGGCGTATCCCTCCCGTAGAATTCTGTCGGGCAACGGAGTTGACAGCTACATGATTATCCGGTAAGTATATTCAAAAATTTATTTTACTAATGAAAATAACATTTTTCAATTTAAAATAAATTTTTGAATATACTTACCCGGTGTATATATATTATTTTACTCCCTACCTTCCGCCCCTCTAGAGACCTTACGGGCTGAGAAGAACTGGATGGTATCGGAATATATTTGGTATCCTGCCGACAGTTGGCGCTAGTATACACCCTGCCAACCAGCATAGTGATCGCCCGCGAGTTTTGAATCTGCCGACCGTCGGAGACGTTAGCTTCATATATATCCACCGGGTAAGTATATTAAAAAATTTATTTTAAATTGAAAGTATCATTTGTTCTGTAACTGACATACAAACCACGCTATTTACATGGGGTAATTAATTCGGCGTAGCTGAATGACGAGCCATAAAGTTTTAACGAGGGCTTCCTACCCCACTGCTAGTTAGTGGGGGGTAGGGATCCTCCTCACACACACCGGTAAATACTTCACTTTACTTTTGGCTCGGAGAGACGACAGACCTGTCTGCGCTCTCCTCTATTTTGACTGCCATAATTTTGTTTGCTTTTTCTTTTCAGTGTGTGTGTGAAGTTGGCCTCTATTACTCATCATGCGTACGTGCCCTGGACTTTCTGGCCGCCCTTGTGGTACCTTTATGTCGGCCGTGGACACGGATCCTCACTCCTTATGCCCTCAGTGTAGGAGCCAACGGTGTGATAGGTCTAACGTGTGTATTGAGTGTAGGGAGTGGTCTACCTCCCAGTAGGAGAGGTTTGCCCGGCGACGTAAGAAGAAGGCTAAAAGGGATCTTTCTCCTTCGTAGGTTTCTCTGAAGAGAGAAAATCCCAAGACTTCTTCCGCCACCCTTTCCTCCTCCGAAGCTCCCACTCGAGCGGCCTCTTCCGAGAGGCCGGCGAGTGGTAGCGTAGACCGTAATGCTGTTAACCGATCCCGGGGTGAAGGAGAGGTCGTTGCCTCCCATAGCGAGGCGGGATTTTTATCTAATAATGATCTTTTTCGGCTTTGGGGTTCCTTGGGGCTGCAGGGTTCGCCCTCCAAGGAAGCTCTGTTTGACATGATCAAACTGGGTGCGGCCGTCAAACAATCGCCAACTTCAGCGGAGATAGAGCCTCTGTCTGTGGTTGACGTTGTTGTGACGGAAACATCCCGTAGGTCTAGGCAAACTCCCGTTCCTGTGGCTGAGGTAGTGGAAGGCTCTGACTCCCCCTCTGAACATCCTTCGAGGGAGGAGCTTAGTCCCACGGTCTCTCTTGCCGGTGATACTCCCTCTCGGGGGAGTTCACTTACAGAGACCCCTCTTCGGAGGCCCATCGATCGTCAGCCTGCTGATCCCACGGCCCCTCGTGGGCGTATAAGGCGGAAGGCTTGCCCTCCCCTTTGCCGTAGAGGCCTTTTTTCCCCCTTCAAAGGGGTTAAAAGGCGTCTCTTCGGCTCGTCGTCACCTCAGTCCTCTGCGGAGGAGACGACTCGCCGTTCTCCTGTCCTGCCAGCTACCAACCTAGACCTCTCCGGGGATTGTTCGCGATCCCCTTCGGAGGATTGTCGTTCTTCGGGACATTGTGACCTGTCGCCCAGACCATCTACCTCTAAAGCTCCTGATGCATTCAACGCGCCACCTGATACTGCCACTGCGCAGTCTCTGGGCCCTTCAGGGATGCAGGGACTTGGGCGCAAAACTGCGCCTCTCGCCCCTAAGCTCCAGGGACCGCCTGTGCGCCCGCCTGCCGAGGTTCCTGCTGATCCTGACATAGCGCCTCGGCGCTCACCCTTAGGCGTTCGCGCCCCCGTTCCTGTTACGCGCCAGGGTCCCCCTGCGCGCCCACGCCCTTTGGCGCCCCGTCGCCCTCCAGCAGTTCCTGAAGTAGCTCGCAAGCGCCCACCTGCGCATACGCGCTCTGCTCTTGATATAGCGCCCCGCGCTCACCTGCGCACACGCGGCCAGTTCCTGATATGGCGCTCCAGCGCTCACCTGCGCATACGCGCCCCGTTCCTGATACGGCTCGCTTGCGCATACGCGTCCACCGGTGCCCCAGCGGCCACCTGCGCCCTCCAGCGCCTCGGCGCCCCCCAGTTCCTGTTTCATCGCGCGCGGTCCAGAAGGTTCCTGAGTTGGCGCACAGGCGTCCACAGATTCCTGCGGACTCGTCGGGGGAAAAGCGCGACACGCGCCCACGTGCGGTCCCAGCACCAGCACCCACGCGCACACCAACGCGCCCGCGCGTTGCTTTGGACTCATCGCGCCCACCTAGGGAGAGGCGCGACATGCGCCCGTGCGCACTTCCAGCACCAGCACCCATGCGCACACCAACGCGCCCGCGCGTTGCTTTGGACTCATCGCGCCCACCTAGGGAGACGCACGACATGTGCCCGCGCGCACTTCCAGCACCAGCGCCCACGCGCTCACCAACGCGACTGCGCGTCGCTACAGCTCAGCGCGTGGCCCAAGAGGCTCCCAAGTTAGCGCACGGGCACTCACGGCCGCCTCTGGGCTCTCCCTCTAGACCGCACGAGCTTGCACCTGATATGATCGCGCACGACCCTCCAGTATCGCGCCCTGTTCCTGCTACACGCCCTGTTCCTGTATTTAAGACAACTAAGGTTGCCCCTCAACGAACACCAGAGCGCCCTCTTACAATAGCGCGCTCCGCACAGCCGCCGCAGCAACGCGCTCCGGTGGACCGCATCCTGATGCGCGCCCACAGGCGAGTATGCCGGTCTTATCTGACCAGCGGCAACCATCTCGCCCCCAGGTCGCTTGCGACCCTGCTCCAGCGCTAACGCGCCCTCAGCCGGTTCTTCCAGACATGCGCTCAGGCGCCCCCGTTATCTCGCGCCCTTCGGGGCCACGCCAGGTCGCTGCGCGCCCGCGCGTTCGGCCTCCTCCTGCTCCAGCTCCTAATCGCCGCACGCCTACGCGCTCTCGCGACCATGTTCCCACTCCAGCTGCTACGCGCCCACGCGCCCACGCGCCCACGCGCCCGCACTGTCACAAGCGCGCCATCGCTCCTGAACACCCGCCTGCGCGCCATCTTGCCCTCGCGCCCGCCCCCGTCCACGCGGGTGCGCGCGAGTTTCCAGTATCGTGCCATCCATTCACGCGCGACCCTGATCAGGGCCCGATGTACGAGCCCCAGCGCGATCGCCGCCAGGTGGACCCTTCCTCGTCGCGTTCCCCTCCCCGCAAGCGCAGACCAGCGCGCTCGCCAGAGGGGGGTTGCTCCCCGGACAGGTCTAGGGGTTCTTCTTTTTCAGCCCTGCAGGCAAACCCTCGTTTGTCGACTCCTCCTAGGGATCCCTCGATCCCCTTCCCTCCAGAGGGGGTGTTCGACAGCGCGACTGTCAGACAGCAGCCCTGGTTCGGCACCCTAGTCAGAGCCCTTGTGCAGGCGATTAAGCCAGCCCCCTCTGATTCGGGTCATGAACCAGCGGCAGCTTCCTCCCCCCTGAAGAGGAAGAGAGGAGTCTCTCCCGTGGATTCTCCTCTGAGGCCTATTCTGTCCCCGCGCAGATCCTTACGCAAGGCTCCTACTCCCCCTCAGACCTTCTCGCCCTCCCCTGCGGAGGAGGATTACCCCTCCTCAGGAGAGTCGGATGAGCCGGAATACTCCCCCATCGCACCAGTGGGGGAGGGTCTTCCTCTCCCCGAGAGGTCTTCTCGTCCAGAGGTGGAGAAGGACCTGCCTCCTTCGCTTCTCGAGTCCTGTATCCCGCCCAGGAGGGAGCCTAAGGACTCTAAGACGATTCCCAAATCGTCAGCTAGGATCAGGCAGGAACCGTCTAGAGCCGTCGAGGATGTCCACGTGTCCCCCCAGGAAGAGCTACTGGGGACGGGAGACTTCACTGCAAGTCCTTCGGGAGGAGAGCACCAGGAGTCAGAACATGCGTTCTGGCAAGTCCTGACCCTCATGAGGAACCTTAATGGGATCCCAGACCCTGAGGTCCCACCTTGTGAAGGGAAGGACACGGTCCTGGACCGCGTCTACGGTACTCAGAAACCCTCTAGGGCCAGTGCAGCTTTGCCCTGGTCTCAAGGGATGAAGAGTGCCAGCTCTCTGAGCTTGCCTCCTCCAGCAGATCGAGTGCCGGTAATAAGCTCCTCCCTCCTCCTCGAGTCCATCAGAGGAGGTACTTCGAGATCCTTGAGGAGTCTTCTCCGAGTCTTCCCTTGCACCACTCCGTGGAAGAACTCACAGGGGGAGTCCCTCTTGAGAGAGACTCCAACTGGCACGTGTCCTTCTCAGCCACTGAGATCCTGAGCCAGGAGAAGGTCACCAAGTGCGCCATGCAGGCGACTTCGTGACTCGACATCTGGCTGGGGTCTCTGGGCATCCTGGTGCGGTCCAAGGACCTCTCCAAAGAAAGCACCAGGAAGGCGCTGGAAACCTTTCTTCTCTCGGGTACACGGACCATTGAGTTTCTGTCCCACCAAGTCTTGAGCTTGTGGGCCAACACGATCCTCAAGCGTTGGGATGTTGTGGCCGAGAGCTTCCATCATAAGGTACCCAGTGCGGAGTCTAGCAGGCTCAGACACACTTCCGTTCTCGGTAAGAGCCTGTTTGAGCCTAAGGACGTGGAGCTCACTGCTGAGAGGTGAAGGAAATCCAACCAGGATTCCCTCATCCATAGGGCCCTGACATCGAGGCCCTACAAACCTCCAGTAGTCCAGCAGCCCCGTCCTGCTAAGGACACAAAGAAGACGACCACTGCAGCGAAGTCCAAGGTGTCTAAGCCCTTTCCTGCCAAGAGCAGGAGGGGCAAGAAGTCCTCCAGGGGAGGCAAAAACCCTAGAGGTACCAGCCGAGGCCGGAAGCGCTAGGGTTGGCAATCCCCCTGCATGTCCACCAGTGGGGGGATGCCTTCAGAGTTGCACGACAAGGTGGCAGCAACTCGGGGCGGATGCCTGGACGATCTCCGTGATCTCTCTAGGTTATCGCGTCCCGTTCACAGCCTCTCTACCTCCCCTGACAGCGAACCCAGTGTCATTGAGCTCTTTTGCCATGGGATCGGCAAAAGGGCAGGCCCTCCAGGCCGAAGTCCAGACCATGTTGGAGAAGGATGCTCTCCAGGAGCTCGTAGACGGGTCCCCAGGCTTCTACATTCGACTCTTTCTTGTGAGAAAGGCGTCGGGAGGCTGGAGACCAGTCATAGACCTCTCGACCCTGAACGGGTTTGTCAAGCAGACCCCGTTCAGCATGGAGAAGGCAGACACGGTCAGACTTGCAGTGACACCGCGAGACTTCATGTGCACACTGGACCTGAAGGACGCGTACTTCCAGATCCCAATCCATCCGTCTTCAAGGAAGTACCTGAGATTCTGCCTAGGCAACAAGATCTACCAGTTCAAGGTGTTGTGTTTCGGTCTCCCCACAGCTCCTCAGGTGTTCACTAGAGCAGACCCCGTTCAGCATGGAGAAGGCAGACACGGTCAGACTTGCAGTGACACCGCGAGACTTCATGTGCACACTGGACCTGAAGGACGCGTACTTCCAGATCCCAATCCATCCGTCTTCAAGGAAGTACCTGAGATTCTGCCTAGGCAACAAGATCTACCAGTTCAAGGTGTTGTGTTTCGGTCTCTCCACAGCTCCTCAGGTGTTCACTAGAGTTTTCACCATCATCTCTTCATGGGCTCACGGGATCGGCATCCGTCTCCTTCGTTATCTGGACGACTGGCTGATCCTGGCAGACTCGGAGGGAACCCTTCTTCGCCACCGAGACGGACTCCTCGATGTTTGCCAGGATCTCGGAATCATGGTAAATCTCGAGAAGTCCTCCCTGCAGCCCTCTCAGAAACTGGTATATCTAGGCTTGGTCATAGACACCAATCTCCACAAAGCCTTCCCATCAGACGAAAGGATAGCAAGGCTGAGGAAGGTTGCGAAAACTTTCCTCAATCGAGAGGAACTCCCAGCCCAATCGTGGCTTCGTCTCCTCGGTCACCTCTCCTCCCTGACCCGTCTCGTTCCCAACAGCCGCCTCAGAATGAGATCCCTCCAGTGGCGACTCAAGTCTCGGTGGAGTCAAGGACTCGACTCCTCGGACATCCTGATCCCCATGGGATCTGCGGAACGAGCGGACCTCAGTTGGTGGGTGGCAGACGAGAACCTACGAAAGGGAGTGGATCTTCTCGTCCCTTCCCCGGATTTGATGCTGTTTTCGGACGCATCAAACAAAGGGTGGGGGGCCCACTTTCTGAACCACAGGACCTCAGGCCTGTGGTCAGAATCAGAAAAGTACCTTCACATAAACCTGCTAGAAATGAAGGCCGTATTCCTGGCTCTTCAGAAGTTCCACCAAGTCCTTGAGGGCCACTTGGTGGTGGTGATGAGCGACAACACCACGGTCGTGGCTTATATCAACAAGCAGGGAGGTACCTTTTCGGAACAGCTATCCCATCTTGCAGTAGAGATCCTGAAATGGTCCGAAGTCCACTCGATTTCACCAGCGGCTCGCTTCATTCCAGGCAAAAGGAATGTGCTCCTCGACAGTCTGAGCAGAGCGACGCAGATAGTGAGTACCGAGTGGTCTTTGGATCCTTGGATAGCCAACAAAGTCCTGACTTTGTGGGGTTCCCCGACAGTGGATCTGTTCGCTACGGCGCTGATCACCAAGCTCCCGCTGTACTGCTCCCCAGTCCCGGACCCCAAGGCTCTTTGGTAAGATGCCTTCCAACAACGGTGGGACACCGTCGATGTGTACGCCTTTCCCCCGTTCTGTCTGATGAGGAAGGTACTCAACAAGACCAGAACATCGGTCAATCTCTCGATGACCTTGATAGCTCCGCTATGGCATCATGCAGAGTGGTTCCCGGACCTTCTGCAGCTCCTCACGGAGATCCCGAGGGAGCTCCCTCCACGTCGCAAGCTACTCAAACAACCACACTCCAACATCTACCACAAAGCCGTAGCTTCGCTTCGGCTTCACGCCTGGAGACTATCCAGCATCTCCTCACAGAGAGAGGATTTTCGCAACAAGTTGCGGAAAGGATGTCTGGCCACCTGCACAATTCATCCGCAGGAGTCTACCAGGCGAAGTGGCGAGTTTTCTGTGGTTGGTGCCGTGGAAGGGGTATCTCTCCCCTCGATGCCACTTTACCAGCAATAGTGGAGTTCCTCATTTATCTGCGGGAAGAAATACGCCTTTCATTCTCGGCAGTGAAAGGCTATCGCTCAGCCTTAAGTCTTGTCTTCAGGCTCAAAGGAATGGACATTTCCTCCTCGCTGGAACTGTGTCTTCTCATACGGAGTTACAAGCTTACCTGCCCTCAGTCGGAAATGAGACCTCCTCCTTGGAACATGGTTCGAGTTCTCAGGTCTCTTAAGAGACCTCCCTACGAACCACTATGCCAGGCTTCTGATCGCCACCTTACCTGGAAGACGGTGTTCCTGCTAGCTTTGGCCTCGGCCAAGCGAGTCAGCGAACTTCATGGTCTCTCGTAGGACGTTGGCCATTCAAGGGGATGGGGGGAGGTAACGTTCAGCTTCGTCCCTGAGTTTGTTGCTAAGACTTGGAACCCGGGAGTGCCGGACCCAAGGTTTGACTCCTTCCAGGTTTCGAGTCTCCGTTCTGTAACAGATGACCCAGACCATCTCCTACTGTGCCCAGTCAGGAGTCTGAGGTTGTATCTTGACCTTTTTATCCCTAAAGGACATACTGTACTGGTACGTTTCACAAAAGCCATCCCTTTACCCCCATGGATGTACCGGTACGTCCTTGCAAAAAAATGCTATAAAAATTTTCATATTTTTGATAATTTTTTTAGAATATTCAGGCATTTACCAAGAGAATGAGACCAACCTGACCTCTCTATGACAAAAATTAAGGCTGTTAGAGCAATTTAAAGAAAATATACTGCAAAATGTGCTGGGAAAAAAATAACCCCCTGGGGGTTAAGGGTTGGAAATTTCCAAATAGCCTGGGGGTAAAAGGGTTAAAAGAACAGCTGCAGTCCACCCCCAGGTGCGAGCTTTGTTCGTGAGCACCGGGGAAACGAAGAGGAGGGTCACCAGGAATACCATCTCAGCCTGGATTCGTAAGGTAATCCACCTGGCCTTGAATCCTGACCCTCCTCCGTCACGTCGCCCTAGGGCGCATGACGTCAGGGGCGTGGCTACGTCCCTGGCCTTCAAGAAGAACTTTTCGGTGACGCAGGTCCTGCAAGCTGGGGTGTGGAAGCGTCAGACCACCTTCACGGCCCACTAACTGCAAGACGTGACACACAGGACGCTCGATACGTTCTCTATCGGCCCTGTGGTGGCTGCACAACAGCTGGTCTAACCTCAGGCTCCTTATTGGACAAGTAGCAGAAGGTTGAGGGCATTGTTACCCGGTTTTAGTGTGTGTGAATGAAAAGATCTGTCTGCCCTTCTCTTTTCTTCATCCTCTCCTCCCTTGGAGAAAAACAGCATCCTGGGTCCTTTGCACAGCTGACCTCGAACCTCTGCAGGTAAGCCATGCTCCCTTGTGTTCCTAGTATTAAGTTGTAATACTGTCATGTCCCCATACCCTGACTAGGTGGTTGGGAGAGTTCTAGCCTAGATTTCCATCTGAAGAACTCCATGTCAACATCCTAGGACGAGTCACTTCTCACCATCACACACAACTTACATAGGCCGCAGCAGTCTCACAACTGCCTGCGAGGAGCAGGGGCCCCCTCGACCCTCGAGTTCTTTTAATAAACTCGGGTTCGGGCCCCCCGGGCAAGCCAAAGCCAGTATGGATAGGGACTTACCGCCCTTCCTAAGGGTTAAGTCACCCCATGTAAATAGCGTGATTTGTATTTCAGTTACGGAACAAATGACAAATTCGTAGATAATTTGTATTTTTCCTAACTATACAAACCTTAGCTATTTACAGTTATGTGCCCGCCAGCCCTGTCCCCCAAGATAAGTCCTACCTCTAAGTAAAGTGAAGTATTCACCGGTGTGTGTAAGGGGGAAGGGGTAGCTAGCTACCCCCCCCTACCCCTCGTTAACTAACGGTGGGGTAGGAAACCCTCGTTAAAACTTTATGGCTCGTCATTCAGCTACGCCGAAGTAATTACACCATGTAAATAGCTAAGGTTTGTATAGTTAGGAAAAATACAAATTATCTACGAATTTGTCATTTTTCATGATACATAGCCTTTACAATGGCGCCTCCAAAGCTTATCCAGTTATACTGTTTTGTCTTTTCCTCCATTTATTATACATTCAAGAAGGTAATGTATAGAGAAGAAAAGGCTTGTTTTACATTTATATATCGTTTCCCTAGTATGTTTTCCCCACTGGGGGTCCCCTATTATCATAGGATATATATATATATATATATATATATATATATATATATATATATATATATATATATATATATATATATATATATATATATATATATATATATATATATATATATATATATATATATATATATTTCTGAAGCTATTCATTTGCGATGGGAACAAGTGTCATTTTCGAAGAGAACGTAATTTTTTCTATAAGAAAAAGTAGTTTTTTTCCTAGGTTACATTGCCCTGTAATAAAGTAAAATAATACCCTATTTTCCCCTACTTGGTAGGTTTTCCTATAAGTATGCATTATCACCTCGCATTATGGTTCCTAGTTCCACCATGGCTTCTACTGTGTCCAACCCAAAACCATAAACATGTTTCTGCCAAAGCATTGTGATTTGCCAACACTCTAATGGTCTCTCCTTCACCGTGGCTCGCTTTGCTCTTAAATAAACAATTTGTTCCGTAACTGAAATACAAACCACGCTATTTACATGGGGTAATTACTTCGGCGTAGCTGAAATGACGAGCCATAAAAGTTTTAACGAGGGTTTACTACCCTACCGCTAGTTAGGGTAGCTAGCTTACCCCCCCCCCCCCTCACACACACCGGTGAATGCTTCACTTTACTTTTGGCTCGGATGGCGAGCGGACGTGTCTGCTCCCATCCTCGCTTGGCAGCCATTAATGTTTTGTCTTTACTTAATTACTTACTTTTCTTATACAGTACTTAATATATATACTGTATATAAACATTCTTATGTTTATGTATATATTTGAGTATAGAAATACAGTAAGTTTCCTTTTCAGTGTTTGTGCTGTGTGTGTAGTGTACGACAACATCTCCGTGTAGTTCCAGGCCGCCACGGTGACTTTTCATGGGTCGCGATCTCTCCCTTGGTCCTTCGGTCGTTTCCTTCGGCTTGCGATTCTCGGGCGCCGTGGGGAATCGTCATCGCTGGACTTTATTTATTAATCTGTTTCTCCGCTGTTCCTCCTTCCCCTACGGGGAACTTGGACTATCAGCGAAGGGAACATGGGAGTTTAGTTTGACTACGGTCTCTCTCTCTCTCTCTCTATCGAGGTCGTTCACCGTTTTACTACTACTACTTATTATGGTAGCTTCCTTCCCGTTGCGGGTTGAGTTGCTTCTCCGTTTATTTTGTCTCAATTATTTTTAATGAAATTTAATTGTATTTGTTAACTTTTCAGCTTCTGTGTAGAACGCTTCCCTTCGGGGTTCATTCGTTCTTACTATTAGTGAACATTCTTAGATGAATTACATGATTATAATTGTTATAATTCTGTTTTTGTTACAGTTCTCTGCCTTCCCCCCCTTCCTGTGAGTGTCAGTGGGGGAGGAGGGTGCATACCTGGTGTGTAATTCTTATGTTCTTTTCCCTCAGGGTTCCTCTTCGGAGTTCCCCTGGGGGAATGAATGTTAACTAATTACTTATTTTATTTTCACAGTTAACGATCTAGTTTTACGTTTGCCTATGTGCCAACGAAGCTGCTGTCCTGGCCTGGGGAGTCTGTTGTTGCTGCCTCCTCTCTAGGACTTTGTCATGGGCGTGTTCCCTTCTCCTAGAAGTTCTCCCGTGACAACTGTCAGCTCTTTAGTTCATCTTAGAACTCTCAGGAGGGTCACCTCCATTAGTGGATAACTTACCGACCGAGGGAGGTTCCCTTCCCAGGTATGAGTTTTTTCCCCTTCAAGGGGGGGAACTTCTCTTACCTTAATAATTCCTGGTTGGTTTTTTCCTGGTCCTCGGGCGGTTATGCTCTTGGTGCTGAGCGACCGCTTTTGTAACCATGCTCAAGGGGCTGAGCGGTTGCAAGGCCGGACCATGGAATTCGTGCGACTATGCTCTTGGTTGTGAGCGGTCGCACTTGCAGGTAAGCTCAAGGGGCTGAGCAACTGCAGGAGCTCCTCTTCGGAGGATTGCTCTTTATAGGTCAGCTTGCTGATCCAACGGCCCTAAGGGGCGCCTTCATCAGTTCTTCTTGTCTCGGCTACGAAGTGTTCACCTCTCTCGTTCGAGAGAGAGGACACTCATAGAGACTCCTCTTCGAAGGACCCCCCCTGCTGTTGTTGCTGATGTTGCTGAAGGCTCAGTTCCCCCATCCTTCGAGGGGGCAGCTGAGTCCAACGGTCTCTCCTGCGAGTGCTTCTCCCCCTCGGGGGAGTTTACTAACAGAGACTCCTCTTCGGAAGACTGATGATGGTGCTCCTGTCCGTGGTCGTCTTCTTCCTCACCGCCAGACCTTCTCGTCTTCCTTCTCCGTTCCTGGACGCAGATGCGCCATGGGCGCCAACGCACCCCGTTTCCAACGGGCTCCGGTCCCTTCGGGGCAAAGGGCTTACCTCACAATGTGAGTAAGTCCCTTAAGTGCCAGGTTTTTACCTGTGCAACCTGAGCGCAAAGCCGCGCCTCTTGCCCTCAAGCACCAGGTTCTTCCTGCGTGCCCTCCTGCTGCTGCCGCTGTTCCTGTCTTAGCGCCACAGCGCTCACCTACGCGCGTGTGCGCCTCTGTTCCTGCTACGCGCCAGGGTTCCCCTGCGCGCCCACATCCTTCTGCGCCCCGGCGCCCTCCAGCAGTTCCTGTGACAGCGCGCCAGCGCCCACCTGCTCCCCAGCGTTCCCCGGTTCCTGCCTCGTCGCTCGTAGTTCAAGAGGTTCCTACGCTAGCGCACAGGCGCTCACAGGGTCCTCTGGACTCGCAGCACCCGTCTGGAGTTACGCGCGCCCACGCGCAGTTCCAGTCCCAGCGCTCGCCAACCCACAGGCCCACGTTCTCTGGATCTGGGCGCAGGCAAAGGCAAGGAGATTATTCTTTCGCCCACGACTAAAACCTGCCATTGCATATAAGGGACTTGAGCGCAAACTGCACCTCTATCCTTCAGCTCCAGGGTTTTACCTGCAACCCCTCATACTGCCGCTATTCCAGACTTAGCGCCCCAGCTCTCACCTGCGCACATGCGCGCACCTGTTCCTGTTACGCGCCAGGGTCCCCCGGCGCCCCCACACTGCGCTCCAGCTCCCACCAGCAGTTCCTGATTAGCACGCCAGCCCAGTACTTCCAGTATTGATCGTCGACTCTGTGCTGAAACAGACCTGCCTTGGTCTTCTTCAGGGGATGCCCTCCCTTTAGGGGCACATCCCAGTTCCTGTTCGACCCAGAGCACAAGCACACGCGTGCATTTACGCACGCGCTTACGCCGACGATCTTATGCGCACAACGCCGATGATCACTGCGCTGCTGACGATCTTCATACGCGCGTAGCGCTGACGATCGGCCGTACGCGGGCTCCAATGGGCTCCCTCGCGCATTCGGCGTGCCCGCGCCCGCTACTACATTTCTTCTCCACGCGCGGGCACCAGTGGTTTCCCGCGCGCATTCGCCGCCCGCACGCGCGAGCATTTCTTAAGTTTGCGTGCCCATCGCAGCATCGCACACCTGTGCTCCCGCACCCTGTTGCGCTCCCATCACGCGCAGTTCCTGATATGGCGCACAATCGCTCACCAACGCCCCAGCGCGCTCCTACAATTCAGCGCGCAGTCCAGGATGTGCCTAAGTTAGCGCACGGGTGCTCACAGGTACCTCTGGACTCTCCACCCAATTTGCGCAATCCTGTACGCACGCTTCCAGTTGCGCACAAGGTTCCGGTTGCGCGCGATGTTCAAGTTGCGCGCGTTGTTCCAGTTTCGCTCCCATCGCAACAGCGCACACCTGTGCTCCCGAATCCGATTGCTCCGTACATCGTTGGAGTTTTTTCCGGAAAGATCGCAGGCGCTCACCAGTGGTTCAGCCTGCGGGGTCTCCTAGTCTCTTCTACAAAGGACACCTCCCCCATTCGCGGGAGAGGTCCCTCATAGTGACCACTCCTCGGAGTATCAAGTCTCCTGGGCGCCCAGCGCAATCACGCACGAATTTTACGGGGCTGCAGGCGGACAGGCCATCGTCACATTCCCGTTCCCCTCCCAGCAGGTGCAGAACAGCGCGCTCGCCGGAGGAGGGGAGGTTTTCGGACAGGTCTAAAGCCCCCCTTTTTTTTGTCCCAGCTTCGTTCAGGCGAACCCTCGTTTGTCAAACTCCTCCAAGGGTTCGAACGATCCCCTTCCCTCCAGAGGGAGTGTCTGACAGCTCGACTGTCAGCCAGCTACCCTAGTTTGGGACCATAGTCAGAGCCCTTTTGCAGGCTATGAATCCTGTGCTCGCTGACCTCTGTCACATATCAGGGGCAGCTCCCTCCCCTCCTGAAGAGGAAGAGGGGAGTCCCCTCCAGGGTGTCTTCTCCAAAGGCTAAACTGTCTCCTTGCAAATCCTTGCTCAAGGCTCTTTCCTTACCCCAGACTTTCTCCCCCTCCACTGCGGATGAGGATTACCTATCCTCGGGGGAGTCGGACGAGCCGGTCTGTTCCCCCATCACACCATGTGGGGAAACTCCGCCTCTTCCTGAGAGGTCTTCTCAGGGGTAGAGAAGAGCCTGCGTCCATCGTTACTGGAGTCCCTTATCCCTCCCAGGAGGGAACCGAAGGACTCAAAGACTGTTTCTAAGTCTTCGGCAAGGATCAGATTGGAGCCAGCTAGACCTTCGGAGAACGTCCACAAATTCCCTCAGGAAGAGCACTGGGGACGAAAGACTTTTCTGCTAGCTCATCAGGAGGAGACCACCAAGAGTCAGAACATGGCAAGTTCTGACCCCCAGGAGGAACCTCAACAGGTTCCCAAACTCAGAGGCCCCTCCTAGTGAGGGTAAGGACTCGGTCTTGGACCAAGTCTATGGCGCCCAGGAACCCTCTAGGGCCAGTGCAGCTTTGCCCTGGTCACAAGTGATGCAGAGTGCCGGAGACAAGGTTAAAGGCCAGCTCTCTGAGCGCGCCTCCCCCAGCAGATCCAGTGCCGATAACAAGCTCCTCCCTCCTACTCGAGTCCATCAGAGGAGGTATTTCGAGATCCTAGGGGAGACTTGTTTGAGCCTCACTGTTCACCACTCCGTGGAAGAACTCACTTGGGGAGCCCCTCTAAAGAGACTCTCCAACCGACACGTGTCCTTTTCTCCTACTGAGATCCTAGGCCAGGAGAATGTAGCGAAGTGTGCCATGCAGGCAACTTCTTGCCCTGTCATCTGGCTGGGGTCTCTGGCAATCCTACGGGAAAGAATAGATCTTTTTCCTTTCCCCGAATTGGAGGCTGTTTTCGGACACCTCAAGGAACGGGGGGTGGGGGGGGGGGCATGTTCGGTACCACGGCCTCAGGCCTCTGGTCAGAATCGGAAAAGTGCCTCCATATAAATCTGCTAGTGATGAAGGTCGCTCTTCCTGGCCCTTCTTCAGTGCCAACAAAGATCTAGCGGATCACTCTGAGGGGTTATGAGCAGCAACACCTCAGTGGTGGCTTACATCAACAAGCAAGGAGGTACCTTTTCAAAGCGGCTATCCCATCTCTCAATAGGTATACTGAGATATCCCGAAGCCCACTCGATCCCCCCATTGACTCGCTTCATTCCAGACAAAGGGAATGTGCTCACCGACAGTCGGAGCAGAGCATCTCAGATAATGAGTATTGAGTAGTCCTTGGATCATCCAGTAGCCAACAAAGTTCTGACTTTGTGGGGTTATCCGACTGTGGATCGGTTCGCTACAGCGCTGAACTTCAAGCTCCCGCTGTATTGCCCCCAGGCCCAGATCCCAAAGCACTCTGACAAAATGCCTTCCAACAACGGTGGGACAGCACCAATGTGTGCACTTTTTCCCCGTTCTGTCTGATGAGGAGAGTGCTCAACAAGACCAGAACATCGGTCAATCTCTCTCGGCGTCACAGGCAAACAACCACATGCCAACAGCTCCCTCAAAGCCGTAGCTTCGCTTC
This sequence comes from Palaemon carinicauda, assembly GCF_036898095.1. Lineage (NCBI taxonomy): Eukaryota > Metazoa > Arthropoda > Malacostraca > Decapoda > Palaemonidae > Palaemon > Palaemon carinicauda. The sequence continues at coordinate 48,929,223 of NC_090742.1, forward strand.
GACACACCGCCTGGAAGACTATCCAGCATCTCCTCACCAAGAGTGGATTGTTGCAACAGGTTGCGTTCGGGATGTCTGGACACCTGCGCGGGTCATCCACAGGGGCCTACTAGGCAAAGTGGCAAGTGTTTTTGTGGTTGGAATCGTGAAGAAGTATCTCTTCACTCGATACCACTGTTCCAGCAAGAGCGAAGTTCTTCGTTTATTTGTGGGAAGAATGCGCTTTTCAGCCTCTTCAATGAAAGGCTATTGCTCAGCCTTAAGGCTAGCCTTCAGGGTCTAAGGAGCGGACATTCCTTCCTCGCTGGAACTTTCCCTACTCATACGAAGATACGATCTTACCTGCCCTCAGTCAGAAGGGAGACCTCCAGAGCACTTGGTTTGAATTTTCAGGCCTCTTAGGAGGCCTCCCTACGAACCATGTCGCCAAGCTTCAAATTGACACCTAGCTCGATAGGCGATGTTCCAGCTAGCTTTGGTCTCGGCCAAGCGAGTCAGTGAACTTCATGGTCTCTCGTATGACATCGCCCATGCAAGGGGATGAGGGGAGGTAACGTTCGTAATCGTCTCTGAGTTTGTGGCTAAGACACAGAATCCAAGAGTGCCGGATCCTCGATTTGACTCTTTCTGGATTTCGAGTCCTCGTTCTGTAACAGATGACCCAGACCATCTCCTACTGTGTCCAGTAAGGAGTCTGAGGTTACATCTCAAAGAACGGCTGCTTTCGTCCCTAAGTGCAAGCTTTGTTTGTGAGCACTGGGAGAACAAGAGGAGGGTCTCCAAGAATACCAACCTCCACATGGATTCATAGGGTGATCCATCTGTCCCTGAATCCTGACCCTCCTCCGTCATGTCGCCTTAGAGCACATGATGTAAGGGGCGCAGCAACGTCCCTGACCTTCAAAAAGAGCTCCTCAGCGACGCAGGTCCTACAAGCAGGAGTGGAAGCATCAGATGACCTTCACAGCCCACTACCTGCAAGACGTGACACACAGGAGGCTCGATACGTTCTCTATCGGCCCTGTGATGGATACACAATAGCTGGTCTAACCTCAGGCGCCTTAATGGACAGGTAGCAGAGGGTTGAGGGCATTGTTACCCGGTTTTAGTCTGCGTGAATGAAAAGATTTGTCAGGCCCTTATTCTTTTCTTCATCCACTCCTTCCTTGGAGAAATCAGCATCCTGGGTTCTTTGCATAGCTGACCTCGAACCAGTGCAGGTAAACCATGCTTCCTTGTGTTCCTAGTATTAAGAGTAATACTGTCATGTCTCCATACCCTGACGAGGTGGTATTGGGAAAGTCCTAGCCTAGATTTCCATCTGAAGAACTCCAGGTCAACTTCCTAGGACGAGTCACTTTTCACCTTCACACACAGCTTATGTAGGCCGCAGCAGTTTCACAGCTGCCAGCGAGGTGCAGGGACCCCTTGTATCTTGAGTACTTACACACTCGAATTTGGGGTCCCCGGGCAAGCCAAAGCCAGTATGGCAGGGGACTTACCGCCCTTCCTAAAGGTTGAGTCACCCCATGTAAATAGCGTGGTTTGTATTTCAGTTACGGAACAAATGACAAATTCGTAGATAATTTGTATTTTTCCTAACTATACAAACCTTAGCTATTTACACATATGTGCCCGCCAGCCCTGTCCCCCGAGATAAGTCCTACCTCTAAGCAAAGTGAAGCATTCACCGGTGTGTGTGAGGGGGGGGGGGGGTAGCTAGCTACCCCTCCTTAACCCCCGCTAACTAGCGGTGGGGTAGTAAACCCTCGTTAAAACTTTCATGGCTCGTCATTTCAGCTACGCCGAAGTAATTACCCTGTGTAAATAGCTAAGGTTTGTATAGTTAGGGAAAATACAAATTATCTACGAATTTGTCATATCTCACTGCTTCTTTGGGGTAGTGTTTAGGGCTCGGCTAGCCCAAGCGCGATGAGTGGCGAGGTTAGCGGCATGACTCGGGCGGCAAGCCAGCGACAAAATGTTGGGTGGCCACACCGGAACCGCCACACCTCTCTTGCCTCCTTCACTCCCAGTCTCAGCTTTCGAAGATAGCCTTCCTCGTAAACATGATGATGGTGTTTAAGTAGGAAATTACTTCCGATTGAAAATCGTTATTTTATTCTGAACTATAAATTACATAGTTGACGTCCTCCTTTCCAATCTAGAAAACGTCACTCAGTTTTTAGCTCCATAGAGATAGGTACAAACTTGAGCATTCTTCACTTTTTAATTTTATATATATTTTTTATTAGTTCAATTTTTTAAGTGATTTAACGTTTACGTTGTTCTATTCATATTAACATTAATACTGAGTCTTTTTTAATTTGTATATTTTGTATATTTTACAGCCCTGATGATGAGACCCAAAGTCTCGAAAATTCGGAAAATAAGTGTATGATGCTACGCTGGCTTTTCTCCATCCTATTTATACTAAATCTACGGCGTTCCAGATGCCCCAACCTTCCTGTATATATATATACAGTATATATATATATATATATATATATATATATATATATATATATATATATATATATATATATGTATATATATATATATATATATATATATATATATATATATATATATATATATATATATATATATATATATATATTTATATATATTTATATATATTTATATATATATATATATATATATATATATATATATATATATATATATATATATATATTTATATGTATATATATATATATATATATATATATATATATATATATATATATATATATATATGTATATATGTATATATATATATATATATATATATATATATATTTATATATGTATATATATATATATATATATATATATATATATATATATATATATATATGTATATATATATGTATATATATATATATATATATATATATATATATATATATATGTATATATATATATATATATATATATATATATATATATATATATATATATATATATGTATATATATATATATATATATATATATATATATATATATGTATATATGTATATATATATATATATATATATATATATATATATATATATGTATATATATATATATATATATATATATATATATATATATATATATATATATATATATATATATATATGTATATATATATATATATATATATATATATATATATATATGTATATATATATATATATATATATATATGTATATATATATATATATATATATGTATATATATATATATATATGTATATATATATATATATATATATATATATATATATATATATATATATATATATATATATATATATATATATATATATATATATACAGTAGGGTCCCGAATTACGCGAGAATTTGGTCGATTAATGACCTCGTGTAAATGGAAAATCGCGAATTTCGAAACACACAACTAGCAGAAATAATTCCATTGCGGCCATGGCAACCAGCAATTTGCCTATTCAAATGTGTTTACTACCCATTTCCAATACTTTCTTTGTACTATACTGTATTTCTTTATAATATCAAATTGTTTTTGTAAATAAATAAAACATTTAATATACTTTAAAGTTCTAATAACTTGAAAAATGGTTAAAATTACAACCAGGATAGGTGTAAACACCATATATTTCCCGTTATAACACAACCCAAAATACAGACAAATTTTAATGTTTGTCATATCTATTGTATAATACAACTGGTGAATAGCAAAACCATCACTCTATAGACTAGCTTGTTGTATGATTGAAAATCCAGAATTATCAAAATAAAGGCGATTTTATATCATGCGTTTCCTAAACACGCTAAAAAGCACAATAGAAAACGACAACCAATGTTTTGTTTACGTTTATCTCTGATCACAACGAAGAAACAGACGCATTTATACATCTGTGTTTTTGAATTGACAGCAATTTTACCAAGTATAGATTATATGTTGAATTTGTTATTACCAATGTTCTAATTATTTTTTATTAGAACTTTCAAATAAATGAAATGAATGCCATTTATGAAATGTTTTTCTTTATGATGCCGCCTGAAACGGAAACCTTCCATTTGTTTACGCTCCATCTTCGATCATAATAAACAAACGAATGCATTAAACACACATGATCTAAGTCATAACTAATGATATTACAAACATTTAGTAAACATTATGTTTTTACAAATATTTTACTTACCGTATCCATATAAATTCCTAAATTCGTAGCAAAGCTGGAAATTTTTTTTTCCTTATGCGTTTAATCCACAATAGCAAACTGCCGCTAATGACAGAGTGATAACTTACGATAATTCTAAACTGTTACGAAAGATAATTGTCCTTTCCATATCCAAAATACTTTTCCTAACTTCAGTTATAAGTCAACTTGTACCCACCTCAATTATGGATCCATATGCAAAAAAGGTAAAAGAAGAAAGTACTAGGCCTATTTTTAAAGTCACCGAACAATTAGGTTACCGCTATAACGTTCGATGTGAGAGAGAGAGAGAGAGAGAGAGAGAGAGAGAGAGAGAGGGATGGTTTTAAAGTACTAAACAATAAATATGATAGGTTATAACACATTGGTGTTTATGTAATATTAACTGTATAGATGGTTTGAATAAGTTAAGAAATGGTGTAAACAATTCTTTGTTATTGTATTCGCGCGGAAGCTAGACATCAGCTGATGTGATCACAGCCAAAAGTAAAACAAAAATAAGTTAGCAATACTCGATTTTTCAATATTAAACTTAGCCGGTGATTATATAAGCTGCAGCTCTGCTGCCCGACAGAAAAACTCTACGTTCAAAATCCGCCAGCGATCGCTATGCAGGTAGGGGGTGTACTTCAACAGCGCCATCTGTCGAGCAGGTACTCAGTACTCAATGTAAACACAGAACTCAATTTTCTCTCTGTCGTGCCACCGGCAAGACCTACTAAATTCGCTGTTGCTTACTGGATTGGTTTTCACATATTTTGGTGAAGTACACATTTCTAGTTTTGAGCTTTCGCTTTGCAGACGTTATCTTCAATACATCCTTGCATTCTTTTATTGATTTTGGATTATTTGTTGACGACTTTGGATAGATTTTGAATTCCCCTTTGACTAATTCAAGATGGCTGACCCTTCTCAAGTCCCTAAATTCAGGAAATGTAATGCTAGGGACTGTTCAAGGCGTCTTCCGAAGGCCTCTATCGATCCTCACACCGTTTGTTCCAATTGTCGGGATAAGACCTGTCAATTGGAAGATCGATGTGAGGAATGCGTTGGGCTTTCGGAATTCGATTTCATCGAATTCCAGAAATACACACGTAGGCTAGAGAGAGATAGAGTCAGGAGAAGTTCATCTCGCTCCGTTGATTTTTCCTCTCCTCATGCCCCACAACCTATTCCTTCCCCTGTAGTGGTTGCTCCTGATCCCCCTTCTAGCACTCAGCAACCTTCGATGGCAGATATGATGCGTGCCATCCAGGCTCTGGGTGAGAGAGTCGAGTCATTGGCGAGTGACCGTAACCAACTCATGGCAGACGTCAAGGAGTTGAAGTGTAAGAGTGCAGTGGGTAGTGACAAAGTGAGTGGTAGTGTTGTGGAAAGTGTTGTAGATAGTGTTGCGCTTGAGGGTTCGTCTGTTCGTGCCTGTCGTCCTCCCAGTCTGGGACCTCTTGCAAGCTCCCAAGCCCAGGGGAGAAGCAATGTCGTACGACCAAAGGGTTCGAGAGGCTTTAATCAGCGAACAGACGTTCCCTCCGTGGTTTCGGACGTATCTAACCAAGATCGCCCCACCCACACGAAGACGAGAGAGCCCATTTATTCCTCGTCTGCGGAAGAGGTTTCTCGAAAGAAACCATGGACCAAGGTCTCGCGGCCTCTTAAGCGCAAGTCGGTCCCTTCCGCGCAAGTCCAACGGCCCAGTTGTAGCCACTGGGTCAGTTTGGACTTGCTGCAGTCTTCCGATGACTGCACACCTCCTAAGAGAGGCAAAGCGGTACCGCATCAGGCAGTAACACCGTCTGTTGCCGCACCTGCTACTGTAGACCCTAAGTGGTCTTTGCTGCAGACCATGCAGACACAGTTAACGTCATTGATGCAGGACTTTCGTGCGGAGAAGGTTGACGCTGCACCAACCGCTAGCCTACAACCACCCACGGTTGTGCGTCCAGTGGACGCTGAGGCTACCTTCTCCCGCACTCCAGCTGTGAGAGTCCCGCCACCCATGCGTTCCAGTGTACCCTGCCAGCCGCATGTTGACGTTCAGCGACGCACGGAACCTTCCGTTGACGTTCGCGAGTTACAACAACAACCTAAGTTGTTTTGTTTTGACGCGGTGCGTCAACCTCCGCAACCCAGTGTGGTTACCACTACTCGCCCACAGCAGACTAGACAGTCTGGAGTAGACGCTTTGCGCCCCCGCGCTGCTATGGTTGTTGCCAGTTCACAGACTGGGCAACAGTTCCATGACGTTGCGTCCGGTTCAGTCACGCATGCACCCGTGCTGCCGGACTCAGCTGACCAGCCGATTCCTACTCCTTTGCCGCTTCCTCCTCAGTTTTCAGATGATGGACTCTCTGATGATGACGACGCTGCACACATTGACGACCCGCATACGGACATCGACGAACCCAAGACCACGCAACCCTCCTTGGACTTTAGGAAAGTTCTTGCACTGTTCAGGGAGATGTATCCTGATCAGTTTGTTTCTGCGGCCCCACGCTCTCCTCCATCTGAGTTCGCTTTAGGCACGCAGTCATCCGCGCCTGCCTTTACGAAGCTCGTCCTCGCCCGCTCGTCTAAGAGAGCTTTACGAGTGTTGGGAGAATGGATGCAGTCCAAAAAGAACCTTGGGAAGACAGCATTCACGTTTCCCCCTGCGAGACTCTCTTCCAGATCGAGCGTCTGGTATGCCACGGGAGAAGTTCTCGGCTTGGGAGTTCCTGCCTCTGCCCAGGGCGACTTCTCAAGTCTAGTAGACTCTCCCCGCAGGCTAGCCATGAGACGCTCTAAGATTTGTTGGTCCCCTTCAGACTTAGACCATCTGTTGAAAGGAGTGTTCAGAGCCTTCGAGGTTTTTAACTTTTTGGATTGGTGTTTGGGAGCGTTGAGCAGGAAGATCTCCCCTTCTGACAAGGAAACTTCCATGCTCATTATGTCCTGCATGGACAAGGCCATACGTGACGGTTCCAGTGAGCTTGCGGCTTCGTTCGTTTCCGGGGTCCTCAAGAAACGGGAAAACCTTTGCTCCTTCTTGTCAGCTGGAGTAACACCATGTCAGAGATCAGAACTTATGTTTGCTCCTCTCTCAAAGTGCCTTTTCCCAGAGGAGTTGATAAAGGAGATTGCTGCCTCCTTGATTCAAAAAGACACTCATGACCTGGTTGCGTCCTCTGCCCGCAAAGCCACCCCTTTGCCTACCTTGTCTAGACCCAGGATGGACACTCCAGCGTCCAGATTCATTCCGCCCTTTCGTGGCAGAGCCTCCAGCAGAGGAGGTGCTCGTGCCGAAGGGAGACGTGGGAAGAAGAAAGGTACCAAGTCCTTTAAGGGCAGAGTCTGACTGCCACCTTCTTCAGACAGCAGTGGGAGCCAGACTCAAGAACTTCTGGCAGACCTGGGAGAAAAGGGGTGCAGATGCACAATCTGTGAAGTTGCTCAGAGAAGGGTACAAGATCCCGTTTGTACGCAAACCCCCTCTAGCAGCGTCTCCCATCGATCTCTCTCCCAGGTACAGAGAGGAGGACAAGAGACTAGCTTTGAAGCAAGAGGTGTGTCTCTTACTAGAAAAGGGAGCGGTAGTCAAAGTCCGGGACCATCAATCCCCGGGCTTCTACAACCGTCTCTTCTTAGTGGTAAAGAAGACAGGAGGGTGGAGGCCGGTGCTAGACGTCAGTGCGCTGAATGTCTTTGTCACAAAGCAGACGTTCGCCATGGAGACCACAAAGTCTGTTCTAGCAGCGGTCAGGAAGGAACACTGGATGGTCTCTTTAGACCTAAGGGACGCTTACTTTCACGTCCCCATCCACCCAGAATCCCAACCTTTTCTGAGGTTCGTTTACGAAAAGGTTGTCTACCAATTTCAAGCCCTGTGCTTTGGCCTAAGCACGGCTCCTCTTGTCTTTACAAAGCTGATGAGGAATATTGCCAAATTCCTGCATTTAGCGGATATCAGAGCCTCCCTCTATTTGGACGACTGGCTTCTAAGAGCTTCTTCCAGTCGTCGCTGTCTGGAGAATCTAAAGTGGACTCTAGATCTGACCAAGGAATTGGGTCTCCTGGTCAATATGGAAAAGTCCCAACTGGTCCCATCCCAAACTATAGTGTACTTAGGGATGGAGATTGACAGTCAAGCTTTTCGGGCTTTTCCGTCGGCCCCCAGAACAAGTCAAGCCCAAGGATGCATCCAGAACATGCTAAAGAAGGACCGATGTTCAGTCAGACAGTGGATGAGTCTGATAGGGACGCTTTCATCCCTGGAACAGTTCATTTCGTTAGGGAGACTGCACCTCCGTCCCCTTCAATTTCACCTAGCTGTTCACTGGAAAAAGGACAAGACGCTAGAAGCGGTCTCGATCCCCATTTCCGAGAAGATGAAGTCATCACTGACTTGGTGGAAGGACAACATCAACCTCAGAGAGGGTCTGCCCCTGGCTGTTCAGACCCCCAACCACGTTCTCTTCTCCGACGCATCGGACACGGGCTGGGGTGCGACATTAGACGGTCGGGAATGCTCGGGAACTTGGAACTCGAATCAAAGAACGTTACATATCAACTGCAAGGAGCTACTGGCAGTTCATCTGGCCTTGAAAAGCTTCAAGTCCCTCCTTCTAGGCAAGGTGGTGGAGGTGAACTCAGACAACACCACGGCCTTGGCGTACATCTCCAAGCAAGGAGGGACCCATTCTATGACATTGTACGAGATTGCAAGGGACCTCCTCACCTGGTCAAGAGATCTAAACCTTTCTCTAGTAACGAGGTTCATTCAAGGCAACATGAATGTCATGGCGGATTGCCTCAGTCGGAAGGGTCAAATCATTCCAACAGAATGGACCCTACACAAGGATGTGTGCAAGAGACTATGGGCCACATGGGGCCAACCTACCATAGATCTCTTTGCAACCTCGATGACCAAGAGGCTCCCAATTTATTGCTCGCCAATCCCGGACCCAGCAGCAGTTCATATAGATGCCTTTCTACTGGATTGGTCCCATCTAGACCTTTATGCATTCCCCCCGTTTAAGATTGTCAACAAGGTACTGCAGAAGTTCGCCTCTCACGAAGGGACAAGGTTGACGTTAGTTGCTCCCCTCTGGCCCGCGAGAGAATGGTTCACCGAGGTACTTCAATGGCTGGTGGACGTTCCCAGAACTCTTCCTCTAAGAGTGGACCTTCTACGTCAGCCTCACGTAAAGAAGGTACACCCAGGCCTCCACACTCTTCGTCTGACTGCCTTCAGACTATCGAAAGACTCTCGAGAGCTAGAGGCTTTTCGAAGGAGGCAGCCAGGGCGATTGCTAGAGCAAGGAGGACATCCACTCTTAGAGTCTACCAGTCGAAGTGGGAAGTCTTCCGAAACTGGTGCAAGTCGGTATCAGTATCCTCGACCAGTACCTCTGTAACCCAAGTAGCTGACTTCCTATTATACCTGAGGAAAGAAAGATCTCTTTCAGCTCCCACGATCAAAGGTTACAGAAGCATGTTGGCAGCAGTCTTCCGTCACAGAGGCTTAGATCTTTCTAACAACAAAGATCTACAGGACCTCCTTAAGTCTTTTGAGACATCTAAGGAGCGTCGTTTGGCTACACCGGGTTGGAATTTAGACGTGGTACTAAGATTCCTTATGTCAAAAAGGTTCGAGCCACTACAATCAGCCTCCTTTAAAGATCTCACTTTAAAGACTCTTTTCCTCGTTTGCTTAGCAACAGCTAAAAGAGTCAGTGAGATACACGCCTTCAGCAAGAACATCGGATTTTCATCTGAAACGGCTACATGTTCTTTACAGCTTGGTTTTCTAGCCAAAAACGAGCTACCTTCTCGTCCTTGGCCGAAATCGTTCGATATTCCAAGCCTTTCAAATTTGGTTGGAAATGAACTAGAAAGAGTCTTATGCCCTGTTAGAGCTCTTAAGTTCTATTTAAGACGAACTAAACCTTTACGAGGACAGTCAGAAGCTTTATGGTGTGC
>NC_090742.1:48944371-48994371 GCF_036898095.1 Palaemon carinicauda
GAATCTCCTTCCTGTATACTGGATGCATAATCAAAAAGCATGGATTACGAAGATGCTGACCTCCAACTGGTTCCATCAGTGTTTTATCCCGCAAGTCAGCAAATATCTCTTAGAGAAGGGCTTGCCATTCAAGATCGTTCTCCTTATGGATAACGCTGGTGGACACGCAACTGACCTGTCGCATGAGGGCATTCAGGTTGAGTTCCTGCCACCCAACACCACGTCATTAATTCAACCGATGGACCAGGGGGTTATCAGGGCGTTCAAGGCCCTCTACACGAAGAATACCTTGGCAGACCTCGTTGCGTGTGTGGATGCAGCTCAAGATGATGAGGATGAAGATTTTGACTCGAAGGCATACTGGCGGCAGTACACCATAGCCACGTGCCTGCAGAATATTCAGAAGGCACTGCAAGAGATGAAACCTGCAACCGTGAATGCGAGCTGGAAGAAGTTGTGGCCCCAGATTGTTTACGACGACGAGGGATTTACACCTGCTGAAATCCAACACTCTGCAATACGCAAATCTGTGCAGTTGGCTGCCATAATTGGAGGTGACGGGTTTGGCGACATGACGACTGAAGACGTCGACGAGTTGTTGGACTGCCATTCCCAGCCCCTAACTGACGCAGACCTCGAAGACCTGACGAAATCGGCAAGCGAAGAAGAGAGTGAAACCCAGGAAGAAACCCAAGAAAATGTCGAAGAAACGGGCTTAACATTAGAACGGCTTGCCAAGGCCTGCAACCATGCGAAGGAGTTGAAAGAAATGTCGCAAGAGTGGGACGAGGATATGGTTCGGTCGATGCAATTCTGCAACAAGGTTGATGACATAATGACTCCCTACAAGATGCTCTTAGATCGAAAAAAGAAGCCGCGGCAACAACTTCCGATCACAATGTTCTTCCAGCCTCGCAAAAAAGAGCCAGTTCCTCCTGCTAGTACGCCTTCGGAAGAAACTGAAGAAGTTTCCCAGGAAGAAGTTGAAGAGGTGTCCCAGGAAAAGACACCTCCATCTGAAGAGACGTAAAATACTACCTGGCTACACTGTAGAACACATCATCAGCTTCATCATCATCATTTCTACTGTGCAGCAAATTCATCGCCATCATCATTCAAGTCTTTCGTGGTGAGTACAGTAACAATCTTTATTTTTTACTTTAATATTCTCACATTCTAATATTTGTGCCTGTTTTATAGTTTAGTACTGTATGCATTAAGTTAAAGGGAAGGTTTTAAAAGTCTACATGTTGTAACCTATCATATTTTTTTTGTTTAAAATTTACATTTGTACTTACGTAAAACAATCTCTCTCTCTCTCTCTCTCTCTCTCTCTCTCTCTCTCTCTCTCTCTCTCTCTCTCTCTCTCTCTCTCGTAAATTGTTTTCCTGCTTTGCTACGTACAGTATGTACTGTATGATTTTATATAGATACGGTAAATTATATTTGTACTAATAACATATTTTGTAAATGCTTTTACTGTAAATATCATTATTTATCACTTTCATCATGCGCGTTAAATGCCTTGTTTGTTCTGAGCGTGGTTGTTTACTGAGCATACAGTAATTTATGACGCCGTCGTTTCAGGCGGCGTCATAAAGAAAAACATTTCATTTGGAAGTCATAAGAAAAATTAAGTACGTAAAACATTGGTAATAAAAAAATCAACATACTGTATAATCAATATAATCGATGCAAAAACTAACCTATACATATATGTGTACACTAAATGAGTTTGTTTCTTCATTATGATCAGAGATGAACGTAAACAAAACATTGGTTGCCATTTTTTATCGTGCTTTTTAGGTGTTTAGGAAACGCATGATATAAAATCGCCTTTAATATTTGTGCCTGTTTTAGTTTAGGGTGCTGTAGTACATGCATTAAGTGTTCTGTACATTAAAGGGTGGTTTGTTAACAGTACTACGTACAAGGGAAGGTTTTAAAAGTCCGAATATACATGTTAAATAAATAGGTAAATATGATGTCACTACTTCGCGGATTTTCACCTATCGCGGCCAGGTCTGGAACCTATCTACCGCGATAAACGAGGGTTCACTGTACTTAATATATATATATAAACATTCTTTATGTTTATGTATATATTTGTGTATAGAAATATTGTAAGTTTCCTTTTCAGTGTTTGTGCTGTGTGTGTAGTGTACGACAACGTCACCGCCGTAGTACCAGGCCACCACGGTTTCACTTCATGGGGTGCGGCCTCTTCCTTGGTCCTTCGGTCATTCCTTCGGCTTCCGATAATTCGGCCGCCGTGGGGTATCGTCATCGCTGGACTTTCTTCTTTCATCTGTTTTCTCCGCTGTTCCTCCTTTCCTACGGGGAACTTGGATTCTCAGCGAAGGGAACGTGGGAGTTTAGATTGACTACGGTCTCTCTCTCTACTCGAGGTTGTTCACCCTTTTACTACTACTACGTACTATTCCGGAAGCTTCTTTCCCGTGCGGGTTGGGTTGCTATCCCGTTTATTTGTCTGAATTGATTTTAATGAAATCTAATTGTATTTTTAACTTGTCAGCATTCTTGGAGAACACTTCCCTTCGGGGGTCAGTGGTTCTTATTATTTGTGAACATTCTTAGATGAATTACATAATTATATTTCTGTTATAATTCTGTTTTTGTTACAGTTCTCCGCCATCCCCCTTCTCCCGTTAATGTCAGTGGGGGAGGAGGGCGTATCTTAATTTGTAACTCTTTATGTTCTATTCCCTCGGGGTTTTCTCTTCGGAGTTCATCCCGGGGGAATTTCTGTTAACTAATTATTTATTTTATTTTCCCAGTTAACGATGTAGTTTTTCTTCGTTTGCCTAAAGTGTGCCAACGAAGCAGAGCTGCCCTGTTGGTGCCTGGGGAGTCTGCTGTTGCTGCCGGCTCTCTAGGACATCGTCATGGGCGTGTTCCCTTCTCTTAGAAGTTCTCCCGTGACAACTGTCAGCTCTTTAGTTCATCTTAGAATGCTAAGGAGGTTCGCCTCCAGGGGTAGGTAACTTCCCCTCCGAGGGAGGTTCCCATCCCAGGTGTGAGTATTTTTCCCTGCAGAAGGGGAACTTCTCATACCTTAATAATTCCTAGATGGGTTTACCTGGTCCTCAAGCGGTTATGCTCTTGGTGCTGAGCGACCGCACTTGTAACCATGCTCAAGGAGTTGAGCGGTTGCAAGGCCGGGCGTTGAAAACTTCAGGTGGGTATGCTCTTGGAGCTGAGCGGTCGCACCTGCAGCTATGCTCAAGGGGCTGAGCAGCTGCAAGATCAGTCTGGACCTCTGTCGTTCGCGAGGGAGGCCGCACTAAGGGCTCCTCTTAGGAGGATTGCTCCTTTTGTCTCTTCTACGAAGTGTCTCCTCCCGTTCGCACGAGAAGACACTCACAGAGACTCCTCTTTGGAGGATTGTTCCTGTTTACGTCAGCTGATCTCACGGCCCTTCGGGGCCCATCACCAGTCTCTTCTACGAAGTGCTCACCCCTCTCGTTCGCGAGAAAGGCCACTCATAGAGACTCCTCTTCGGAGGATTGTTCCTGTTGACAACAGCTTGCTGATCAGTCACCAGCACTTCGGTGTTTAGTGACAGGGAAACTTCGGTTTCCCTTTTTCCCTGACCCTTCGGGGTCTCGGAGCTTTAGTTATACAGTTCCCTCGGGCTCTCGTAACTTTAGTCACTTCTACACTTCGGTGATTAGTGACGGAGAAACTTCGGTTTCTCGTTGCGCTGACCCTTCGGGGTCTTGCAACTAATCCCCTCGGGGCCTCGCTACTCAGGCTACGTTAGACCTTTGGTCTCTCGTGCCCTCGGTGGATCTGCTGCCTGCTGTATCCGTTCCTGACTGGTGACGCGCCTTGGGCGCCCACGCCCCCCGTTATCCAACGGGCTCCTCTCTTCGGGGCAGGAGAGACTTTCTCACGCCGTGAGTAAGTCCCTTAAGTGCCAGGTATACCCTGCGCGCCAACGTTCCCTTGCGCGCTAGCGCTCGGCTGCTGACCCTGCTGTTCCCGAGACTGCCTTCCAGAGATACCCTGTTCCAGTAATTCATTTAGGCTGCTACCAACGTTCCCTGCGCATTTGGGCACGTCGTTTGGGTTCCTGAGATAGCGCACAGGCACTCACCAGCAGTTCAGCCTGCGGGGTCTCTAAGTCTCTTCTACGAAGGACACCTCTCCCGTTCGCGGGAAAGGTCCCTCACAGAGACCACTCCTCGGAGTGTTTAGCAGTACTTCAGTTGATAGTCGGCTCTGAAGCAGACCTCCTGGTCCTCTTCAGGGGATGCCCTCCCTTTTAGGGACACATCCCAGTTCCTGATCTACGAGTTAGCCGATCTGTCAACCAAGCGCGCGTGCGCGCTATCCGACGATCTTCTGTTACACAGGGGCCTACGATCTTCACTCGTGTGTAAGCGCTGAAGATCGCCCGCCCGCGCGCGATCTTCGAGGCCCTTCCGCGCGTGATCTTCGAGGCCCTTCCGCGTGTGATCTTCGAGGCCCTTCCGCGCGCGGAACGCGCGATCGTCGAAGATCGTTAGCCGACGATCTTCTGATACGCGCTAACGCGTAAGCGCTGAAGATCGCCCGTGAGCGGGTTGGTTTCTCGAGCGCGGGATGGTTTCCCGCGTGCGATCTTCTAGGCCCTTTCGTACGCGGTTTTCCTGTGCGGGATCGTCGAAGATCGTTAGCCGACGATCTTCTGATACGCGCTAGGAGCGCAAGCACCGACGATCTTCTGATACGCGCTAGGAGCGCAAGCACCGACGATCTTCTGATACGCGCTAGGAGCGCAAGCACCGACGATCTTCATAACGCGCGTAAGCGCCGAAGATCGTCCCGCGCATGGGTTAGTTTCCCACACGCAATCTTCGAGGCCGTCCGCGCGCGGTTTTCCGCTCGCGATCGTCGACGGCCGTTAGCCGGGGATCTTCGGATCCGGCGCTAGGCGTGCAAGCACTAACGATCTTCATAGTGCTCGTAAGTGCCGAAGATCGTTCTGTGCGCGGATTGGTTTCCCGCGCGTGACCATTGAGGCTCATGCGATCATCGTGGATCATCCACGTGCGGTTCCTCGCTCGTCCTTGGGCGTTTTTCCGCTCGTCCACAGGTGGGATGATAGCCCGCGCGCGATCATCACGGATTGTCTGCGCGCGGGAAACCGCGCGCGATCATCGTAGATGGTCTGCGCGCAGGCACCGAGGGTTTTCCAGCGCGCAATAGCCGACTATCTTCTCTCGCGTGCGAGCGCCGACAATCTAAGCACGCGCGTGAGCGCCGAAGATCGTCCTACATGGTTGGAGATCGTACGCGCGCGGGCACCAATGGTTTCCCGCTCACTGTCTCCGACGATCTTCTCTTGCGCTAGCGCCGACGATCTTCTCTCGCGCTAGCGCCGACGATCTTCGTACACGCGTAGGCGACGACGATCTTCGTACACGCGTAGGCGCCGAAGATCGTCAGCGTTATTTCTTAAGCGCGTGGGATGGTTTCCCACACGCAAGCACCGGAGATCTTTTTTCGCCGAGATCGTCCGCGCGTGGGATGGTTTCCCACGCTATTACCCACGATCTTTCACGTGCAAGTGCCGGCGATCTTCATACGCGCGGAAGCGCGGGGATCTTCATACGCTCGGAAGCGCGGGGATCGTTCACGCGGGCTCCGATATGCTCACGCGGGTATGCGTGCGTGTGGGCGCGGTTATACTGCTACGCATGTTTTATTCATGCGCTACCCAGATCTGTGCTTTTCGCCCGATCACACTGTTCCCCGACACGATCGCGCCCTGATTACATCAGGGCCTATGGCGGTCAGGCCACCTTCACGTTTCCCTCCCCTGCAGCGCAGAGCATCGCCCTCTCTGGAGGGGTGGAGGTTTCCGGACAGGTCAAAGGTCTCTTCTCCCTTCATTGCAGATTCTCTATGGGCGAACCCTCATGTGTCAACTCCTCTAGGGGATCGAACGATCCTCTTTCCTCCAGAAGGACTCCCTGTCAGCGCGAGGGTCGGTTGGCATTCCTGGTGGGACGCCGTCGTCAGAGCGCTCATGCAGGCAATGAGCCTGTTCCTTCTGACTGGGGTCACTAATCAGTAGCAACTTCCTCTCCCCCTGAAGAGGTTGAGAGGAATCCCTGGCATGGTATCTCCTCCAAGGACTATCCTATCCCTTTGCGAGTCCTTACGCAGGCGATGAGCCCTCCTCAGACTTTTTCTCCCCTCCTCTGCGGATGAGCATTACCCATCCCCAGGAGGGTCGGAAGACCCGGTCCTCTCCCCCATCACTCCATAGGGAGAATCCCCGCCTCTTCCTGAGAAATCTTCTCGTGCGGAGGGGGCAAAAGCCTTACATCCTTCATCGCTGGAGTCCTGTTTCCCTTCTAGGAGGGATCCTAAGGCCCAGTCTTCCGCAAGGACCCGACAGGATCCAGATGGACCCTTGGAGCAGGTCTACGAGTCCCCCCAGGAAGAGCCTCCGGGGAGGAGAGACCACGCTGCCAGTCCATCAGGAGGAGAAGCTCCAGGGGTCGGAACTTGCGTTCTGGCACGTTCTGGCCCTCAGGAGAAACCTCAAGGGGACCCCAGATTCAGAGAATTCTCTTCGGTAAGGGAAGGATACGGTCCGGGACCGAATCTACTCACCCAAGGGCTCCCTTGGGCCAGTGCAGCTTGCCCTGGTCTCAGGGAATGAAGAGCTCCAGAGTCTAGGCCGAGGGCCAGCTCTCCGAGCTTGTATCCTTCAACAGTCCCGGTCGGTATTGAGCCCCTCCCTCCTCCCTGGGTAGGGATCGGTGAGGGGGCGGGCCCTTCGGGCAGAAG
Organism: Palaemon carinicauda; assembly: GCF_036898095.1. Lineage (NCBI taxonomy): Eukaryota > Metazoa > Arthropoda > Malacostraca > Decapoda > Palaemonidae > Palaemon > Palaemon carinicauda. Next base: position 48,951,179 of record NC_090742.1, read on the forward strand.
TCCAGTCCATGTTGGAGATACGCTCCCTCCAATAGGTGGCCAACAGGTTCCGAGGCCTCCTTAATTGTCTCCTCCCCTTCTCGACTCTGTTCAGCATAGCGACAGCAGACGTGTCAGTCTTGCGGTGAGACCACAAGACTTCATGTGTATACTGGTCCGGTAGGACGCGTACTTCCGATCCCGGTTCACCCGTCTTCAAGGAAGTACTTTGGAGTTTGCCTCGAAGGCGGATATACCAGTTCAAGGTGCTGTGCTTCGGTCTCCCCACAGCACCTCAACAGTTCACCGATGCTTCCACTCTGATCTCTTCACGGGCTCTCAGGATCGGCATCCGTCCCCTCCGTTTCCTGGGTGACTAGCCGATCCTAGCAGACTCGAAGGCATCCCTTCTTCGTCATCGGGCCAAGTTCTAAGGATCATGGTGGTCCTCGAGGAGTCCTTCCCGCAGCCCTCTCAGAGTCTGGTATACCTAGGCCTGGTCTAGGACACCAATCTTCCGAAGCCTTCCCTTCAGGCGACAGGATAGCAAGGCGGAGGAAGGTCGCAAGACCTTTCCCCACATGAGAAGAATCTCCTACCCAATGTGGTTAAGTCTCTCCTCCCTGGCCAGTCTGGTTTCCAACAGTCGCCTCAGGATGAGTTCTCTCCAGTGGCGACTCAGGGTGCGGAGGAGTCAGGGACACGACTCCCCGGACACCGGGGACCCTAGGGGCAACCGGAACAGACGGACCCTCAGGGGTGGGAAGCAGACGAGGATCTACAATAGGGAGCGGACCTTCTCATCCTTCCCCCAAACCTGATGCTGTTTTCGGACGGGTCAAAGAAAGGGGGGGGGGGGGGGGGGCGCCACATTCTGAACCACAGGAACTCAGGCCGGTGGTCAGAACTAGGAAGTACCTTCTCTAGACCTAGAGATGGAAACCGTGTTTCTGGCACTTCAGTAGCTCCACCTAGCCTGGCGGACTACTCTGTGGTTGTGAGGATCAACAACACCACAGTGATGGCTTTCTTGCTCAGACAAGGAGGTACTTTTCAGTACAGCCATCCCATCCTACGGTAGAGATACCGGGATGGTCCGAGTTCACTCATTCTCCTTGGCAGCTCACTTGATTCCAGGCAAAGGAATGGGCTCGCCGACAGTCTGAGCAGTGCGACACGGACACCACATTCCGAGTGGTCTTTGGATCCTCAAGTAACCTACAAAGTCCTGACTCGGTGGGGCTCCCTCTGTGGACCGGTTCGCTACAGCACTGAGCTGCAAGCTCTCGCTGTACTGCTCCCCGGTCCCGGACCCCAAGGCCCTCTGGTAGGATGCCATCCAGCAACGGTGGGACAACATCGATGTGTTTGCCTTCCCCCGTTCTGGCGGATGAGGAGAGTACCCTACAGGACCAGAGTATCGGTCAGTCTCTCAATGACCTCCATAGCTCCGCTAGGGCCTCTCGCAGGTGGCTCACCAGTCCCTCTGTAACTCCTTACGGAGCCTCCGAGGGAACCCCCCCCATGTCACTGGCTACTCACACAATCACATGCCATCGTCCTCCGCAAAGCCGTAGCTTGCTCCAACTTGCCGCCGGGAGACTATCCAGCATCTCCTCAAAGAGAGAGGATTTGAAAAGGAGGCCTGGACATCTGCGCAAATCTTCCGCAGTAGTCTCCCAGGCGAAGGGGCGAGTTTCTGTGGTCGGTGTCGTGGAGTGGGTATCCCTCCACACAATGCCGCTTCCAGCAATAGCGGAGCTCCTCGTGGGATTGCGGGATGAAATGTGTCTTTTCAGTTTCGGCTGTGAAAGGCTATCCCTCAGCCTTAGGTCTTGCCTCCAAGCTCTAGGGATAGACATTTCTCCCTCGCTGGAACTCTTCCTTCTCATACGAATGCCTTGTCCTCTCCTGCCCTCAGTCGAAGGTGATACCACCTCCTTTGGACGTGGTTCGAGTCCTCAAGTCTCTATAGAGACCCCCTGACGAACCACTACGTAAGGCCCCAGATCACCACCTTACTGGTTAGACAGTGTTCCTGCTAGCCTTATCCTCAGCCAAGCGAGTCACATGGTCTCTCATACCACTTCGCCCATTCAGGGGGATATGGGGAGGCAATATTCAGGTTCGTCCCTGAGGTTTGTTGCCAAGACTCAGAACCCGGGAGTGCCAGACCCGCTGTCTTACTCTTTCCAGGTTTCGAGTCTCCGTCCTGTAGCAGATGACCCAGACCATCTCCTACCTTGCTGGTAGGGAGTCTGAGGTGGCGTCTTAAGAAAACGGCTGCAGTTCGTCTCCAGGCTCAAGCCTCGTTCGTGGACCCTGGGAAACGAAGAGAAGGGTCTCCAGGAATTCCATCTCAGCCTGGATTCGCAGGGCGTTACACCCGCCCTTGAATCCGGACCCTTCTCCGTCGCATGGCTCTAGAGCCCATGGATGTCAGGGGCGTAGCTACGACCCTGCCCTTCATGGAGCATCATTCAGTGACGCAGGTCCTACAAGCGGGGATGTTGAAGCATCAGACCATCTTCTCAGCCCCTTACCTGCAAGACATGACCCACAGGAGGCTCGATACGTTTCTATCGGCCCTGTGGTGGCTTCACAACAGCTGGTCTAAAGCTCGGGCTCCTTGATGGACAAGTAGCAGAAGGTTGAGGGCATTGTTACCTGGTGTTAGTCTGCATGAATGAAAAGATCTGTCTGGCCCTTATTCTTTTCTTCATCCCCTCCTCCCTTGGAGAAAGCAGCATCCTGGGTTCTCTGCGCAACTGACCTCAAACCACTGCAGGTAGACCATGCTTCCTTGTGTTCCTAGTATTAGGTATAATACTGTCATGTCCCCATACCCTGACGAGGTGGTATTGGGAGAGTCCTAGCCTGGATTTCCTTCTGAGGAAGTCCAGGGCAACTGCCTAGGACAAGTCATTTTTCACCTTCGCACACACCTTACGTAGGCCGCGGCAGTTTCACAACCGCCAGCGAGGAGCAGGGATTCCCTATTGTCCGAGTACTTGATCGCTCGAATATGGAATCCCCGGGCAAGCCAAAGCCAGTATGGCCGGGACTTACGACCCTTCCTAAGGGTTAAGTCACCCCATGTAAATAGCGTGGTTTGTATTTCAGTTACGGAACAAATGACAAATTCGTAGATAATTTGTATTTTTCCTAACTATACAAACCTTAGCTATTTACACATATTTGCCTGCCAGCCCTGTCCCCCAAGATAAGTCCTATCTCTAAGTAAAGTGAACTAATTACCGGTGTGTGTGAGGGGGAGGGGAAGCAGGCTACTCCTCCCTACCCCCCGCTAACTAGCGGAGGGGTAGTAAACCCTCGTTAAAATTCTTATGACTCGTCATTCAGCTACGCCGAAGTAATTACCCCACGTAAATAGCTAAGGTTTATATAGTTAGGAAAAATACAAATTTTCTACGAATTTGTCATTTTAACCTTAATTCATTTTATAAAAAGGCAAGAGCTTACATTTATACAATGTAAAGATCAAATACTCAACTTTCCAGAGGCAGAAGAGGCTGAAGATTTCATGATAAATCCAAAAATTCCAAAATAGCGAGAGCACCAGGAAAGTCACCGAGCAATAGCGCTACTAGTAAAGGAATAAAGATGGTGGCGATGATGACGTCATCTAGCTACTCAAAACAGTAACGGAGGAGTGGTACCTTACTAATGGCTCCCCTTTGTTTTTTTGCCACTTTTCCCCCTCGAAGCGGAAACGCTATTAGGGGTGAAAATAGCTATCTGGCGTGTCAAGAATACGTCCTCTGATATGCGATATCCCTAAAAAGAAAAGTAGGGATATTCACGCCAGGAGTTAGAATTCTGGAGACCTTAAGGTAAATTCTCTGGGAATATCACTGTAGTCAAATATACCCTAGGAAGCTACTTGAAGGAACCTTCCATCAGGACGACACGGCCTGAGCCCAAAAATTTTATTTTTAAACATTTAACTTAGCCGGTGGATATATATATAGCTAACGTCTCTGACGTCTGGCAGAAAATTCAAAACTCGCAGGCAATCGAAGATTGGGTAGTTAGGTGTGCTACTAGCGCCACCACTCGCCAGGATACTAGAACCATTCCTCAAGTCCTCAGTTCTTCTCTGCCTCTGTGGCGACAACATTGGAATTTTCATGCTTGCGCATAACCTTCAAGTTTGCAACAGCTTTGGTGAAGTACTTGTTTTTTGGTTAATGGCTTTTGCTTGATTTGATTTTCTTACGATTTTTCCTGAAACTCTCTGTTTTGACTATTTTAACCCTTGCTTGTTTGATCTCTCTCTGGATACAGTGGAACCTCTACACACGAACGTATCTACATCCGAATTTTCCAACACCCGAAGTAAAATTCGAGGAAATTTTCGACTCTACACCCGAATTTTATTTTGACACGAAGTAAGCAATTTTCGTCGTAACGGTTGTATCCGAATTTTTCGACACGCAAAGTACAATTCGAACACGTTCCTACTCTACACCCGAATTTTTTTTCGACACCCGAAGTAAACAATACCTGTATACGTAGATGGTACTTATAGCGCCGGATGTATTTTTTATTTCCGCCGATAGAAGGCAGCATTTCTACCTCGGAGGGACCCTCAATTAGCGTGGCTTGGGACATTCCTCTGTTCTCGTCGGCTTCGCGTGGTTGTGCCCTGTGCATTCTGCTATTAACTGTGTTTTAATCGTGATTTTTTACGTTCATCCTTTTACGGTATTTTACGTAAATCGTGGGTCCTAAAAGACTTAGTTTCGCAAGTTGTAGTGGTAGTGGTGAGAAAAAGAATAAGGAAATGCTTTCTTTAGAAGTAAAGCAAGTGAATTTGCAAAAGAACATCATGACGAACTTACTACAGAGGAGCTCAAGGAACTCCATGCTATGTCTGAGCACATGAGTGATGACAAGAAAGGGATCGAGGAGGTAGAACATGTGTTAGGTTCGGCGCAAATAAAAGAGGTGTTAGGAAAATATCAAGACGTGGTCGACTTCATCGACAAATACCATCCAAAAAAATTGCAGGTTTGTCGTGTAGTTGCGCAGTTCGATGATGTTTCCCTAACTTATTTTCGAAACATTCTGAAAAGCTGTACCAAGCAACTTTCTATCGATAGCTTCATTAAAAGAACTACGAAGCGAACTCGTGATGAAGAGGAAGGAAGTGGTTCAAAGAAAACGGCAAAGAGTGAAGCGAAAGAAAGTGAAACAAAGTAAACGGCAAAGATTGAAGAGAAAAAAATTCAATCATTTTAAGTGTAGAGTGAAAGTGATTAAAATTAATCATCAAAAAGAAAAAAATAAAAAAAATATAAAAATAAAAAAAAATAAATAAGCTAAGTTAGGTTAAAGTTCACTTAGTGTAAGTTAGAATAAGTTACGGTAGTGTACGTTTATCGTAGTCACCCTCTACCTCCTCGCCGCCCGTCCGTCTCCTCTCTGCCCGTCCGTCTCCTCTCTGCATAGCAAGACCGACACCTGCGCTGGACTTTCTAAGGTAAAGTGACGCTAAAAACCCATTTCTTATTTATCATTTCTTTATAATTATTCTTTTTTACATGTCTATTATCTAATTGTTCCGTAACTGAATACAAACCACGCTATTTACATGGGGTAATTACTTCGGCGCAGCCGATGACGAGCCATAAAGTTTTAACGAGGGTTTCCTACCCCACCGCTAGTTAGCGGGGGGGGGTGGTGGTGTTATCTTGCTACTCCTCTACCCTCACACACACCGGTAATTAGTTCACTTTACTTTTGGCTTGGAGAGACGACAGGCCTGTCAGCGCTCTCCTCTCTTTTGACTGCCATAATTTTTGCTTTTTCTTTCAGTGTTTGTGTGTGAAGTTGGCCTCTATTTTCCTTATGCGCACTTGCCCTGGACTTCCCGGCTGCCCTTGTGGGACCTTTATGTCAGCCTTAGAAACAGATCCGCACTCCTTATGCCCTCAGTGTAGGGGCCAACGGTGTGATAGTGCTAATATGTGTATTGAGTGTAGGGAGTGGTCTACCTCCCAGTGGGAGAGGTTTGCCCGGTGATGTAAGAAGAAGGCCAAAAGGGATCGTTCTCCTTCCGAGGTTTCTCGGGAGAGAGAAAATCCTAGGTCTTCTTCTTCCGCCGCCCATTCCTCCTCCGAAGCTCCCGCTCGGGCGGCCTCTTCCGAGAGGCCGGCGAGTGGTAGCATAGACCGTAATGTTGATGTTGTTGACCGATCCCGTGGTAAGGGAGAGGCCGCTGCCTACCATAGCGAGGCGACTGCCCCTCCCCCCTCGGAGGAGGTCTTTATGTCTAACAATGAAGTCCTGTTTGACATGATCAAACGGGGTGCGGCCGCCGAACAATCGTCAACTACAGCGGAGATAGATCCTCTGTCTGTAGTTGACGTAGTTGTTTCGGAAACATCCCATGGGTCTGTCCAAACACCTGTTCCTGTGGCTGCGGTAGCTGAAGGCTCTGTCTCCCCCTCCGAACATACTTCGAGGGAGGAGCTGAGTCCTACGATCTCTCCTTCCACTGAGACTCCCTCTCGGGGGAGTTCTCTGGTAGAGACGCCTCTGCGGAGACCCCATGATGGTCAGCTTGCTGATCCAACGGCTCCACGTGGGCGTATTAGGCGGAAGGCTCGCCCTCCCCTTCACCGTAGAGGTCTTCCTTCTCCCTTTAAAGGGGTTAGGAGGTGCCTCTTCGGCTCGTCGTCCCCATAATCCTCTGCGGAGGAGACAACTCGCCGCTCTCCTGTCCTGCCAGCTACCACCCTAGACCTCTCCGGGGATCGTTCGCGATCCCCTTTGGAGGATGGTCGTCCTTCGGGACAAGGGTCTCCTCAACCATCTGCATCTAAGGCTGCTGATGCACTTTACGCCCCCCCTGGGTCTGCTACTGCGCAGTCTCCAGGCCCTTCGGGGTCTCAGGGACTTGAGCGCAAAACTGCGCCTCTCGTCCCTAAGCGTAAGGCTCTGCCTGCGCCCGCTGCTGTTGTTCCTGATGTTGCTGATAAAGCGCTTCGGCGTTCGCGTCTCAGTTCCTGTTAAGGCGCCCACGCGTCCACCTTTACCAGCGCTGCCGCGCCCCCCAGTTCCTGTTACATCACGCGTGGTCCAAAAGGTTTCAGAGTCGGCGCACAGGCGCCCACAGGTTCCTGCGGACTCGCCGTGCCTCACGGGGGAGAAACGCGACGTGCGTTCGCCCCCAGTTCCTGTTACATCGCGCGCAGTCCCAAAGGTTCCAGAGTCGGCGCACAGGCGCCCACAGGTTCCTGCGGACTCGTCGCGCCCCACGGGGGAGAAACGCGACGCGCGATTCCAACTTCTGCGCTCACGCACTCTCCAACGCGCCCCACCGGGGAAGAAACGCGACGCGCGTTCGCCCCCAGTTCCTGTTACATCGCGCGCGGTCCAAAATGTTCCAGTGATGGCGCACAGGCACCCACAGGTTCCTGCGGACTCGTCGCGCCCCACGGGGGAGAAACGCGACGCGCGCTATTCCAACTTCAGCGCTCACGCGCTCTCCAGCGCACCCAGGTGTCGCCTTGGAATCATCGCGCTCACCAAAAGAGGATCGCACTGCAAAGGAGGTTCGCGATGCGCGTTCACGATGCGCGTTCGTGCGCAGTTCCTGTTCCAGCGCCCACTCGCTCTCCAACGCGATCACGTGTCGCGCCGACTCAGCACGTTGCTCCAGAGATAGTTAAGTCAGCGCACAGGCGCTCACGGCCCCCTCTGGAACTGCGCGAGTCTGCTGCCGACACTATCGCGCGCCACGCTCATCTAACGCGTCCAGTTCCAGCTACGCGCCCTGTGTCTGTGTTCAAGGCAACCGCGGGCGCTCCAGAACTTCATCACGCTGTTCGCAACACGCGACTTCCGAAACAGCGAACTCCTGTGCGACCTGTTCCTGATGCGCGCTATGTGCGCCGCCAATCACCAGCGCAGTTAGCGACCTCACAGGTGAATAGACCGGTCCTTCCTGACCGTTGCCCGCAGGTCTCTCGTGACCCTGCTGCAATTCTATCGCCCTCGCGGCGAGTTCTTCGACACGCGCACAGGCGCCCCTGTCACCTCGCGCCTTTCCAGGTCACACCAAGTCGCTGCGCGCCCGCGCGTTCGCCCAGTTCCTGATCGCCATACGCCGACACCGTCACCCACGCGCTCTCGCGGCCTCATTCCGGCTTGCGCTCACAGATCGCCAACGCGTGACCGCGCCATTGATCCATCTGCGCGCCATCGCTCCCTCGCGCCCGCCCCCACTCACGCGGATGCGTGCGTGCGATTTTCCAGCATCGCCCGCCCACGCGGGTGCGCGCGCGCGATTTTCCAGCATCGCCCGCCCACGCGGGTGCGCGCGCGCGATTTTCCAGCATCGCCCGCCCACGCGGGTGCGCGCGCGCGATTTGGCTCGTGCTCGCGATTTTCCAGCTTCGCGCTACCCTTACGCGCGCGACCCTGTTCCGGGCCCGGTTCACGAGCCCCAGTGCGACCGCCTACTGGCGGATTCTCCCTTGTCGCGCTCCCCTCCCCGCAAGCGCAAGCCAGCGCGCTCGCCAGAAGGGGGCCGCTCCCCGGGCGGGTTTAGGGATTCTTCTTTTTCAGCCCAGAAGGCGAACCCTTGTTTGTTGACTTCTCCTAGGGATCCTTCGATCCCCTTCCCTTCAGAGGGAGTGTCCGACAGCTCCGCTGTCAGTCAACAGCCGTGGTTCGATACCCTCCTCAGAGCTCTTGTGCGGGCGATTAAGCCAGCCCCCTCTGATTCGGGTCGCGAACCAGTGGCGGTTTCCTCCCCCCTGAAGAGGAAGAGAGGAGTCTCGCCCGTGGATCCTCCTCCGAGACCTAGGCTGTCCCCTCGCAGATCCTTAGGCAAGGTTCTTACTCCACCTCAGACCTTCTCGCCCTCCCCTGCGGAGGAGGAATACCCCTCCTCAGGGGAGTCGGTCGAACAGGAGGACTTCCCCATCGCACCAATGGAGGAAGTTCATCCCCCTTCCGAGAGGTCTCCTCGTCTTGAGGTGGAGAAGGACCTGCCTCCTTCGCTTTTGGAGTCCTGTATCCCGCCCAGGAGCGATTCTAAGGACTCTAAGACTATTCCTAAGTCGTCGGCCAGGATCAGACAGGAGCAGCCTAGGGCGGTCAAGGATGCCCACGTGTCCCCCCAGGAAGAGCCCTTGGGGACAGGAGACTTCGCTGCAAGTCCATCAGGAGGCGAGCGCCAGGAGTCGGAGCATGCATTCTGGCAAGTCCTGACCCTCATGAGGAGTCTAAACGGGATCCCAGATCCTGAGGTCCCTCCTTGTGAAGGGAAGGACACAGTTCTGGATCGTGTCTATGGCACTCAAAAGCCCTCTAAGGCCAGTGCAGCTCTGCCCTGGTCTCAGGGGATGAAGAGTGCCAGAGATAAGATCGGGGGACTACTCGCGGAGCTTGCCTCCTCCAGCAGGTCGAGTGCCGGGAATAAGCTCCTCCCTCCTCCTCGAGTCCATCAGAGGAGGTATTTCGAGATCCTTGAGGAGTCTTCTCTGAGTCTTCCCCTACACCACTCCGTGGAAGAACTCACAAGGGGAGTCTCTCTTGAGAGACTCTCCAACCGGCACGTGTCCTTCCGGCCACTGAGATCTAGAGTCAGGAGAAGGTCATCAAGTGCGCCATGCAGGCCGCTTCAGGGCTAGACATCTGGCTGGGGTCTCTGGGCATCCTGGTGGGGTCCGAGGATCTCTCCAAGGAAAGCACCAGGAAAGCGCATGAAACCTTCCTCCTCTCGGGCACTCGGACCATCGAGTTCTTGTCCCACCAGGTCGCGAGCTTGTGGGCCAACACGGTCCTCAAGCGTCGGGACGCGGTGGCTGAGAGGTTTCACCATAAGGTTCCCAGCGCCGAGACTAGTAGGCTCAGAAACTCTTCTGTCCTCGGTAAGAGTCTGTTCGAGCCTAAGGATGTGGAGCTCACTGCAGAAAGGTGGAGGAAGTCCAATCAGGATTCCCTCATCCATAGGGCCCTGACATCAAGGCCCTACAAGCCTCCGGCGGTACAGCAGCCCCGCCCTGCCAAGGACACGAAAAAGACAACCGTAGCAGCGAAGCCCAAGGTGTCTAAGCCCTTTCCTGCCAAGGGCAGAAGGGGCAAGAAGTCCTCCAGGGGAAGCAAGAACCCTAGAGGTACCGGCCGAGACCAGAAACGCTAGGGTTGGCAATCCCCCTGCATGTCCACCAGTGGGGGGAGGCCTTCAGAGTTGCGCAGCAAGGTGGCAGCAACTCGGGGCGGATACCTGGACGATCTCTGTGATCTCTCAAGGGTATCGCGTCCTGTTCACGGCATCTCTACCTCCCCTGACAGCGGATCCAGTGTCGTTGAGCTCTCTTGCCATGGGGTCGGCAAAAGGGCAGGCCCTTCGGGCCGAAGTCCAGACCATGTTGGAGAAGGACGCGCTCCAGGAGGTCATGGACGGGTCCCCAGGCTTCTACATTTGACTCTTTCTTGTTAGAAAGGCGTCTGGAGGCTGGAGACCAGTCATCGATCTCTCGACCCTGAACGGGTTTGTCAAACAAACTCCTTTCAGCATGGAGACAACGGACACGGTCAGGCTTGCAGTGAGACCGCGAGACTTCATGTGCACACTGGATCTGAAGGACACGTACTTACAGATCCCGATCCATCCGTCTTCAAGGAAGTACCTCAGATTTTGCCTAGATCACAAGATCTAACAGTTCAAGGTGTTGTGTTTCGGTCTCTCCACAGCACCTCAGGTGTTCACCAGAGTCTTCACCATCGTCTCTTCATGGGCGCACAGGATCGGCATCCGTCTCCTTCGTTACCTGGACGACTGGCTGGTCCTGGCAGACTCGGAGGCATCCCTTCTCCGCCACCGAGACAAGCTCCTCGAGATTTGCCGGGATCTGGGGATCGTGGTAAACCTCAAGAAGTCTTCTCTGCAGCCCTCTCAGAAACTGGTATATCTAGGCATGATCATAGACACCAATCTCCACAAAGCCTTCCCATCAGACGTAAGGATAGCAAGGTTGAGGAAGGTCGCGAGACCTTTCCTCACTCGAGAAGAACTCCCAGCCCAATCGTGGCTTCGTCTCCTCGGCCACCTCTCCTCTCTAACCCGTCTCACCCCCAACAGTCGCCTCAGGATGAGATCCCTTCAGTGGCGACTGAAGTCCCGGTAGAGTCAAGGACTCGACTCCCCGTACATCTTGATCCCTATGGGATCTGCGGAACGGTCGGACCTGGAGTGGTGGGTGGCAGACGAGAACCTACGAAAGGGAGTGGATCTTCTCGTCTCCTCCCCGGATTTGATGTTGTTTTTTCGGACGCATCAAACAAGGGGTGGGGGGCCCACGTTCTGAACCACAAGGCCTCTGGCCTGTGGTCAGAATCAGAAAAGTATCTTCACATAAACCTGCTGGAGATGAAGGCCGTTTTCCTGGCCCTTCAAAAGTTCCACCAAGTCCTGGCGGGTCACTCCGTAGTGGTGATGAGCGACAACACCACGGTGGTGGCTTATATCAACAAGCAGGGAGGTACCTTTTCGGAACTGCTGTCCCATCTTGCAGTAGAGATCCTGAGATGGTCCGAGGTCCACTCGATATCACTTACGGCTCGCTTCATTCCAGGCAAGAGGAATGTGCTCGCCGACAGTCTGAGCAGAGCGACGCAAATAGTGAGTACCGAGTGGTCTTTGGATCCTTGGATAGCCAACAAAGTCCTGACTTTGTGGGGTTGCCCGACTGTGGACCTGTTCACTACGGCGTTGAACACCAAGCTTCTGCTGTACTGCTCCCCAGTCCCTGACCCTAAGACCCTCTGGCAAGATGCCTTCCAACAACGGTGGGACAACGTCGACGTGTACGCCTTTCCCCCGTTCTGTCTGATGAGGAGGGTCCTCAACAAGACCAGAACATCGGTCAATCTCTCGATGACCTTGATAGCTCTGCTATGGCATCACGCAGAGTGGTTTCCGGACCTTCTGCAGCTCCTCAGGGAGATCCTGAGGGAACTCCCTCCACGTCACGAGGTACTCTAACAACCACACTCCAACATCTTCCACAAAGCCTTAGCTTCGCTTCGACTTCACGCCTGGAGACTATCCAGCATCTCCTCAAATAGAGAGGATTTTTTCAACAAGTTGCGGAAAGGATGTCTGGCCACCTGCGCAGGTCATCCGCAGGAGTCTACCAGGCGAAGTGGCGAGTTTTCTGTGGTTGGTGCCGTGGAAGGGGTATCTCTCCCCTCGATGCCACTTTACCAGCAATAGCGGAGTTCCTTGTGTATTTGTGGGAAGAAATGCGCCTCTCAGTCTCAGCAGTGAAAGGCTATCGCTCAGCCTTAAGTATTGCCTTCAGGCTCAAAGGAATGGACATTTCCTCCTCGCTGGAACTGTCTCTGCTCATACGGAGTTACGAACTTACCTGCCCTCAGTCGGAAATGAGACCTCCTCCCTGGAACGTGGTTCGAGTCCTCAGGTCTCTTAAGAGACCTCCCTACGAACCATTACGCCAGGCTTCTGATCGCCACCTTACCTGGAAGACGGTGTTCCTGCTAGCTTTGGCCTCGGCCAAGCGAGTCAGCGAACTGCATGGTCTCTCCTACGACGTCGTCCATTCAAGGGGATGGGGGGAGGTAACGTTCAGCTTCGTCCCTGAGTTTGTTGCTAAGACTCAGAACCCGGGAGTGCCGGACCCTAGGTTCGACTCTTTCCAGGTCTCGAGTCTTCGTTCTGTAACAGATGACCCAGACCATCTCCTACTGTGCCCAGTCAGGAGTCTGAGGTTGTATCTGAAGAGAACAGCTGCAGTCCGGCCCCAGGTGCGAGCCTTGTTTGTTAGCACCGGGGCAACGAAGAAGAGGGTCACCAGAAACACCATCTCGGCCTGGATCCGCAAGGTAATCCACCTGGCCTTGAATTCTGACCCTCCCCCGTCACGGCGCCCTAGGGCGCATGATGTCAGGGGCATGGCTACGTCCCTGGCCTTCAAGAAGAACTTTTCTGTGACGCAGGTCCTGCAAGCTGGGATCTGGAAGCGTCAGACTACCTGCAAGACGTGACACACAGGAGGCTCGATACGTTTTCTATCGGCCCTGTGGTGGCTGCACACCAGCTGGTCTAACCTCAGGCTCCTAATTGGACAAGTAGCAGAAGGTTGAGGGCATTGTTACCCGGTTTTAGTCTGTGTGAATGAAAAGATCTGTCTGGCCCTTTTCTTTTCTTCATCATCTCCTCCCTTGGAGAAAAACAGCATCCTGGGTCCTTTGCACAGCTGACCTCAAACCTCTGCAGGTAAACCATGCTTCCTTGTGTTCCTAGTATTAACTTGTAATACTGTCATGTCCCCATACCCTGACGAGGTGGTATTGGGTAGTCCTAGCCTAGATTTCCTTATAAAGGACTCCAGGGCAACTTCCTAGGACGTGTCACTGCTCACCTTCACACACAACTTACGTAGGCCGCAGTAGTCTCACAACTGCCTGCGAGGTGCAAGGACCCCAACCCTAGAGTTGCTTCATGAACTCGGGTTCGGAGCCCCCGGGCAAGCCAAAGCCAGTATGGCAGGGGACTTACCTCCCTTCCTAAGGGTTGAGTCACCCCATGTAAATAGCGTGGTTTATATTCAGTTACGGAACAAATGACATTCGTAGATAATTTGTATTCTTCCTAACGATACAAACCTAGCTATTTACAGTTATGTGCCCGCCAGCCCTGTCCCCCAAGATCAGTCCTACCTCTTAAGTAAAGTGAACTGATTACCGGTGTGTGTGTGAGGGTGGAGGGGTAGCAAGCTAACCCCCCCCCCCCCCCCCCCCCGGTAACTAGCGGTGGGGTAGGATACCCTCGTTAAAACTTTATGGCTCGTTATCGGCTGCGCCGAAGTAATTACCTCATGTAAATAGCTAGGTTTGTATCGTTAGGAAAAATACAAATTATATACGAATGTCATTTTAGTGTGCATTATTGTCATGTGTAATTATGTGTAGTAATTTATTAAGGAGTTATCATAGGTTTTTGGGCTCAACCACGGATTAATCCTATTTCAATGTATTCTTATGGGAAAATTCGTTTCTACAACCGAACATATTCTACACCCGAAGTCGGTTATGGAACGGATTAAATTCGTATGTAGAGGTACCACTGTATTCCATAATGGCCGACCCTCCCCTTGTGTATAGGAAGTGTGTGAAAGGCCTTAAGAACCGCCTTCCTTAGGCCTCAATCGATCCTCACTCTATTTGTACTAAATACCGAGTAAATTATGTTTGTTCCGTAACCGAAATACAAACCACACTATTTACATTGGGTTTACTTTCGGCGTAGCTGAAATTGACGAGCCAATAGATTTTAACGAGGGTTAACTACCCCCGCGCTAGTTGGCGGGGGTAGGGGAAGGGGTAGCTTGCTACCCCTCCCCCCCCACACACCGGTGATTTGCCCCACTTCACTTTTGGCTCGGACGATGTGCAGACGTGTCTGTCTATTGTCCTCGTTGTTGACAGCCTTAATCTGTTTTCTTTGCTTTTCCTCAGCTGTGTGTTTGGAAGTTGGCCTTGCCCTTTGGTATTCATCATGCGCAAGTGCCCTGGGATCGCCGGCCGCCCTTGGGGTACCTTCATGTCGGCGGTGGATACCGATCCTCACTCCCTTTGCCTGCAGTGTCGAGGCTGACGGTGTGATAGGGAAAATACGTGCAGTGAGTATAGGGAGTGGTTTGCCTCCCAGTGGGAGAGGTTTGTCCGCCGGCATAAGAAGAAGTCCAAGAGAGACCGTTCTCCTTCTGGGGTTGCCCTGAAGGAGGAAGGCTCTAGGGACTCTTCTTCCGCCGCCCAAACCTCCTCCGAAGCTCCCACTCGTCCGGCCTCTGGTGAGAGGCCTCCGAGTGGTAGCGCAGACCCTTGTTCTGTTTCCCGAACTCGGGGTGCGGGAGAGGGCGTCGCCTCCCATAGCGAGGCGGCTCCCCCTCCTCCTCCAGGGGAGGATTTTGATAATATTGATAACTCTGTGTCTAACGATGATCTTTTTCAGCTTTGGGCTTCCTTGAGGCTTATGGGCCTGCCCTTCAAGGAAGCCCTGTTTGACCTTATCCAGTTGGGGGCCGCTGTCAAGCAGTCGCCGGTGATAGCAGAGGTAGATCCTCTGTCTATCGTCGACGTCGTGGTGGCAGAGGCTTCCGACGGGTCTGGTCAAACCTCTGCGGCTCCTGACGTTGCTGAAGGCTCTCCTCCCCCTTCCGAACATCCGTCGAAGGGGGAAGGGGGTCCCACGGTCTCTTCTGCGGCTACGTCCCCTCGGGGGAGTGCTTTGACTGAGACTCCTCTTCGGAGGACTGACGATCCCGATGACCTCCCTCGTGGCCGCCTTCGCCGTTAAGGCTCGTCGTCCTCTTCGTCGCAGTGGCCTCCCGTCTCCCTATAAGGGTGTCAAGAGGCGCCTCTTCGAGTCTTCGCCTCCTCCGTCCTCCGATGAGGACCCTCCTCGCCGGGAGCAGACTGTAGCAGCCGCGTCCTTAGACCTCTCCGGGGATCGTTCGCGTTCTCCTACGCCTGGACCTTCCACCTCCTGCGCAGATGGCCAGCAGTCTTCTGATCTCGTCAGCCGACGGGCACCGGTCCCTTCGGGGCAAAGGGATGTCTCCCACGGTGTGGGGGCTTCCCTTGCGCGTCAGGGTTCCCCTGCGCGCCCTCCTGCGCGTTCAAGCGCAGTAGCGCGTAAGCGCTCTCCATCCTTGAAGTCTCCTGACTCACCTAGCCAGCGCTCTCCTGTTCGTCAGCGCTCTCCTGATCGCCAGCGCTCTCCTGTTTGCCAGCGATCTCCTGATGGTCAACGCCCCCTGCTCGCCAGCGCTCTCCTGTGGACAACGTACATCCTCCTGTTCCTGTTACGCGCCCAGCGCGCTAATGGTCACCTGAGCGCACAAGATCTCCTGCTCGTCAGCGCGCACCTGTGCCTGCTGTTCCTGACACACACCCTGTGCGCCCACGCTCGCCCACGCGCCCTAGAACTCCGGTTCTGGACGCGGGCAAGGATTTAACTCCTCCTCGCCCTCGCATTCCTGCTCGTCATCTTTCTCCTGGGCAGCAACGCGCACGGTCTCCTGCGTGTACATCCATAGTTCCTGCACGCCCACGCGCCCATGCGCCTTCTCTTCCTGAGTCCGTTCGCGAGCATTCGCCTTTGCGCGTCGCCCCTCTTGCTCCTGCGCAGTCTTCTACGCGTCGTCTTCCTGTGCGCCAGCGATCACCAGCGCGTCAGCGATCACCAGAGCGTCAGTGATCTCCAACGCGTCAGCGTTCTCCTGCTTGTCAGCGATCTCCTGCGCGTCAGCGTTCTCTAGCGCGTCAGCGCTCCCCTGAGTTCCGGCGATCTCCTGACCTCCCGCGTGATCCATCGCCTGCGTGCAAGCGCTCTCCTACGCATCTGCGCCAATCAGATCTTGACAGACATAGGTCTCCTGCCATCAACTCGCCCACACGCGGTCGTTCGCCTGCGCGTTCTACGCGCCATCGCTCGCCAACGCGCCATCACGCTCCGGCGTGCCATCGCTCGCCTGCGCGCCAGCGTTCGCCAACGCGCCATCGTTCACCGACTCGCCATCGCTTGCCCACTCGTCTCAGGTCTCCAGGACTCCATCGTTCCCCTGCGCTGTACATTTCTCCTGGCCCTCAGCAGTCTCCTGAGCATCCACGCGTTCCTTCGCCCACGCGCCAACGCGCCAGCTTGCCCGCGCGCGATCGCTCCCGCGCTCGTTTATCTCCGCGCGATTACGCGCCCACGCTCCAGCAGCCCCTCACTCGCGATTCTTTGGTAACGTCCCCGCGCGAGCGCCAGCGCGACCCCCATTCTCGTCAGGTTCCGCAGCTCGCGGCGGCAGCAGGGACGCGTGTTTCCAGGTCGCAGTCAGGATCGCCTCCGCGTAAGTGCAGGTCTCTCTCGCAGGACAAGGAAGGATCGTTGGAGAGGTCAAGGCAACTTTCTTCCCCTTCTTTTTTGCAGGCAGGTCCAGTTGTGTCCACTCTGAAGGGTCAACCGATCCCCCTTCCCTCCAGCGGAAATTACGGACTCTGCGTCCGTATCTCGGCAGTCCTGGTTTGGTCCTCTGATGCGGGCGTTAGGGAAGGCTATGAAGCCGACACTTGCCGATCTAGGACTCAAGCCAACGACAGCCTTGCCCCCGCTGAAGAGAAGGAGAGGAGTGGACTTCGTGGTGACTTCTCCCAGGGAGAAGTTGGTTCCTAAGAGCTCCGCCAGGAAGGCTCCTTCCCCTTCGCAGTCGTTTTCTCCTTCTGTAGACGAGGCCTTTCCGTCCTCAGGAGAGTCCAGCGAGGCGGCGGTCTCCCCCTCGGCACCAAGGGGGGAGTCTCCTCCTCGTGGAGGAGAATCGTCTCGCGTGGAAGGTACCTTCCAGACTTCTTTGCTGGAATCTTGTATCCCGCCCAGGAGGGAACCCAAGGACTCCAAGGATTCCGAAGTCTTCTTCGCGAATTCGTCAGGAACCAGCCAGACCCCGGGAGAACGTCCACGTGTCTCCCCAGGAAGAGCTTCCGGGGACAGGAGACTTATCTGCCAGTCCGCAGGGAGGAGAGCAGCACGAGTCTGAGCATGCCTTCTGGCAGGTCTTGGGCCTGATGAGGCAGCTCAACAGGTTCAAGGACCCGGTGATCGCCCCTCGTGAAGGCAAGGACACAGTCCTGGATCAGGTCTATGGAACTCAGAAGCCCCCAAAGGCCAGCGCAGCTCTGCCCTGGTCCCAAGGGGTGAAGAGTGCCAGAGACAGGGCCAACGCTCAGCTCGCAGACCTCGCCTCTTCCAGTCGTTCCTCTGCCGGGAACAGACTCCTCCCACCTCCTCGTCTCCAGCAGAGGAGGTATTTTAAGATCATGGGGGAGTCTAGCCTCGCTCTTCTCCTCCACCATTTGGTGGAAGAGCTTACTAGGGGAGTTCCTCTTGAGAAGCTCTCCGCCTGGCAAGTGACGTTCTCGGCGTCGGAGATCCTGAGCCAGGAGAAGGTCGCAAAGTGTGCCATGCAGGCCACTTCGTGGCTGGATGTCTGGCTGGGTTCTCTGGGCATCCTATTGCGCTCCGAGAGCAATAGGAAGGCCCTGGAGACCTTCCTCCTCTCGGGCACTCGCTCCATCGAGTTCCTGGTACATCAGGTTACCAACCTGTGGGCCAACTCGGTGCTGAAGCGTCGTGATGCGGTGACCGAGAAGATCCACCCGAAGGTCCCCGCCGTGGACGTCTGCAGGCTCAGACACTCCTCCATCCTTGGGGGAAGTTTGTTTGAGCCCCAAGATATGGAACGTACAGCTGAGAGGTGGAGGAAGTCTAGCCAGGACTCCCTCCTCCAAAGGGCCCTTGCATCTCGGCCCTATAAGCCTCCAGCTCCGCAGCAACATCAGCAGCAGCCTCGTAGGACACCGAAGCAGGCTCCGGCAGCTAAGAAAGTGGTGTCTAAGCCCCAGCCCTTTCCTGCCAAGGACAAGAGGGGCGGTAAGTCCTCCAGGGGAGGCAAGACTCCTAGAGGAAGCGCCCGTGCCCGCAAACGCTAGGAGTGGCAGTCCCCCCGCGTGTCCACCTGTGGGGGGATGCCTTCAAAGTTGCGTGCACAGGTGGCAGCAACATGGGGCCGATTCTTGGATGGTCTCCGTGATCGGCCAAGGTTATCGCGTCCCATTCATGACATCTCAACCTCCCCTGACAGCGAATCCAGTGTCGTTGAGCTCCTATGCCATGGGATCGGCAAAAGGGCTAGCCCTTCGGGCAGAAGTCGAGACCATGCTCAAGAAGGATGCTCTCCAGGAGGTCGTCGATGGCTCCCCAGGCTTCTTCAGTCGACTCTCTCTTGTAAAGAAGGCGTCTGGAGGCTGGAGACCTGTCATCGACCTCTCAGCTGTGAACAAGTTTGTCAAGCAAACTCCGTTCAGCATGGAGACAGCGGACACGGTCAGACTTGCGGTGAGACCACAAGACTTCATGTGCACACTGGATCTGAAGGACGCGTACTTCCAGATCCCAATCCATCCGTCTTCCAGGAAGTACTTGAGATTCAGCCTAGACAGCAAGACCTACCAGTTCAAGGTGCTGTGGTTCGGTCTCTCCACAGCTCCTCAGGTGTTCACCAGAGTGTTTACCCTGATTTCGTCTTAGGCGCACAGGAACGGCATCCGTCTCCTCCGATATGTGGACGACAGGCTGATCCTGGCAGACTCGGAGTCGACCCTTCTTCGACACCGAGACAGGCTCCTGGGACTTTGCCAAGATCTGGGGATCTTGGTAAATCTCGAGAAGTCCTCTCTGCAGCCGTCCCAACGAATGGTTTATCTAGGCATGTTGTTAGACACCAATCTCCACAAAGCCTTTCCATCAGACGACAAGATAGCAAGGCTGAGGAGGGTGGCGGAACCCTTCCTCAGGCTGGAAGAGCTTCCAGCCCAATCGTGGGTGCGTCTCTTAGGTCACCTAGCCTCCCTGGCTCGTCTGGTTCCAAACGGCCGTCTCAGGATGAGATCCCTGCAATGGCGGCTAAAGTCCTGGTGGAGTCAAGGATCCGATTCCCCGGACTTTCTGGTCCCGATAGGACCCGCGGAACAGGCGGACCTGCGGTGGTGGCTGGTCGAGGAGAACCTGCGAAAGGGAGTGGATCTTCCCGTCCACCCCCCGGAATTGACACTGTTTTCGTACGCGTCAAAAGAAGGGGGGGGGGGGGGGGGGGGCTCACATTCTGAACCAGAGGACCTCAGGCCTTTGGTCAGAATCAGAAAAGTACCTGCACATCAACCTGCTAGAAATGAAGGCCGTATTCCTGGCTCTTCAACAGTTCCAACGGACCCTGGCGGGTCACTCCGTGGTGGTGATGAGTGACAACACCATGGTAGTGGCTTATATCAACAAGCAGGGAGGTACTTTTTCCCATCAGCTATCCCATCTTCCAGTAGAGATTCTGAGGTGGACCGAAGTCCACTCGATAACACTATCAGCTCGCTTCATTCCTGGCAAGAGGAATGTGCTCGCCGACAGTCTGAGCAGGGCTTCGCAGATAGTGAGTACCGAGTGGTCTTTGGATCCTCAGATAGCCAACAAAGTCCTGACTTTGTGGGGTTCCCCAACGGTGGATCTGTTCGCGACAGCTTTGAATTTCAAGCTGCCCCTGTACTGCTCCCCAGTCCCGGATCCCAAGGCTCTCTGGCAAGATGCTTTCCAACAACGGTGGGACAACATCGACGTGTACGCCTTCCTACCGTTCTGTCTGATGAGAAGGGTGCTCAACAGGACCAGACTATCGGTCAACCTGTCGATGACTCTGATAGCTCCGCTATGGCATCACGCGGAATGGTTTCCGGACCTTCTGCAGCTCCTGACGGAGCTCCCGAGAGAGCTTCCCCCACGACACGAGCTACTCAGACAGCCACATTGCAACATCTTCCACAAGGCCGTAGCCTCGCTTCGGCTTTACGCCTGGAGACTATCCAGCGTCTCCTCACGGAGAGAGGCTTTTCGCAACAGGTTGCGGAGAGAATGTCTCGGCACCTGCGAAAGTCCTCTGCAGGAGTCTACCAGGCGAAGTGGAGAGTCTTCTGTGGTTGGTGTCATGGGAGGGGCATCTCTCCGCTCGATGCCACTACAGGTATTCCAGCAATAGCGGAGTTTCTCGTTTATTTACGGGAGGAAATGCGCCTTTCGGTCTCAGCGGTGAAAGGCTATCGCTCAGCCTTAAGCTTGGCTTTTAGGCTGAAAGGAGTGGACATTTCTTCCTCGCTGGAACTCTCTACTCATACGTAGCTATGAGCTTACCTGCCCTCAGTCGGAAGTGAGACCTCCTCCATGGAATGTGGTTCGGGTTCTCAGGGCTCTTAAGAGACCTCCCTTCGAACCATTACGCCAGGCCTCTGATCGCCACCTGACTTGGAAGACGGCTTTCCTGCTCGCGTTGGCCTCTGCCAAACGAGTTAGTGAATTTCATGGTCTCTCGTACGACATCGCCCATTGAAGGGGATGGGGGGAGGTAACGTTCAGGTTCGTCCCTGAGTTTGTTGCCAAGACTCAGAACCCCGGAGTGCCGGACCCACGGTTCGACTCTTTCAGGGTCACGAGTCTCCGTTCTCTAACAAGCGACCCAGACCATCTGCTATTATGCCCAGTGAGGAGTCTGAGTCGTTACTTGAAGAGAATAGCTGCAGTTCGTCCTCGCGTGCAAGCACTATTTGTTAGCACAGGCAGGACGAAGAGGAGGGTCACCAAGAATACCATCTCGGCTTGGATTCGAAGGGTCATCCACCACACCTTGAATCCGGACCCTCCTCCGTCACGTCGCCCTAGGGCACACGACGTCAGGGGCATCGCTACGTCCCTGGCCTTCAAAAGAAACTTCTCTGTGACGCAGGTGCTTCAAGCTGGGGTCTGGAAGCGTCAAACGACCTTCACAGCCCACTACCTGCAGGACGTGACCCACAGGAGCCTCGATACTTTTTCTATCGGCCCCGTGGTGGCTGCACAACAGCTGGTCTAACCTCAGGCTCCTTGATGGATAAGTAGCAGTAGGTTGAGGGCGTTGTTACCCGGTTTTAGTCTGCGTGAATGAAAGAGTATTTCTGGCCCTTACTTCTTTCTTCATCCTCCCCTCTCTTGGGGAAAGCAGCATCCTGGTCTCCACATAGCTGACCTCAACCTCTGCAGGTAAACCATGCTCCCTTGTGTTCTTAGTATTAACCCTTTTACCCCCAAAGGACGTACTGGTACGTTTCACAAAAGGCATCCCTTTACCCCCATGGACGTACCGGTACGTCCTTGCAAAAAAATGCTATAAAAAATTTTTTTTTCATGTTTTTGATAATTTTTTGAAAAAATTCAGGCATTTTCCAAGAGAATGAGACCAACCTGACCTCTCTATGACAAAAATTAAGGCTGTTAGAGCAATTTAAAAAAAATATACTGCCAAATGTGATGGGAAAAAAATAACCCCCTGGGGGTTAAGGGTTGGAAATTTCCAAATAGCCTGGGGGTTAAAGGGTTAAGTTTAATACTGTCGCGTCCCCCATACCCTGACAAGGTGGTATTGGGAACGTCCTAGCCTAGATTCCTATCTAAAGGACTCAAGGTCAACTTCCTAGGACGAGTCACGCTCTTTCCTCCACACACAACTTACGTAGGCCACTCGTTCTTTGCGGAGCAAGGAACTTGTGAGGTGCAGGGACTTCCTCTCTCGAGTGATACTCACTTTGAGTCGGAGTCCCCGGGTAAAGCCAAAGCCAGTAAGGCTTGGGACTTTCCACCCTTCCTAAGGGGTAAGTCACCCAATGTAAATAGCGTGGTTTGTATTTTGGTTACGGAACAAATGACAAATTCGGAGATAATTTGTATTTTTCCTGACCATACAAACCTTAGCTATTTACACATATTTGGCCGCCAGCCCTGTTCCTCAAGTCAAGTCCTTCCTCTAAGTGAAGTGAAGCAAATCACCGGTGTGTGGGGGGGAGGGGTAGCAAGCTACCCCTTCCCCTACCCCCGCTAACTAGCACGGGGGTAGTTAACCCTCGTTAAAATCTATTGGCTCGTCAATTTCAGCTACGCCGAAATTAAACCCAACGTAAATAGCTAAGGTTTGTATGGTTAGGAAAAGTACAAATTATCTCCGAATTTGTCATATTTTTTTTTTTTTTTGATCGATGCGATGAATATTTTAAGAAAATGTTTGTCTTTAAAATTTTTTGTTTTTTTTTTCTTTGGGTAGTCTTTGATCTGTTTTCAAAGATTAACTAGCGTTCAGTTTATTCATGCTACGCAGTTTTCAGTCTATCGTCACGATATTACGTTTTCACTTTGTATTGATTTTTACGAATAGTACATTCTTCTTACAAACTGAAGTTTTTAAGTTGTACTAGATAAAAGGAACATGTTATTTTGCAATTAATTAGTCCTTTTAGTATTTTTCTTTAGTCAAATAGGCTTTTATTGTCGGAGAGTGAGTGGCTTGAGTCATTACTCTCATAACTCAGAGAGAGAGAGAGAGAGAGAGAGAGAGAGAGAGAGAGAGAGAGAGAGAGAGAGAGAGAGAGAGAGAGAGCGTAGTTCTTCTCAATCCAGATATTTATTCTCGTCCCAAGTCACTGTACAGGGAGAGAGAGAGAAAACGTAGTTCTTCGCGATATAGTTTTTTATTCTCGTCCCAAGTCACTGCACAGGGAGAGAAAGAGAGAAAACGTTGTTCTTTGCGATCTAGTTTTTTATTCTCGTCCTAAGTCACTGAACCTTATTAACTTATACTTTATATATTTCACTTTTACATTACTTATTTATATATATGTATATGTTTATTAACTATTACATGTGTGATACACTTATGTACTGATGAGCCTACACTAAAGGACATATTTCGCAATTCTAGCCTTTTGGGTTAAGGGAGTATTGCTTGCTACGGATGGGGGTTAACTTTTGTCCGAGGTAAATCACTAAAGTGCCAGTTTTAGTGCGGTTAATGTGTTCAGTGCTGTGGAGGGTGCGTCTGCTTGAACCTGTCGTTCACCTAGCCTTAGACCTCTTTCAAGCTCCCCAACCCCTGGGAGAAGGAATATCGATCGGCGAAAGAGTACGATAGGCGTAGCCGCTCGAGCAGGCGTCCCCTCGAGCGTTCCTGATGTCGTATCACGGGATTTTCACCCTCACCCTTGGATAGGTGAAGTTAAGTTTACATCGTCATCGGATAATGTGTGTGACAGAGGACATGCAGCTACAGGCTGTCCTCACTAATGCAGTCTTTTTAGTCTGCTGGCTATGAGGTAACTCCTCTAGCATGTCGAAAGCTTTACCGCAAACGTTCAAGCTTCCCAGCAAGCGGTCGTAGTAGCGGGCTAAGATTTTCGCGCGACCGCTTTACGCTACGTTGTACGTCAAGTTAGACGTGAAGTCGAACAGCTAGTTTGACGTTAAGTTGAACAGCAAGTTAGTTGTGACGTTCAGCTCCATTCTTGTGATGCTATACGTCAAGTTAGACGTGAAGTCGAACAGCAAGTTTGACGTAAGTCGAACAGCAAGTTAGACGTGACGGTCACCTACTATCTTGTGACGCTATACGTCAAGTTAGACATGAAGTCGAACAGCAAGTTTGACGTGATGTTCAGCTCCTTTCTTGTGACTCTATACGTCAAGTTAGACGTGACGTCGTACGTCAAGTTGGCCTCTTCTTTCGCCAAGTTGATGCGCAGTCGTATGCGACGCCTAGAGTCAGAATCGCCCAACCAAACAGGCCATCAAGACTTCCATACTTCAGTTGGACTCTTGTCTGAGGAAGAGGTTGTTACACACCTTTCCTTGCCTGATGTTTTAGAAGAGTTCTTGCCTCATAGAAGTCTACCCGGGAGCGGAAACTTTGACACCTTCTTAAACTAAGATGGTTCTTTCTAGGTCTTGCTAGAAGCCTTGAAACTTTTAGGAAGCTGGCTGCAGTCCAAGAATAGATCTTTGCAGTCTGCATTTGCTTTTTTTTAATAATAATGAGTCTGTGGTTCAGATTATGTCCTGTATGGACAAAGCCGTAAGGGATGGATCAAATGAACTGGCTGCTCTTTTTACGGCGGGTGTCCTTAATAAGAAAGAAACGTTATGCTCCTTCCTGGCTACGGGAGTTACTCCTTGTCAGAAGTCGGAGCTTCTGTTTGCACCGCTTTCTCGTTCATTTTTTCCCCAAGAACTTGTGAGGGAAATAGCTTCATCGCTAGCATTGAAGGACACCCATGACCTGGTATCTCAAACGGCTCGCAAGGTGCTGCCTTCGTCATTTTCAGGCAGCAGACCGAAGGTGGATACCCCTGCATCTAGGTTCATTCCTCCCTTTCGTGACAGAGCCTCCAACAGAGGCAACTCTCGCTATGATGGTAGACGAGGTAAAAGGAGGGGAGCTAGATCAAGTCATGGCAGAGTCTGACTGCCCCCAACTTCAGACAGCAGTAGGAGCCAGATTGAAGAACTTCTGGCAGGCTTGGGAGAGAAGAGGAGCAGATCAGTGGTCTGTCCTCTTGTTGTAGGAGGGGTACAAAATACCCTTTGTAAAGAAACCCCTTCTAGTCCAAGAGCCGATAGATCTCTCTCCCAGATACTGGGAGGACGCAAGAAGACACGTTCATTCTGAAATCAAAGTTCACAATGGAGACTTCCAAGTCTGTGCTAGCAGCAGTGAGGGAAGGCGACTGGACGGTCTCTCTAGACCTCCAAGACGCATACTTCCATATCCCTATTCATCCGACCTTCCTACACTACCTAAGGTTCGTTTACGGGAAGGAAGTTTTCCAATTTCGAGCTCTGTGCTTCGGTGTCAGTACCGCCCCTCTTGTGTTTACGAAGCTCATGCGGAACATAGTGAGCCTCCTACATTCGTCGGGTATCAGAGCCTCCATATACCTAGACGACTGGTTACTCGTTACTCAGGATGTCGTCCTTTGATCGCTGTCTGAAGGATCTCAGATTGACTTTGGCCCTAACAAAAGAGTTGGGTCTCCTAGTCAACAAGGAGAAGTCTCAACTGACCCCATCTCAAACAATTATCTATTTGGGGATGGAGATACGGAGTCTAGTTTTTCGGGCTTTTCCTTCGCCCACAAGACTAGAACAAGCTCTCATGAAGATTCGTCTTTACCGAAGGAAGAGCATTTGTTCTGTAAGGAAGTGGATGAGTCTACTGGGAACACTCTCGTCACTGGAGCAGTTTGTTTCCCTAGGGAGACTCAATCTTCGCCCTCTCCAGTTTCACCTCAACCAGCATTGGGACAAGGAAAAGGGCTTAGAAGCAGTGACCATTCTGCTTCCAGACGGTCAAGAGCTGCCTGAAATGGTGGGATGACAATCTCAGACTTCAGGAGGGCCTCTCTCTTGCACACAAGAACCCAGACCATATGCTCAGACGCCTCGGACTCGGGGTGAGGAGCAACACTAGGCATACTAGAATGCTCGGGCCTATGGACCAAAGACCAGGAGAGTCTTCACATCAACCAGAAGGAGCTTCTGGCAGTTCTTTTGGCCCTTCAAAGTTTCGAAAGTTTAATCCGAAACAAGGTAGTGCAAGTAAACGCAGACAACACCACAGCGTTAGCCTACATCTCCAAACTAGGCGGGACCCACTCGCAGTCCCTTTACTTCACTGCAAGGGAGCTTCTGGTTTGGGCGAAGGAGAGAAACATCACCTTACTAACAAGGTTTATACAGGGAAAAAGGAACGTGATGGCAGACTGCCTCAGCAGAAGAGACCAAGTCATTCCCACAGAATGGACTCTGCATCAGGAGGTTTGCGAGAAACTATGGCGGATATGGGGACGTCCGTCCATAGACCTATTCGCAACCTCGAGAACAAAGAGGTTTTTCAACATACTGCTCTCCAGTTCCAGATCTAGAGGCGGTCCACATCGACGCGTTCTTGCTGGACTGGTCTCACCTGGAAGTGTATGCGTTTCCCCCCTTCAAAATCTTTTACAAAGTCCTACAAAAGTTCGCCTCTCACGAAGGGACCAAGTTGACATTGGCTGCTCCCCTCTGGCCATCAAGAGAATGGTTCACTGAGGTACATCAATGGATGGTGGACATACCAAGAAGCCTGCCAATGCGGTTAGATCTTCTCCAGCAGCCGCACATAAAAAGGTTCCATCAAAACCTCCACGCTCTTCATCTAACTGCCTTCAGACTATCGAGAGACTCTCTAGAGCTCGAGGTTTTTCGAAGGAGGCAGCTAGAGCGATTGCCAGAGCAAGGAGATCCTCTACCATCAGGATCTACCAGTCCAAATGGGAGGTGTTTCGAGATTGGTGCAAAGTCACCTCAATTTCCTCGTCCAATACTTCTATAGCCCAAATCGCTGACTTCCTGCTACACCTTAGGAGTGAATGTAACTTTTCCTCCTCTACCATTAAAGGTTACAGGAGCATGTTGGCTGCAGTTTTCAGGCACAGGAACCTAGACCTCTCTAACAATAAAGACCTTCTAGACCTTCTCAAGTCTTTCGAGACTTCTAAGGAGAATCGGATAGTGACACCAGCTTGGAATCTGGATGTTGTCCTGAAATTTCTTATGTCTGAGAAATTTGAACTTAGCCTCTTTTAAAGATCTCACCATAAAGACACTTTTTCTAGTGAGTCTAGCAACTGCAAAGAGAGTTACTGTCGTGAGGTTCATGCCTTCAGTAAGAACGTCGGCTTCTGTACTGGAAAGGTAGTATGCTCCTTGCAACTTTTTTTCTTGGCCAAGAATGAGCGTCCTTCCCATCCATGGCCGAAATCTTTTGAGATTCCCAACCTGTCAGATGTGGTTGGTGACGAGATAGAGAAGGTCCTGTGCCCTGTGAGAGCACTTAGATTTTACCTAGACAGAACCAAAAATTTACGAGGCGAGTCTGAAGCCTTATGGTGTTCGGTTAAGAAGCCCTCCTTACCGATGTCAAAGAACGCCTTATCGTATTTTGTCAGGTTCTTGATTAGAGAGGCTCACGCTCACTGCGGTGAGGCTGACCTTAGATTGCTGAAAGTAAGAACACATGAAGTCAGAGCTGTGGCAACTTCAGTGGCTTTCAAGCAAAATCAATCCCTACGAAGCATTATGGACGCAACCTTTTGGAGGAGTAAATCTGTGTTCGCTTCACATTATTTAAAGAATGTCCAGACTTTACGAGGACTGCTACACTTTGGGACCATTCGTAGCAGTGAGTGGAGTAGTGGATGATGGTTCTACCACTACATTCCCCTAATCCTAATACCTTTTTTCTTCTCTTGAAACTATTGTCGTTTTGGTTGTATGTGGAGACTGGGACAGTCTTCCGCAATCATTTGATTTTAGCAAGTGGTCAAACTTGTTTCTTGAGAGCGCCCACATCAAGGGTATTGGTTGAGGTCCTGTCATAGGGGTGTTCACCCCAGATATGACAGCTCCTAGAGGTCTTTCAGCCCCCTGAGTGGATCGCTGGGCTTCATAAGGATAGCGGACTAATGAGGCAGAGAATCATAAAAGTTAGCTTCCTTATCAGGTATGAACCCTTAAGTTTGTTTTCATCAAAACTCTTGAGTTATATTCCTATGTTGTTTACTGCTGGTCTCTTAACCTCCACCAAGGGTGTCAATCAGCTATATATATATCCACTGGCTAAGTTAAATATTTAAAAATATTTTCATATTAAAATAAATTTTGAACATACTTAACCAGTGGATATATATAATTAAACTCCCTTCCGCCCCTCTAGAGACCTATGGGCAGAGAAGACCTGAGGACTTGAGGAATGGTTCTAGTATCCTGGCGAGTGGTGGCGCTAGTAGTACACCTAGCCGCCCAATCTTCGATTGCCTACGAGTTTTGAATTTTCTGCCGGACGTCAGAGACGTTAGCTATATATATATCCACTGGGTAAGTATGTTCAAAAATTTATTTTAATATGAAAATATCATTTTCATTATAAAATAAATTTTTGAACATACTTACCTGGTAGTTATATATAATTAAATTCCCACCCTCCTCCCCTCTAGAGACTAGAGACATGGAAAATATGAGGGAACTGGGGATGGTTCCGAGTTACCTCGCTAGGGTGCGCAGTTGGTACACCTGGCTATCCAATCGGCGGTTGGCGCGAGTTTTGAATTTTCTGCCGTGACGTCAGAGACGTAAGCTATATATATATAACTACCAGGTAAGTATGTTTAAAAATTTATTTTATAATGAAAATAACATTTTGCACTTTTTGTGCCTGTTTCTATTACCTAACCCTTATTAAGAGTGGGGCCTGACTGTATATAGCTAGGAAAATGTAAATTATTTTGAAAGTATGTGATATTTTGAAAAATATATGGATTTAAATGAGAGCTATAAATGTACAGTATAGGTTTTGACATGATGTAGTTTTAGTGTTTTGATTCAGAATACTTGTAATTGGTCATTGGTATTAAGAAGCACTTTGGAACAGTTAATAGATATTTATCCAGATATTTCTATTCATTTTCAGAAAATGAAGTGCTCTGTATGTGAAGGAACATCCTTTACTGAAGATTGTGGCTTACGTACATGTGATGATTGTGGAACTGAAGATAGGAATTTTGTTACTTTAGAGAACCAAGAATTTTTAAATAGTCTTGATGCTTCTCAGCTAATTCGACTCAAGAAAGAAAAAATTGAAGTAGATATAATAGGTATGTTGATAGATATATTGTTCTTATATCATATTGTCTTTTGGAAATGAAATTTTTTTTGCTACACAAATATAAACCATCGTAGTGAAAAGATTATGACTACATCAAAGCTGGAAATGCCTTTAAACTTTTACTGAGGTAAACATAGTTGCCAACAGGTGTAGTAACCCTGACTGACATACTTCCCTGTGTCCTTTTTGTTGGCTGTTCAATGCTATATTTCTTTTTCATTTTGGCAGACATGTTGCTTCATCTTAGTGAGCCTGGCTGTAATTTTGTCTTATACATTATATGAGTAAGCTAGATGTGGATCTCCACAGGGAGCATTACTGCTCTCAGGCTTTCTCCTGCCACAAGTGTAGGGAGAGATCTTCTCTTCAGTGGGTAGAGTTCCTAAAAAAAGAGGAAGATTAAGTCTTAAGAAAAAAGCAACGCGCAAGTTGATGGTGGTGAAGAAACTTGTTCCTTCTTCCCAGGTTCAGGTTAAAAACTGTTCCTGTCTCGTTTGACTTCTTCTGGGGCTGGGTCCTCCAGAGGAATTCATAATGGATAGGAGACCTCACCTTGTTTTCAGAAAATGCTTTGAGTGAGATAAGTGTATTGCCCTTTGGCAGAAGGTAACCCCCTATCTCTTTCAAGTTATTCCCATTACAAGGACCTTTCTTTATCTTGGTAACTTATGACTTTCCCTAGGTATAGCAGTACCCCATTGGCTGAGAAGCTTCTTTAGGTGTTAGCAGCTTCTAGCGCCATCCTTTTCGGCTGCACCACCTGCAGAAGAGAGAAGTGATACGGGGCCTCTTGACATGTCCTTGCCTGCTGCAGTTGAGGAACCTCCTTTCAACGTAGTAGGTTAGCCACGGTACCAGCCACCCGTTGAGATACTACTGCTAGAGAGTTATGGGGTCCTTTGCGGGCCAGACAGTACTAAATTTGAACCTTCTCTCTTGTTATGGCTCATTTTCCTTTTGCCGACACATACACAGAGTAGTCTGGCCTATTCTTTACATTTGTTCCGTAACTGGAATACAAACCATTCTATTTAACAGGGGTATTACTTTCGGCGTAGCTGAAATGACGAGCCATTTATTTTTAACGAGGGTTAACTACCCACACCGCTAGTTAGGGGGGGGGTAGGGAGGGTAGCTTGCTACCGCTCCCCCCTCACACACCTCTGATTGAGCTCACTTTGCTTTTGGCTCGGATGGTGAACGGTCGTTGCTGTTCTTAATCCTCGCCGACTTTTGGCAGCCATTAACGCCATTTTGTTTTCTCTTTTACTCTTAGAGTTTGTGTGAAGTTGACTTCTGCGACCATGCGCACCTGCCCTGGACTCTCCGGCCGCCCCTGTAGAACAGTTATGTTGGCGGTCGAGACTGATCCTCACGCTCTTTGTCCTTCTTGCTGAGGTCAACGGTGTGGTAGTGTCTAGGGAGTGGTCTTCCTCCCAGTGGGAGAGGTTTTTGCGACGATGGAAGAAGTCCGAGTGGGATATTTCTCCTTCGAAGGCTGCTTTGAAAGGAAAAAAACCCAAGGCTTATTCTTCGGTCGCCCAAACCTCCTCCGAAGATCCTACTCGGTCGGTCTCTTACGAGAGACCGTCGAGTAGTAGCATAGACCAAGTTATTTCTGACCAACCCCGGGTCTCGAGAGCTGAGGGTGCTTCGCCTAGCGAAGCAGGAGCACCTCTCCCCCCGGGGGAGGCCTTGTTGCTAACTTCGTCTTTCAGATTTGGTCCTCTTTGGGGCTCCCGGGTTTGCCCTCCAAGGAGGCCCTACTTGAGTTCATCACTTGGGGGCTTCTGTCAAGCAATCGTCGTCGCCATCAGAGGTAGATCCCCTGACTCTTGTTGACGTTGTTGTGTCAGAGGTGTCTCGTGCGACATCACCCATCTCCTCTGCCACTCCAAACTCTACAACTGTAGCTGCCGACTTAGTTTCCCCCGTTCCTGACCATCCTCCGAGGGGGAAACTAAGTTCATCATCGGTCTCTCCTGCTAGCGTTTCTCTCCCTCGGGTTAGTTCACTCACAGAGACTCCTCTTCGGAGGGTTGCTGATGGTCAGCTTGCTGATCCAACGGCCCCCAGAGGGCGCATCCATCGGAAGGCTCGCCTTCCTCTTAGCCTTAGAAGCCTCCCTTCACCTGTGGTGAAGAGGTGCCTCTTTGGTTCAACGTCTTCAATGCAGTCCCCTGCAGAGGATCCTCTAGATCTTCATGCATCCATCACTGCACCTGCAACCAGTCTTGTGACTTCGGTCCTGGACCTCTCTGCAGATCGTTCGCGATCTCCTTTGGTGGATGGTTGTCCTTTTAAAGGGCATTTCGACCATCCGTCCAACAGACCTGCTGACCTTCCATCGCGGTTCCTGTTGCCTGTTGAGCCTAATAAAGCTCCTAGAAAGTGCGCAACTGCTCGGCATCACTCTCACCCTGCACACCACGCGCCTACTTGCCTTGACCAGCGCTCACCAGCAGCTCGTCAGTCTACAACACTTCGGCGCACCACTCATCCTGCTCGCCCTCACAGACGGCAGAAGCCTCACGCGCTTGCGCGCCATCAGTCTCCCGATCTTCAGCGCTCTCCTGTGCGCCCACGATCACCTGCGCCAACGATCACCTGCGCACCCTACGCACACATGCCCAGGGTCGCCTACCAGCCAGCACACAACAGCGCACTTGCGCTCTCCTGCGTGCCAATGATCTCCTGCTCGCCAGCGTTCTCGTGCACCTATTCGCCCTGCACCCATGTGCTCACGGTCTCCTACGGGCCAGCACTCTCCTGCGCGCCAGTGCTCACCTGAGCGCCAGCGCTCACCTGCGCGCCAGCGCTCACCTGAGCGCCAGCGCTCACCTGCATGCCAGTTCTCTCCTACGCGCTAGTATTTACCTGCGCGCCAACGTTCTCCTGCGCACCAGCGTTCTCCCATGCGCCAGCAATCTCCTGCGCGCCAACATGTGCGCCCTACATCATCTGCGCACTAGTGCTCTCCTGTGCGCCATCTTGCACGCCAACAAACGCGCCAACATAAACCTGCGTGCCATCACTCTCCTGCGCACAAGTCTGTAGGTGAGACGACAACCACGTTACCGCCCTCAACTGCGCGCCAGAGCTCGCCAGAACATGTGCGCTCATCTGCACGCCATCTCTCTCCCGCGCTCGCACATAGAGATGCGTGCGTGCCATGCGCACTCGCGCCCTCTCTCTCCTATGGACGCGTGCCAACACTCGTGTGCGCTCATCAAAATTCGCCTACGCGCCCGCTCGCGTCGTCGCCAACATTCTCCCCCGCGCAAGCACCAATATTCTCCCTCGCGCGAGCACCATTATTCTCCCTCGCGCGAGCACCAATATTCTCCCTCGCGCGAGCACCATTATTCTCCCTCGCGCGAGCACCATTATTCTCCCTCGCGCGAGCACCATTATTCTCCCTCGCGCGAGCACCATTATTCTCCCTCGCGCGAGCACCATTATTCTCCCTCGCGCGAGCACCATTATTCTCCCTCGCGCGAGCACCATTATTCTCCCTCGCGCGAGCACCATTATTCTCCCTCGCGCGAGCACCATTATTCTCCCTCGCGCGAGCAGCAATATTCTCCCACGTGCGAGCATGCGCACCAACAGGCACATCATCTGGCAAGGTCGCCATCACCTCATTCCCCTCCCCGCAAGCGCGTACTATCGCGCATTGTGGGAGAAGGGAAACAATTTCATGCAGAGGGGTTCAGGATCCCTAAGCTACCTTCTAAGGTGAACCCACCTATTACAGTAACTCCTCCCAGGGAACCTTCGGTCCCTTTCCCTTCAGTGTATATGTCTGACAGTGCATCTGGCAGTCAGCAGCCCTGGTTCAGTGCCTTAATCAGAGCCATAACCCAGGCTTTCAAGCCTGTCCTGTCTGATTGCTCATCAGAGCGACCTATATCTCTAGATCTAAGGCGCAGAACCATGGCTTCCTCTACCCCTTTGAAGAGGAAAAGAGGAGTCTGATGCGGTCACTTCCCCAATGGCGAAGCTGACTCCATGCAGACCATCGAGGCAAGTTCCTCCTGTTCCTCAGACAAACTCTCCATCCCTGTCGGACGAAGATCTCCCATCACCTAGGGAACCACGTGAAGAGAGAGTTCCCCACAATCTGAGAACAGAAGGGACATGCCACACACATCATTGTTGGAGTCTTACCTCCTTCCCCAGAAGGAATCCAGACTCCAAAACCCTGAACCCACCTATTACAGTAACTCCTCCCAGGGAACCTTCGGTCCCTTTCCCTTCAGGGGATATGTCTGACAGTGCATCTGGCAGTCAGAAGCCCTGGTTCAGTGCCTTAATCAGAGCCATAACCCAGGCTTTCAAGCCTGTCCTGTCTGATTGCTCATCAGAGCGACCTATATCTCTAGATCTAAGGCACAGAACCATGGCTTCCTTTACCCCTTTGAAGAGGAAAAGAGGAGTCTGATGCGGTCACTTCCCCAATGGCGAAGCTGACTCCATGCAGACCATCGAGGCAAGTTCCTCCTGTTCCTCAAACAAACTCTCCATCCCTGTCGGACGAAGATCTCCCATCACCTACGGAACCACATGAAGAGAGTTCCCCACAATCTGAGAACAGAAGGGACATGCCACACACATCATTGTTGGAGTCTTACCTCCTTCCCCGGAAGGAATCCAGACTCCAAAACCCTGCCGAAGTCCTCCACTAGGGCTAGAATGGAGCCAGCCAGCCACTCATGGAATGTCCGTGACTCTCCCCAAGAAGAGCCTTTGGGGACCAAAGGAGACTTCGTTGCAAGTCCTACAACAGGAGGTGACCAGCAGAAGTCAGAACATGCATGCTGGCAGGTTCTGTCTCTAATGAGGGTTCTCAATGGGTTTTCCAACCCAGAAATCCCCCCTCGAGAGGACGAGGACACAGTCCTAGACCACGTCTTTGGTACTCAGAAACCCTCAAAGACCTATGCAGCCCTGCCTTGGTCTCAAGGGGTGACAAGTACCTGGGACAAGATCGCCCAGCAGCTCTCCGAGTTTGCCTCCTCCAACCGTTCCGGTACCACATAAAAGCTCCTCCCACCTCCTCGCGTACAATGGAGGAGGTACTTCGAGATCCTGGAGGAGCCCAGTTCAGCTCTTCCTCTTCACCACTCGCTGGAAGAGCTGATTCAGGGGAATCCCTCTTGAGAGACTCCAACTGGCAGGTCTCGTTCTCGGCCGCCGAGATCCTTATTCAGGAGGTTACAAAGTATGTTATGCAAGCTACTTCGTTGCTTGAAAACTGGTTAGGAACCTTAGGTATCCTGATACGATCCGAGGATTTCTCCAAAGAACGTACCAGGAAAGCTATGGAAACCTTCCTACTCTCAGGTACTCGCACGATTGAGTTTCTTGCCCACCAAGTCTCGAACTTGTGGGCAAATACCTTCTTGAAACGTCGAGATGCAGTAGCTGAGAGGTTCCACCAGAAGGTCCCTAGCGTTGAGATCAATAGGCTCAGACATTCCTCCATAGAGGGGTCCCATCTATTTGAGCCTAAGGATGTGGAACATGCTGCTGAGAGGTGGAGGAAGTCTCACCAAGACTCCATCCTCCATAGGGCTTTAACATCTAAGCCCTATAAACCTCCAGCACCACAGCTGTCCCGTCCAACGAAGACCACAACGACGACAAAAACTGCAGCGAAGACAACGGTGTCTAAGCCCTTTCTTGTCAAAGACAGGAAAGGCAAAAAGTCCCCCAGGGGATGGAAAAATCCTAGAGGGAGCAGCCGAGGCTGCAAACGCTAGGATAGGCAGTCCCCCTGCATTTTCACCAGTGGGGGGAGGCCTACAAAGTTGCGCAGACAGGTGGAAGCAACTCAGGGCCGATTCCTGGACAATCTCTGAGATCAGTCTTGGATATCGCATCCCATTCATAACATCTCTACCTCCCCTTACCAGGAATCCAGTGTCATTGAACTCCCTTGCCATGGGATCGGCAAGGGAGCAAGCCCTTTTGGGCAGAAGTCCAGACCCTATTTAAGAAGGGTGCTCTCCAAGAGGTCCTCGACAGATCCCCAGTCTTCTTCAATCGACTCTTTCTCGTAAAGAAGGCGTCTGGAGGCTCGAGACCAGTCATCGACCTCTCAGCTCTGAACAAGTTTGTCAAACAAACTCCGTTTAGCATGGAGACGGCAGACACGGTCAGACTAGCAGTAAGACCGCAAGACTTTATGTGCACACTGGACCTAAGGACACGTACTTCCAGATCCCAGTCCATCCGTCTTCAAGGAAGTACTTAGGATTCAGCCTAGACAACAGAATATACCAGTTCAAGGTGCTGTGCTTCAGTCTTTCCACAACACCACAGGTCTTCACCGGTGTTCACCCTAGTGTTATCTTGGGCACCCAGGATTGGTATCCGTCTCCACCATTGTCTGGACGACTGGCTAATCCTAGCAGACTCGGTGTCAACCCTTCTTCAACACTGAGACAAACTTCTTAGACTTTGCCAGGATCTGGGGATCATGGTAAACCTCGAGAAGTTGTCTCTGCTTCCCACTCAAAGACTGGTATGTTTAGCCGTGATTATAGACACCATTCTCCACAAAGCCTCCCCATCAGACGACAGGATAGCAAGGCTGCGACCTTTTCTCAGACGAGAAGAACTTCCAGCCCAATCGTGGCTACGTCTCCTCGGTCACCTTTCATCACTGGTCCGTCTAGACCCGAATGGTGGCCTCAGGATGAGATCCCTCCTGTGGTGACTCAAGTCCCAGTGGAATCAAGCTCACGACACCCCGGACTCCCAGAATCCCATGGGACCTATGGAACTGATAGACCTTCAGTGGTGGGTGACAGACGCTTCAAAAAAATGGTGGGGGCCCCACGTGCTGCACCACATGACCTCAGGCCTCTGGTCAGAGTCAGAAAAGTACCTCCACATGAATCTCCTAGAGATGAAGGCCGTCTTTTTGGCCCTTCATCAGTTCCAACATTTCCTGGCAAGCCACTCTGTGGTGGTGATAAACGACAACACCACAGTAGTGGCCTACATTAACAAACAAGGCGGTACTTTTTTGCAGCAACTATCCCATCTAGCAGTAGAGATACTGAGATGGGCTGAAATCCACTTGATACCACTATTGGCACGCTTCATTCCGGGCAAAACGAATGTGCTCGCCGACAACCTGAGTAGAGCACCTTAGATAGTGAGTACCGAGTTGTCTTTGGATCATCTAGTAGCCAACAAAGTCCTGACTTTGTGGGGTTCTCCGACTGTGGACCTCTTCGCAACGGCCCTGAACTTCAGGCTCCTGCTGTACTGTTCCCCAGTCCCAGACCCCAAGGCTCTGTGGCAAGATGCTTTCCAACAACGGTGGGACAACATCGACGTTTACGCCTTTCCCCCCTTCTGTGTGATGAGGAATGTACTCAACAAGACCAGAATATCGGTCAATCTTTCAACGACCCTCATAGCTCCACTATGGCATCACGCAGAATGGTTCCCGGACCTTTTGCATCTCCTAACGGAGTCTCCAAGAGAACTCCCTCCACGACACAATCTATTTGAACAAATACATGCCAACATCTTCCACATAGCCGTAGCTTCGTTACGACTTCACGCCTGGAGACTCCAGCATCTCCTCTCTGAGAGAGGATTTTCGCAACAATTTGCGATCAGGATGTATGGACACCTGCGAAAATCATCAGCAGCAGTTTACCAGGCAAAGTGGAAAGTCTTCTGTGGTTGGTGTCGTGGAAGGGGTATCTCTCCACTCGATGCCACTATTCCAGCAATAGTGGAGTTCCTCGTGTGTTTGTGTGAAGAAATGCCCCTATCAGTCTCGGCAGTGAAAGGCTATCGCTTAGCCTTAAGCCTCGCTTTCAGACTAAAAGGAATAGACATTTCTTCATCGCTAGAACTTTCTTTACTCATACAGAGTTATGAACTTACCTGCCCCCAGTTAGAAGTGAAACCTCCCCCATTGAATGTGGTTTGAGTTCTCAGGTCTCCTAAGAGACCTCCCTATGAACCATTACGCTAGGCAACAGATCACCACCTGACTTGGAAGATGGTGTTCCTGCTAGCTTTGGCCTCGGCCAAGTGAGTCAGCGAACTTCATGGTGTCTCATACAACATCGCCCATTCAAGAGGATGGAGAGAGGTAACGTTCAGCTTCGTCCCTGAGTTTATTGCTAAGACTCAAAACCCGGGAGGAGCGGATCCTTGATTCGGCTCCTTCCGGATTTCTCGTCTCCGTACTGTAACAGATGACCCAGACCATCTCTTACTATGCCCAGTAAGGAGTTTGAGGCTGTACCTCAAGAGAACAGCCGCAGCCCGTCCTCGTGTGCCTGCATTATTCGTCAGCACAGGAAGGACCAAGAGGAGGGTCACCAAGAGCATCATCTCAGCATCGATTTGCAGGGTCATTGACCATGCACTGAATCCAGACCCTCCTCCATCACGTTGCCCCAGAGCACATGATGTGAGGGACATAGCTACATCCTTGGCCTTCAAAAGAAACTACTCATTGAAGCAGGTTCTTCAAGCTGGGGTGTGGAAACGTCAGAACATGTTCACATCCCACTACCTGCAAGACATGACACACAGGAGACTCAATACGTTTTCTATCGATCCTGTGGTGGCTGCACAACAGCTGGATATGCCCATGATGAATGGGAAGCTCTATATCTCCGAGAAGTTGGGGGCCAAACCCCTTGAAGATCTTCAATTCTGGCCTAGCCTTTCGGCATACCCAGATTGTTACGTGAGACTGCGGGATGAACTAGCATTCCGTGAGGAGACGGAACCAAAGGAAGTCATGGTCTTCGAGCATGACAAGGCACAGGCTATTCTGTCCAAGACCCTAAAGGGAGCCAGATACACCAACTACAGAGTCTCAGCATTGAGCAAGAGGCATCCTACCTTCATTGCTCCTTCCTCCAGAGCTTTCCCCTTCTCGGTGAAAGCTCTTGACTGTGTTATGAGAGCAGTCGATGCGGGTAAACCATGCCCAGCGCTAGAAGAATGTAGACCATTATCTCTAGCCATCCCTATCTGCGAGGAGAAGTGGAACAAGGATCATCTAACCTTCTCCGTCTCCAAACTGGATCCGGAGATAGCAGGTCAGCAGTTTAATGAGAACCTTCCAAAACTGCCGGAGCATCTTTTGAGAAAGGAACAGGAGACAAAAAAGAGACTAGCCTCTTCTTTGTCTCTTCAGAACTGCATGGAAATGTGTGCAGGCCTTACCAATGCCCCAGACATGTACATGGTCTTAGCCAAGTCTCACATGGGTATTCTTGTGAAGGACTTGTATGTCTTCGTTAGGTCCAGGAGAGCCTGTAGAGATCACGTGTTTGCCACAGCAATGGTCAAACACGAACCCAGGAAGCTGATCACTTCATGTATCTGGGGCAAGGACCTCTTTCCACAAAATGTGGTTCAGGAGGTCATCGCCAAAGCCGCCACGGAGATTAGGAACCTTCTCCAGAAGTGGGGCATGTCTTCCAAGAGGAATTCATCCTCAGATGCTGGTCCCCAACCTAAAAACAGGAAGACAAAGAAACCACGCAGACCTGCACAACTTCCAACTGTGACCATGGCCACAGTGCCCCAAATGGTAGCTCAGCCGCAAACCACCTTTCAGATGGTACTCCAACAGCTAGTAGCTCAATCGCCTGTGTTTAATACAGGCTTTGAGAGCCACACAACTACCTTTCTCCCCCACAAAGGTAGAGGCTCAAAAAGAGGATCCTCTATAAACCCCTAAAGGGGTAGAGGAGGACGTGGTCACGGAAATAGATCTTCAGGAACATCTCAGTAATGAGAGGCTCCAGGTAGGAGGGAAACTTCCACTTTTGGGATCGTTGGACCTTCAATCCCTGGGCCCACAGCCTAATCAAGAATGGACTTGGTTGGAAATGGAACAAAATTCCACCACCATTTCCTCAATTCTTCCAACACTCCACCCCCGTACTGGAAGAATACACCCGAGAACCTTTGTGCAAGCGGGTAATAAGGAAAACAAAGTCCATCAAATTCCAGGGAAGGCTGTTTTGTGTTCTCAAGAAGGACTCGGACAAACTCAGTGTCATTCTAGACTTGAGTCTCCACTCAACAAGTTCATTGAGAACAACAAGTTCCGGATGCTTACCTTACAACACATAAGGACCCTTCTACCAAAAGGGGCGTACACAGTCTCAATAGACCTAGCAGATGCTTACTGGCACTTACCAGTCAGCTGCCTCCTCTCCTCCTACCTAGGATTCAGGCTACAGAAGATGAAGTATGCCTTTACAGCCATGCCCTTTGGGGTACTCTGAAGTATCAAATAAAAGTACTGATGGAATAAAAGTATTGGGTGGAAAAAAATCTCAATATTTAATAAAAGTACTGATGGAATAAAAGTACTGGGTGGAAAAAATCTTGAAATTTAATAAAAGTACTGGATGGAATAAAAGTACTGCCCGGAAAAAAAAAAAAAACTAAATTTAATAAAAGTACTGGATGGAATAAAAGCACTGACTGGAAAATTAACGATTTCTTGAAGGTTGAGTCTACAATAGTATTGCATATCCTTTAGCTTCATTTTTCTAATTCTACGATAGTTTTACTTGCTACCCAAAAATTTACGACGTTAAATTCAGGACGCAGATATGATTTTTTTTATTTTACTATTATTATTAGTTTTATTTATCTTTTTATATTTTATTATTGCGCTCGCCACGAATAGCGAGTGGCCTTACAATTGTACTCGCCAACGACAAATTCAACTCAGCAGTGTTCAAGGCTAGGCGAGCCCAATATCCCAAAATCCTGAAACCGTCCCCACCCCCGCCAAAAAAAAAGAAAAAAGCTATTTATTACTGTAAAATAAAAAACTTTCACCAAGTAAAATTCACTCAGTATTATAATTTAATTATCTTGAAAACAGGATATCTACCGTAATTTATTTTTTAAAATATATATACCGTACTTCCCGTGTCATAAGCTGCTACAAGTGGTAAGACGCACCCTTAAATTAGCAAGGCAGTTTTAGAAAAAAAAAAATTTAGGATTTTAAAAACTTCTTTGCATAAATCCCTAGTCAGCGACTCTATCGTGATTATTGTCTTGCATAGTAACTTTTCTTATTTTGGGTGAATTATGAAATGTTCAAGTTAATATTAATTAGCTATAGGCCGATTATCCCAATTTTATTGCATATTCATATAAGAAACCACTAAAGCTGTCGAAGTTTCCACCACAACTACACGTTTAGTCAGAGTGTTTGGTGTTTCAAGTGTTGTTTACATCAAAGTGGTATTGCCAAAGGTGCATAAAATTCTGTTGAAGAGGTAAAATTCTGGTACTAATTCCAAAATTCCTCATTTAGCCTATAAATTTTCACACAAATTGTAATTACTGATTAAAGAAATCTCAACATTCTTTTAGGTAGAATAATTTTGCTACTGTCTATGTGATTCTAGGTCTAGTTACTTTTCTGCTA
The DNA here is from genome assembly GCF_036898095.1 of Palaemon carinicauda. Taxonomy (NCBI): domain Eukaryota; kingdom Metazoa; phylum Arthropoda; class Malacostraca; order Decapoda; family Palaemonidae; genus Palaemon; species Palaemon carinicauda. Next base: position 48,991,760 of record NC_090742.1, read on the forward strand.
ACTTTGTAATACTGCACTCAACAAACAAAATTTTTTTCTAAGGTCGTATTCAGCAACTATCTGTTTGTATCGTTTCGTAACTCAGGCAACAAAGTCATTATCAATACATTGCTTTAGTACAAAATATCAACAAAATATGAGAAAATAGATATATACTGCATAAACAACTAATATGTAATAGCGTCGTCTGCTATGAGACTATTAGTTGGCATGTTTTCTCGTAGAAGAGGGTTAGCAAGTCATCAGCTGATTAAAAGAAAAAAAATGCTACAGTACTTCATTAAAGGAAATGCATTATAAAAATAAATGAATTTATTACATATTAATGATAATTATAGGATTATATTCTATCTCGTGAGTTTGAGTGCTTGTATGTCAATAGTTGGGTATTTGAAGGGTGTCAAACTCCCTTATACAACTTTTTCTTAAGTGTTAAGATGCAGGGTAATCGATTTTGGGGGCCATTTTTCATGAAAAAAGGTGCGTCTTATGACACGGGAAATACGGTATGTATATATATGTATATATATATATATATATATATATATATATATATATATATATATATATATATATATATATATATATATATATATATATATATATAAATATATATATATATACAGTGAACCCTCGTTTATCGCGGTAGATAGGTTCCAGACGCGGCCGCGATAGGTGAAAATCCGCTAAGTAGTGACACCATATTTACCTATTTATTCAACATGTATATTCAGACTTTTAAAACCTTCCCTTGTACGTAGTACTGTTAACAAACTACCCTTTAATGTACAGAACACTTAATGCATGTACTACAGTACTCTAAACTAAAACAGGCACAAATATTAAAGGTGATTTTATATCATGCATTTCCTAAACATGCTAAAAAGCACAATGAAAAATGGCAACCAATGTTTTGTTTACATTTATCTCTGATCCTAATGAAGAAACAAACTGGAGGTAGAGCTTTGCTTATTACCCAGACATATTTCCCATACTTTTCCCTTAGAACTACATCACATCTTCCTACTTTAGATATATATATATATATATATATATATATATATATATATATATATATATATATATATATATATATATATATATGTGTGTGTGTGTGTGTGTGTATATATATATATATATATATATATATATATATATATATTTATATGTATACACATATACATACCTACATATATACATAAATACATGCATACATATATATATATATATATATATATATATATATATATATATATATATATATATATATATATATATTACTGTATATATATGGGTTATGGAAAAAATCCGCGAAGTGGTGAATCCGCGATGGTCGAACCGCGAAGTAACGAGGGTTCACTGTGTATATATATATAATATATATATATATATATATATATATATATATATATATATATATATATATATATATATGCCATCCGTCCTGAATAATGTATCAAATTGTAATTTTTGTTACCTCCTAATGATGAAAATATACATTCGTGTGAACAGCGTCCACGGATACGAGTTAAATTTCATAATCGTCAGGATCCGAAGACTCAGATCTATCACACCTAAGCCGCCTCCGATAGCCTTACGTTGCTGTTAGGATACGTTATTCAAAGTAAATTTATCCTCGGATATAATGTTCGTTTTGCATACATGTAAACTCCTAAGGGTTTATCTAACATAGAAGTGTGGTTTAACATCGTTTAAATCATAAATCGGCATGAAATAATTGACGTTTGAAAACAGACACAAAGGGAAAGCATGTCTATTTATAGAAACTGAAATCAGACAACACATGTATCGTAGTGTTCAGAGAGCGACTTCCGCTTGACATACATGTACGTAGGCTTCGACTTGAGATCTCGATTGCTACTTCAGCTAAGAAAATAAAAAAAAAATTGTACTTGTATAATTTCCCACCGGTACGATAGGTAGTATTGAATAAACATACTGGTTGGAAGATTTGTGAAAAATTAATAAGCGTACTGGGTAGAAATGGAGCGTACCGGCGGGAAGAAATTTGGAAAATTAATTAACGTACCGGTGCGTTTATTTGATACTTCAGAGTAAACATAGCCCCAAGGATATTCACGAAACTTGCGGATACAATCGTCCAACAACTACGCTTAGAAGGAATTCAGGTATTGGCATACCTGGACGATTGGCTGGTGTGGGCAGCATCCAAGACAGCCTGTCTACAAGCAGCCAGAGGGGTGATCCAGTTCCTGGAACACCTAGGTTTCAAGATCAACCGCAGGAAGTCTTGCCTTTCTCCAGCTCAGGAGTTTCAATGGTTAGGAATCCATTGGAACTTACAGTCACACCATCTCTCCATTCTACCGAAGAAGAGGAGAGAGATAGCGGGATCTGTCAAGAGACTAATGAAACTCAAGAAGATTTCAAGACGCCAACAGGAAAGAGGGCTGGGTTCTCTCCATTTCCCAGCAGTGAAAGACCTAATGCTAAAAGCACAATTAAAGGATGCTTCTGGAGTCTGGAGAAGATACGCATCAAACGCTCGAAGAGATTAACAAAGGTTGACGCCGACCCTATTGCGCACGCTTCTAAGGCCGGGGTCAACAGTCAGGAGCCTAACACGAACA
>NC_090742.1:48999371-49009371 GCF_036898095.1 Palaemon carinicauda
GCCTTAGAATTAGAATGCCATAGAACATGTAGCAGGTCTTTATTAATTCTATGTTCTTTAAATGCCCTAGGGTTTTCGGAATGGTAAACTAACAGAGGCTTAATTTTGCAGTCCCCACTGGCGTTGGCACAAAGCGCAAGAGTCAACCGATCCTTCATTGGCTTATGTCCAGGAATTTTCTTCTCTTCAGCGGTAATGTACGTTCGACTAGGCATCTTCTTCCAAAACAGACCGGTTTCATTACAGTTGAACACCTGCTGCTCTCCGTAACCTTCCTCCGCCCCGATGCTTTCGAACTTTTTAACAAAGTCTTTAGCAGCCTTGGTGTCCGAACTCGAAGCTTCTCCATGACGAACAACTGAATGAATCCCGGTCCGTTTCCTAAATTTCTCGAACCAACATCGAGACGCCCTGAATTCCTCCGTCGTAGGATCGGCTGAACTCTCCCCCGCATCACCCCGAGAGCACACCGCCTTAAAGTCACTGTAGATAGCGCTGGCCTTCTCACAAATGATCGTTTCCGTGATCGTATCGCCAACAATCTCCTTGTCTTTGATCCATATTTACAAAAGTCATTCCATCTCTTCAAAGGTAGGGGTACGACGTTTAGAAATAATCGTGATCCCCTTCGAAGGTTTCACTGATTTAATGGCTGGCTTCTGTTTTATGATCGTCGAGATCGTCGACATATTCCGGTCATATTGTTTAGCCAGATCGCTAACACGTACACCTCGCTCATGCTTTTTTATGATTTCCTGCTTTAATTCTAATGAAAGCATAGACCTCCTCTTTTTCTCACCACTACTACTACTTCCTGAACCGAAACTAAGTATTTTAGGACCCATGATTATGGAACACAGAAAACAACACGTGAAAAGGCAAGATAAAAAACTGTTAAAACTGAGCGAATAGAGGACAACCACACGATGCGCACGCGATGAGAGGACTGATCAAGGTGACGCTCGATTGGCGTCCATCCGATGTGCTGCTGTCTAGCGGCGTCAACAACAAACTACGCTTCACGCTTTCGAGAAAATTCCACGGGTAAGCGTATTGTTTACGTCGTATGTTGGAGCAACACTATATTCCATTTATATAATATGTGTATATATATATATATATATATATATATATATATATATATATATATATATATATATATATATATATATATATATATATATATATATATATATATATATATTTATATATATTTATATATATATATATATATATATATATATATATATATATATATATATATATATATATATATATATATAGATATATATATATATATATATATAGATATATATATATATATATATATATATATATATATATATATATATATATATATATATATATATATATATATATATATATATATATAGATATATATATATATATATAGATATATATATATATATATAGATATATATATATATATATATATATATATATATATATATATATATATATATATATATATATATATATATATATATATATATATATATATATATATATATATATAGATATATATATATAGATATATATATATATATATATATATATATATATATATATATATATATATATATATATATATATATATATATATATATATATATATATATATATATATATATATATATATCTGTATATAGATATATATATATATATATATATATATATATATATATATATATATATATATATATATATATATATATATATATATATATATATATATATATACATACATACATATACATATACGTATACATACACATACATACATATACAGTGGAACCTCTACATACGAATTTTCCAACATCCGAAGTAAAATTCGACCAAATTTTTGTCTCGACACCCAAAGTGTTGGTCCAACATAGGAAGTAAACATTACGCGTACGCATGGAATTTTCTTGAAAGCGTCCAGCGTCGTTTGTTGATGACGCTGCTAGACGGCAGCACATCGGAGGGACGCCAATTGAGCGTCACCTTGATCAGTCCTTTCATCTCGTGCGTATCGTGTGGTTGTCCTCTATTCGCTCAGTTATTAACATGACAAATTTGTAGATAATTTGTATTTTTCCTAACTATACAAACCTTAGCTATTAACATGGGGTAATTACTTCAGCGTAGCTGAATGACGAGCCATAAAAGTTTTAACGATGGTTTACTACCCCGCCGCTAGTTAGCGGGGGGCAGGGAGGGGTAGCTAGCTCCCCCCCTCCCTTCACACACACCGTTGAATGCTTCACTTTGCTTAGAGGTAGGACTTATCCCGGAGGACAGGGCTGGCGGGCAAATATGTGTAAATAGCTAAGGTTTGTATAGTTAGGAAAAATACAAATTATCTACGAATTTGTCATTTGTTCCGTAACTGAAATACAAACCACGCTATTTACATGGGGTGACTCAACCCTTAGGAAGGGAGGTAAGTCCCTGCCATACTGGCTTTGGCTTGCCCGGGGACTCCAAATTCGAGTGTGTAAGTACTCAAGAAATAAGGGGTCCCTGCTCCTCGCTGGCATACTGTGAAACTGCTGCGGCCTACATAAGCTGTGTGTGAAGGTGAGAAGTGACTCGTCCTAGGAAGTTGACTTGGAGTTCTTCAGATGGAAATCTAGGCTAGGACTCTCCCAATACCACCTCGTCAGGGTATGGGGATATGACAGTATTGCACTTAATACTATGAACACAAGGGAGCATGGCTTACCTGCAGAGGTTCGAGGTCAGCTATGCAGAGAACCCAGGATGCTGCTTTCTCCAAGGGAGGAGAGGATGAAGAAAAGAATAAGGGCCAGACAGGTCTTTTTATTCACGCAGGCTAAAACCGGGTAACAATGCCCTCAACCTTCTGCTACTTGTCCATTAAGGAGCCTGAGGTTGGACCAGCTGTTGTGCAGCCACCACAGGGCCGATAGAGAACGTACCGAGCCTCCTGTGTGTCAGGTCTTGCAGGTATTGGGCCTTGAAGGTGGTCTGACACTTCCACACCCCATCTTGAAGGACCTGCATCACTGAATAATTTTTCTTGAAGGCCAGGGACGTAGCTATGCCCCTGACATCATGCGCTCTAGGGCGACCTGACGGAGAAGGGTCAGGATTCAAGGCCAGATGTATCACCTTGCGAATCCAGGCCGAGATGGTATTCCTGGTGACCCTCCTCTTCGTCTTCCCAGTGCTCACGAACAAGGCTCGCACCTGGGGACGAAATGCAGCTGTTCTTTTAAGATACAACCTCAGACTCCTCACTGGGCACGGTAGGAGATGGTCTGGGTCATCTGTTACAGAACGGAGACTCGAAACCTGGAAAGAGTTGAACCTAGGGTCCGGCACTCCCGGATTCTGAGTCTTGGTAACAAACTCAGAGACGAAGTTGAACGTTACCTCCCCCCATCCCCTTGAATGGGCGATGTCGTATGAGAAACCACGTAGCTCACTGACTCGCTTGGCCGAGGCCAGATCTAGCAGGAAAACCGTCTTCCAGGTAAGGTGGCAATCTGAAGCCTGGCGTAATAGTTCGTAGGGAGGTCTCTTCAGAGACCTGAGGACTCGAACCACGTTCCATGGAGAAGGTCTCACTTCCGACTGAGGGCAGGTAAGTTCATAATTCCGTATGAGAAGGGAAAGTTCCAGCGAGGAAGAAATGTCTATTCCCTTAAGCCTGAAGGCAAGACTTAAGGCTAAGCGATAGCCTTTCACTGCCGAGACTGAAAGGCGCATTTCTTCCCGCAAATACACGAGGAACTCCACTATTGCTGGAATAGTGGCATCGAGGGGAGAGATACCCCCTCCAGGGCACCAACCACAGAAGAATTGTCACTTCGCCTGGTAGACCCCTGCGGATGACTTGCACAGGTGACCAGACATCCTGTTCGCAACTTGTTACGAAAATCCTCTCTCCGTGAGGAGATGCTGGATAGTCTCCAGGCGTGAAGTCGAAGCGAAGCTACGGCTTTGTGGAAGATGTTGGCGTGTGGTTGTTTGAGCAGCTCGTGACGTGGAGGGAGTTCTCTTGGAACCTCCGTGAGGAGTTGCAGAAGGTCCGGGAACCATTCTGCGTGATGCCATAGCGGAGCTATCAGGGTCATTGAAAGATTGACCGATTTTCTGGTCTTGTTGAGCACCCTTCTCATCAAACAGAATGGGAGAAAGGCGTACACATCGACGTTGTCCCACCGTTGTTGGAAGGCATCCTGCCAGAGAGCCTTGGGGTCTGGGACCGGGGAGCAGTACAGCGGAGCTTGAAATTCAGCGCTGTAGCAAACAGATCCACTGTCGGGGAACCCCACAAAGTCAGGACTTTGTTGGCTACTTGAGGATCCAAAGACCACTCGGTACTCACTATCTGCATCGCTCTGCTCAGACTGTCGGCGAGCACATTCCTTTTGCCTGGAATGAAGCGAGCCGTTAGCGAGATCGGGTGGACTTCGGACCATCTCAGAATCTCTACTGCAAGATGGGATAGCTTTTTTGAAAAGGTACCTCCCTGCTGGTTGATATAAGCCACCACCGTGGTGTTGTCGCTCATCACTACCACAGAGTGGCCTGCCAGGACTTGGTGGAACTTCTGAAATGCCAGGAACAAGGCCTTCATTTCTAGCAGGTTTATGTGAAGGTACTTTTCTGATTCTGACCACAGGCCTGAGGTCCTGTGGTTCAGAACGTGGGCCCCCCACCCTTTCTTTGATGCGTCCGAGAACAACATCAAATCCGGGGAAGGACGAGAAGATCCACTCGTAGGTTCTCGTCTGCCACCCACCACTGGAGGTCCGTCCGTTCCGCAGGACCCACAGGGACCAAAGGGTCTGGGGAATCGTGACCTTGATTCCACCGGGACTTGAGTCGCCACTGGAGGGATCTCATTCTGAGGTGACCGTTGGGAACGAGAGGTGGCCGAGGAGACGCAGCCACGATTGGGCTGGGAATTCTTCTCGATTGAGGAAAGGCCTCGCGACCTTCCTCAGCCTTGCTATCCTGTCGTCTGATAGGAAGGCTTTGTGGAGATTGGTGTCTTATGACCATGCCTAGATATACCAGTTTCTGAGAGGGCTGCAGAGAGGACTTCTCGAGATTTACCATTATCCCTAGATCCTGGCAAACTTCAAGGAGCTTGTCTCGGTGGCGAAGAAGGGTTGCCTCCGAGTCCGCTAGGATCAGCCAATCGTCCAGATAACGAAGGAGACAGATGCCGATCCTGTGAGCCCACGAGGAGATCAGGGTGAACACTGTGGTGAACACCTGAGGGGCTGTGGAAAGACTGAAACACAGCACCTTGAACTGGTAGATCTTGTTGTCTAGGCAAAATCTTAGGTACTTCCTTGAAGACGGATGGACTGGGATCTGGAAGTACGCGTCCTTCAGGTCCAGTGTACACATGAAGTCATGTGGTCTCACTGCGAGTCTGACCGTGTCTGCCGTCTCCATACTGAACGGAATCTGTTTGACAAACCCGTTCAGGGTTGAGAGGTCGATGACTGATCTCCAGCCTCCAGACGCCTTTCTCACAAGAAAGAGTTGAATGTAGAAGCCTGGGGACCCATCTACAACCTCCTGGAGAGCGTCCTTCTTCAACATGGTCTGGACTTCTGCCCAAAGGGCTTGCCCTCTTGCCGATCCTATGGCAAGAGAGCTCAACGACACTGGATTCGCTGTCAGGAGAGGTAGAGAAGCTGTGAACGGAACGCGATAACCTTGAGCGATCACGGAAATCGTCTAGGTATCTGCCCCGAGTTGCTGCCACCTTGTCGCGCAACTTTGTAGGCATCCCGCCACTGGTGTACATGCAGGGGGACTGCCAACCCTAGCGTTTATGGCCTCGGCCGTTTCCTCTAGGGTTCTTGCCTCCCATGGAGGACTTCTTGCTCCTTCTGCTCTTGGCAGGAATGAGCTTAGACACCTTCGGCTTTGGTGCAGTGGGCTTCTTCGTGTCCTTAGCCGGATGGGGCTGTTGTGCCACTGGAGGTTTGTAGGGCCTCGATGTCAGGGCCCTATGGATGAGGGAATCCTGGTTGGACTTCCTCCACCTCTCAGCGGTAAGCTCCACGTCCTTAAGCTCAAACAAACTCTTACCGAACACGGAAGAGTGTCTGAGCCTGCTAACCTCCGAACTTGGAACCTTCTGGTGGAACCTTTCAGCCACAGCGTCCTGTCGTTTGAGAATCATATTGGCCCACAAGCTCGAGACTTGGTGGGTCAGAAACTCGATGGTCCGCGTGCCTGAGAGCAAGAAAGTCTCCAGTGCCTTCCTGGTGCTTTCTTTGGAGAGGACTTCAGACCGCACCAGGATGCCCAGAGACCCCAGCCAGATGTCAAGCCACGAAATTGCCTGCAGGGCACACTTAGCGACCTTCTCCTGGCTTAGGATCTCAGTAGCTGAGTAGGACACGTGCCGGTTGAAGAGTCTCTCTAGAGGGACTCCCTCGGTGAGTTCTTCCATGGAGTGGTGAATCGGAAGACCCAAACAAGACTCCTCAAGGATCTCAAAGTAACTCCTCTGATGGACTCGAGGAGGAGGGAGGAGCTTGTTACCTGCGCTGGATCTGCTGGAGGAGGCAAGCTCAGAGAGCTGGCCCTCGACCTTATCCCTGGCACTCTTCATCCCCTGAGATCAGGGGAAAGCTGCACTGGCCCTAGAGTGTTTCTGGGTGCCGTAGACGCGGTCTAAGACCGTGTCCTTACCTTCACGAGGAGGAATCTCAGGGTCTGGGATCCCATTGAGGTTCCTCATGAGGGTCAAGACTTGCCAGAACGCGTGTTCTGACTCTTGGTGCTCTCCTAAAGGACTGGCAGCAAAGTCTCCCGTCCCCAGTGGCTCTTCCTAGGGGGACACGTGGACATCCTCGGAGGGTCTAGATGGCTCCTGCCTGATACTTGTTGACGATTTAGGGATCATCTTAGAGTCCTTCGGTTCCCTCCTGGGCGGGATACAGGACTCGAGTAACGATGGGTGCAGGCTCTTTTCCACCCCTGGACGAGAAGACTTCTCAGGGAGAGGCGGAGTTTCCCCCATTGATGCGATGGGGGAGCGGTCCGGCTCGTCCGACTCTATTACCCATCCGCAGGGGAGGGAGAGAAAGTCTGGGGGGGGAATGGAGCCTTGCGCAAGGATCTGCGAGGAGACAAAATAGGCCTTGGAGGTGTTTCCACGGGAGAGACTCCTCTCTTCCTCTTCAGGGGGGAGGAAGCTGCTACTGATTTGTGACCCACGTCAGAGAGGGCGGGCTTCATCGCCTGCACAAGAGCTCTGACCAGGGTCCCGAACCAGGGGTGCTGGCTGACAGTCGCGCTGTCAGACACTCCCTCGGGAGGGAAGGGGTTCGTTCGATCCCTTGGAGGAGTCGACAAATGCGGGTTCGCCTGAGAAGCTAAAAAGAATGAGTCCTTAGACCTGTCCGGGAATCGCCCCTCCTCCCCCGATCGCTCTGTTCTGTGCTTGCGGGGAGGGGAACGAGACGATGACCTATCCGCCTGGCAACGCTCGCGCTGGAGGTCGCGTGATGGGCCCTGATCAGGGTCGCGCGTGAAAGGATTGCGTGAAACAGGAATCTCGCGTGCGCGCACATGGGCGTGGGCGAGAGAGGCTGGTGGAGCAGGCACGGTGGCGTGTAGGCGAGGCCACAGGCGCGTGGGCGCGATGGCGCGCAGGAGATGGTGCGGGCGCGAGGGCGTGCAGGAGCTGGAGCGGGTGTGTAGGAGATGGTGAGGGCGTGTGGTGCACAGGAGCCGGAACGGGAGGAGGCTGGATACGAGGACGCGCAGCATTCTGATGCGGCACTGGCGGGCGTGAGCGGGCACTGGCGCCTGGGCGCATATCCGTAAGAACCGGGCGTGGGCGCGAGAGCGCAGGTTCAGGATAGTGCGAGGGAGTATTGGCGTGCTTGAGCATAGGTAGGCGCTGGTCCTAAAGAACAGGCATACTAGCCTGTGGGCGCGCATGGCGCGCATCAGGATATGGACTCACTGGTGTGCGCTGCTGCGGTGGGCGAGCAGGACGCGCGGTTGGATTAGGGCGCACAGGTGTACGCTGGAGGGTTGCATGGCGCGCCTTGAGAACAGGAGCTGGGCGCGCAGCGGGAGCGTCGCGCGCGGTTGGAACGCGTGCGGTCTGGAAGGAGAGCCCTGGTGGGGTGCCTGTGAGCGCCCGTGCGCTAACTTAGGCGCCTCCTGGGTAGCGGGCTGCGATGTAGAAGCGTGTTGGCGAGCACGTGAGCGCTGAAACTGGAACTGCGCATGGGCGCGCTTCGCGCGTAACTCCAGACGGGCGCTGCGAGTCCAGAGGAACCTGTGAGCGCCTGTACGCTAACGTAGGAACCTCTTGAACTGCGCGCGACGAGGCAGGAACCAGGGAACGCTGGGGCGCAGGTGGGTGCTGGCGCGCTGGAACAGGAACTGCTGGCGCGCGCCGGGGCGCAGAAGGATGTGGGCGCTGGCGCGCGCCAGGGCGCAGAAGGATGTGGGCGCGCAGGGGAATCCTGGCACGTAACAGGAACAGGGGCGCGCACGCGCGCAGGTGAGTGCTGTAGCGCTAAGACAGGAACAGCGGGAGCAGCAGGAAGGCGCGCAGGAAGAACCTGGCGCTTGAGGACAAGAGGCACGGTTTTGTGCTCAAGGCCCTTAAGCCCCGAAGGGCCCGGTGCCTGCGCAGTGGCAGGATCAGGTGGCGCGTAACGAGCATCCGCAAAGTCGAAAGGTGACGGCAGGTCTGGAGGGAGACTAGTCACAGGGTCCCGAAGGACGACCATCATCCGAAGGGGATCGCGAACGATCCCCCGGAGAGGTCTAAGGTGGTAGCTGGCAGGATCGGCGAACGGCGAGTCTTCTCCTCCACAGAGGACTGTGGTGATGACGAGCCGAAGAGGCGCCTCCTAACTCCCTTATGAGGGGAAGGAAGGCCTCTACGGCGAAGGGGAGGACGAGCCTTCCGCCTTTTACGCCCACGAGGGGCCATTGGATCAGCAGGCTGACCATCATAGGGCCTCCGCTGAGGAGTCTCTGTAAGTGAACTCCCCCGTGGGGGAGAATCACCAGCAGGAGAGACCGTGGGACTTAGATCTTCCCTCGAAGGGTGTTTGGAGGAGGAATCTAAACCTTCAGCTACCTCAGTTGACTAGACCCACGAGATGTCTCCGTCACAACAATGTCAACCACAGACAGAGGATCGATCCCTGCTGTAGTTGGCGATTGTTTGACAGCTGCACCAAGTTTGATCATGTCAAACAGGGCTTCCTTGGAGGGCTAACCCTTGCAGCCCCAAGGAAGCCCAAAGCTGCAACAAATCACGATTAGACATATTCAAATCCTCCTCCGGGGGAGGAGGGGCAGCCGCCTCGCTATGGGAGGCTACTACCTCTCCCGCACCCTGGGATCGGTCAACAGCAGTACGGTCTACGCTACCACTCGCCGGCCTCTCGGAAGAGACCGCTCGAGGGGGAGCTTCGAAGGAGGAAAGGGCAACGGAAGAAGTCCTGGAATTTTCTCTCTTCAAAGAAGCCTCTGAAGGAGAAAGATCCCTTTTAGACTTTTTCTTCCGGCGCCGGGCAAACCTCTCCCACTGGGAGGGAGACCACACCCTACATTCAATACAAACATTACCACTATCACACCGCTGACCCCTACAGTGAGGACATAAGGTGTGGGGATCGGTGTCGACCGCCGACATAAAGGTACCACAAGGGCGGCTGGGAAGTCCAGGGCATGTACGCATAGTCAGTAGAGGCCAACTTCAAACACACTGGATAAGAAAAAGCAAAAACAGATTAAATAGGGCAGTCAAAGCAAGGGAGAGAGCAGACAGGTCTGTTCTCTGCCTGAGCCAAAAGTAAAGTGAAGCATTCACCGTTGTGTGTGTGAGGGGGGTGGGGGTGGGAAAGCTAGATACTCCTCCCTAACCCCCGCTAACTAGCGGCGGGGTAGTAAACCCTCGTTAAAACTTTTATGGCTCATCATTCAGCTACGCCGAAGTAATTACCCCAAGTAGATAGCG
>NC_090742.1:49014371-49026871 GCF_036898095.1 Palaemon carinicauda
TACTTAGGTTTACTCTTTAAATATTGGGCATTTTGTCCCGTGATCAATTATTCAATTCAAACATTAAAATAAATGAGGGAGCAAAAATACGAAAGAGGTTTAATTAACCTTGTATTGATTTATTCACAAATTTACATTAAAAGAAAACGGACATCTTAACAGCACAAAAATGGTATCAAAAGAAATGCAATTCAAATAATGAAAAATGTTTTAGACACGTGGTCTACAATAATTAATAATCAAAATGGGGTCGGACACGTGGCCCATGTGACCCAGAGACTGTGTTAGTCTCCAAGCAAGAAATAATAACGGAAAAATATTTACACACAATCCCACCGCACTCAGTCCGAATAGTGTTAAAGCCAGTTATTCTAAGCAAGTTATAATTAGTCTAAGCTAAGAAAAAATGGCGGAAAACTAAATGGCCATTGTTGTAGTACCTGCACTCCTTTGAGATTAGTCCTATGCCCGTGATGGCTGTTGACCTGGACGTCACACTAATTGGCACTTTGCACTCTTGCCTGGCTCACCCCAAAAATTCTCACTTTGGCTGCAACTATGGTATACCAGGGTCCTCTTCTTCTCAATCTCTCCGACCGGCAGCAATCTTTTGTGAGTCGAGTTTTGGGAGAGAGGGGTGGGGGTGAGCCAGAGGTGCACGGGTTCACTGACCAGGCCCCTCTTAATGAGAGAATGCCTTGATGAAGTCATTGAGCTTCAGCACGGCATTTCATTCCCGTATTGAATCTTGGTGACGGGCAAGAGGGCTCTCGAACTTCGGGAAATTGCTCCCCCAGTTTGAATCTAAATTTCTCTCTTTCATCTTTTTCTTCTGCTTAATATTACTTCGACCTTCCCCTAATTTTATCAACTTTCTTTCATCTTGCTGTCCTATCTCTATGATTATTATTTTTCTTAAGTTATATATATATATATATATATATATATATATATATATATATATATATATATATATATATATGTAGATGTATGCATATATATATATTTATTTATTTTATTTGTTCATTTATTTATTTATCTATTTTTTTTTCTATTTTATTTAAATGGCGTGGATATTTCCACATTCGTTATTACTGCCTGCTTAGATGAATGGGAGAAGGGATCACGGTTGGAAGGTATTCGCATTCAAAGCTATATATGAGAGTATTGGATGATCTCAGCCATCCCAAAGATGGTTTGGACCTTTTTGGCAGAACTACTCTCAAGGGTTGGGTCATCGGAATCCAGGGGGATCTAATCCTTGAGGTGGGACTCTTGGCTTTTGGCCGGAAGCCCATCATTACAGATATGGGGAGGATGATTCCATATTTCCTTGGTCTCAGTCCTAACAGGCGGGTTTAGCTTACACCTGTGCCTCTATATCTGTTTTGATGCTATCCTTCGGGTAGGGTATGGAGTGGACCATCTGGGAAGTATACTCTCATTGTGCCGATAGTGGAGAATACAAATTTCCTTTCCAACGTATGATACTTTCTTATAATTCTCAAGCAGGTAAACCAACAAAACAACAACAAAAAACATGAAAATCCCACCCCTAAATATGGACCCTTCAAATACTGACTCCCCATCCCCTGGATTTGATGACCCCCCCCCCCCCCCCCCCCCCCCGGTACTGTTGACGACTTCTGCTACTGTAATTAAGGAAAATTCTGTTGACGACCTTCGAACTAAAAAGGACCACTCTACTGATGTTAAAAAATCTAGCAATTTGGGTAACACAGGGAAACTACGATTCCTTCATGTTTCCCAAATCCCATTAAAGACAAATTATGATGATATATATAGAGCATTTGAGTGCTATGGATTGATAAAGGAAATAAGGATGAGACTCGGAAATGAAAAATGGGACACTTGGATATCTTTTGAAAGTCATGATGAAGCGTTTAATGCCATAAGTAATATTAGTAGTATCAAAATTAACGAATTGAACATCATGGGAGCTCTTTGTGATAAGGTCCCAAAGGAATTGGATGTGTACAAACCTGCTGATTGGTTTGAAAAAGATAGAAATGTACCCATGTCTTCACAGAGAAAACCCAAACCACCAATGTGGCTCTTAGCTGAAACTAAAGGGATAATAGGGAATTATTTTAAGATATGTAAGTTTATCCAAAAAAAAGTAGGAACCATAGCACCTGGAGATATATCTCGTTTTGGGAAGAATAGTTATCTCATCCATGCCAAATCTTCGACTCAGTCTGCAATACTATCTAACTTACAGACAGGCAGTGATGAAATTACATTGGAAATGAAACCTCATCTAAATTTTAGTTATGGAAGGGGGTGGTCTTTGATAAGGACCTGTATGAATTTACAGAGGAGAAGATACTTTCTATGTGTCCATTAAATGTATGGAAAGTGCATAAGGTTCTTGGAACTTCAATGATTATACTTACTTTCCAGGATGCTGATGTGCCTTTCCATATTTTTATTGAAAATGAAAGGATTAAAGTTCAGCCTTTCAAACAAAAGCCCCTGCAATGTTTTAATTGTTTTAAATTTGGACACCCATCCAAAGTTTGCAAAAATGGAAAAATGTGTGGTATTTGCTCCAAAACTTATCATGGAGAATGTACACTTGAGGCCAGGTGTTCAAATTGCAATTTGAATCATAAATCAACTGATAGGAGATGCGAACTGTATAAGTTGGAGGAAGCTGCCCTAAACAAATCAAGTTTAGAACACATAAGTGTGGGACATGCAAAAAGACTGTTGAATAAATCAACCAGCTATGCAAAGGCCTTAAAATCAAAGGTAAATTTACCACAGGAGACATCAACCCCACCTAGCACTGCCAGTAATCCTAAGAAAAGAAATACAACCTCTGATAATAAAGTACTGCATGACAAGGTAATCATATTGCCTTCTGAGGCTCTGCCACAGTGTATTAAAAATGGGTCATTGCCTAGTTCTCTACAGCCTTCGTTCCCCATTACCAACAATAGTACTAACCTCTCTCAGGCCATGTCCTTGCCTGATTTGATGGAGATGCCACCTGACACCAAGTTACCAGGAGCACCTGTATTGGGGAAGGTGCAAAAACCTGGTAGCTCAAAACCGGAAAAGAGAGAGACCTCCATCTCTCTCGCCCCCTTCCATAAGAAATATCAAAATTACGACGTCAAATAAATATGATGATTTGTCTGTTGATATTTCTGATCTGGAAGTCAATTTAAATAAATCAGAAATTCAAGTGGAGGTCCACCAACCTCCTCAACAATCAGATCAAAAAGACGAAAAGAAAATCATAAATGCTAAACCCAATCTATCAAGACCCTCTATAATAAAACCACCTAAAAATAGTGTTAGATCAAAAACTGCTAATGGGAAGACTCCATCCAAGGGGTCTACCAAATTATAAACCATAGTTTTTTCCTCCATTTTGCAATGGAATTGTCAGGGTTTAAGGGCCAAATATGAAGAACTTAAACTCCTTATTCATGAGCATTCCCCCATAATTATTTGTCTACAGGAGAGAAAACTTAATCATAATACCCCTTGTCCTCGCGAATATATTAGTTATAGGACACCATATGATCACCAAGTGGGGAGCCATGGCGGAAGTCTCATATACGTTCGTCGAGATGTTCCCCAAGTTTCTCTGTCTATTCATACACCTCTGCAGGCAGTGGTTGTACAGATTGACATAGGGCGAAAATATACAATTTTTTCTCTGTACTTGCCTCCAAATGATAACATTATGTATGATAACTTAGTGGAGGTGATTCAACAACTTCCTCAACCTTTTCTTTTACTTGGAGATTTGAATGGTAGACATCCTTTTGTGGGGTGATGTTTTAGCAAACACGAGGGGAAATATCATATCATCAATTGTGGAAAATGAAGATGTGGGACTCCTTAATACAGGAGAGCCCACACACTTTCATGTCCAGACAGGTACCTTGTCATGTATTGAGCTATCAATCGTAAGCTCTAATTGCTTTCTCGACTTCGATTAGAGGACATTAGATGATTGGCATACTAGTGATCATGCACCAATCATTATAAACACCAACAATGATCCACCTATACAGAAATCGCCACGATGGAATCTTGAGAAGGCGGACTGGGAAAAATTTCGTGAGCTAAGCGAAATTGAGGGGGACACTGAACAGGTTGAAAATATCGATGATGCCATAGACTTAATAAATGGAACTCTCCATACAGCAGGAGTCAATTCAATTCCCAAAACAACAGGGTTATTCAAACGACGACGAGTCCCGTGGTGGTCTTCAGAACTAACTGCCCTCCACAGAGCCACAAGAAGATCTCTAACACGATTGCGTAGACTCCGAACTGATGAGAATTTAATTATGTACAAGAAATGTAGAGCACAGTTCCGTCGTGCCATGAAAGAAGCAAGGCTCCAGTCATGGATGTCTTTTGTTTCCTCCATTAACAGTAGAACACCACCATCTGCTGTGTGGAGGAAATTAAAAAAGATAGCTGGCAAATTCACCCCCAACCCACCACCATTGTTGAGGGTGAATGGTCAGTATGTAACTGAAGCAAATGATGTTAGCAATGCCCTGGCTAATCATTTTTCAAATGTATCCAGCAAGTGTGTAGGAGCCCCTGGTCACCAGTATAGGAGCATTGAGGAAAAGAAAAATTTAAATTTTGCAACAAGAAGGGAAGAGTCGTATAATTCTCCTTTCACTGAAAAAGAATTTGATTCCGCACTTGCTCATTGCAATGATACAGCCCCTGGACCTGATGGAATTCCATATGCAATGATTAAACATGTACATTTTAATACAAAGCTATTTATTTTAAGCATTATTAATAGAATATGGCATGATCATAGTTACCCAAGTGTTTGGGAACTAGCCATTATTTTAGCCTTTTTAAAACCCGGTAAAGACAAGTTTTTAGCAGCAAACTATCGTCCTATTGCATTGACATCTTGTTTATGTAAAATTATGGAGAAGATGGTCAATGCAAGGCTAATATGGTACCTTGAAAAGAAAGGTATTTTATCACCGATTCAATGTGGATTCAGAAAAATGCACTCAACGACTGATGTGTTGATACGACTTGAGTCTTCTATTTGTGAAGCCTTTGCTTCCAAACAGCACCATGTTACAGTATTTTGTGACCTTGAAAAGGCATATGATACCACATGGAGATATGGTATACTTAAAACCATTCATGAAATCGGATTGAGAGGAGAGCTGCCACTATTTATTCAGGCATTTCTTTCACATAGAGTTTTTCAAGTGAGAGTTGGGGAAGCTCTATCAGAGAGTAAGTGCCAGGAAGAAGGAGTTCCTCAGGGTAGTGTGCTGAGTGTAACCCTTTTTGCACTAGCGATTAATGGGATATCCTCAGCAATTCCCCAGGATGTTCTCTCAACATTATTTGTGGATGATCTCTCCATTTCATTTGCTGGAGCCAGAATGGCAATAGTTGAGAGAAAAATCCAACACTATATCGATAAAATTATCCATTGGGCCGACATGAATGGATTTAAGTTCTCGACAAGTAAAACTACCATTGTCCATTTTTGTCGTATCCGGGGAGTACATCCAGACCCGGATATATACATTAAAGGTCAACGGATACCATGTGCAAGTGAAGCTAAATTTTTAGGTTTGATATTTGATTGTAGACTTACATGGGTTCCTCACTTAAAAGCGTTAAAAGCTAAATGTGTTGAAGCTCTGAATATCTTAAAAGTATTGTCCCATACATCATGGGGGGCACACTGCAATACTATTTTAAAATTATACAAGGCCTTGATTTTTTCCAAAATTAGTTATGGATGTGAAATATATTCTTCAGCTACCCCAAGCCGGTTAAAAATATTACACTCGATACATCACGCAGGTATTAGATTGTCTACTGGAGCTTTTAAAACCTCGCCTATCCCAAGTCTCCTTATTGATGCTGGAGAGTTACCTCTAGACCTTTACCGAATGTCTTCCATTATTCGGTATTGGTTTAGATGGCAAAGACTCCCTAACTCTCTAGCCTTTCAGACTGCAAGCCTTGTAAGACACGCATCATACTTTGAGTTGCACCCAAAATTTCCTCAACCTTATGGCTTTCGGGTGAAACGATTATTAAATTGTCTGGATATAATTAGAAATAAGGTACTTCCATTCAAGGTATCATCAATGCGTCCATGGAAGTTACCAGAGATATCTTTTTGTAAATATTTTATTGGAGATAAGAATATGTCAGACCTAGAAGCCAGGTCTCTTTTTAATGAACATGTTAAAGAACATAGAGGATCAACTTTTATCTATACTGATGGCTCCAAATCTGATGCTGGCGTTGGATTTGGAGTACATAGTAATGGTTTTAATTGTAGAGGTGCACTTCCTCTGACCGCTTCCATATTTACTGCCGAACTGTATGGCATATTAACCGCTATTGAGAAAATAGCATTGCAGAAGGAGGGTAATTTTACAATTTTTAGTGATGCAAGGAGTGTCCTTAAAGCTATAGAAGTTTTTAATTCTAATAACCCTCTAGTTTTAAAGATTGTAGAATGGCTTTTTATTATTGGAGGGAGAGGTATAACAGTTCAATTTTGTTGGGTTCCAGCACATGTAGGTGTGTCTGGGAATGAGAAGGCAGATTCACTGGCTAAGAAGGCTGCATCTGAGTTGCTGCCAAAAAGGTATCCCATTCCCTGTAATGATTTCTTACCTGACATCAAGAAATTAGTTTGCAATAAATGGCAACAGCAATGGGATAGCCAAGATGGGAATAAAATGCGAGAGGTAACAAATGTCATATCTCCTTGGAGGTAAAATATGATGCCCCGAAAATGGGAGACATCTCTTTGTCGTCTCCGTATTGGTCACACTCGGTTGACACACGAGTTTCTGCTGAAGGGCCAACACCAACCGTATTGTGACGACTTTTTAGTACCTCTAACAGTGAGGCATTTGTTGACCGAATGCCCCAATTATAACAACTTGCGGAATAGATATTTGTTTGAGGCTCGAGGTGAGGGTGGCAGGTTCATCCTTGCCAAGATTCTTGGAAATGATGTGTCCTACTATGCAAGTGGCATTTTTAGATTTATTTCAGAAGCAGGTCTTCTGAAAACTATTTAACTTTTATGACATTCAACTTTTATGATTTTAATTGAATACTCTTATTTTTTATTTTTTTTTTTAATTTTTTATTTTTGTATACATAAATTAAATGTTACCTGGCGTCAATGACCTTAGATGTCAGGATGCCTGAAAACTTTAAATCAATCAATCAATCACTGACCAGGCAGGTCAGTCGTCCAGGCCGGCTTCTAAACGAATGCGCCGTCACTAAGGTCAAGGAGATCACCTGGCTTCACCTTGCCAAACAAGTGACGGTCATGATGCGTGCGGTAATCCATTCGGGGGTGCCATATCGGGACTTCAGGACAGGACAATGTATTGTTGCAAGGAGTGCAGAGGAGGCAGGATTTTGTACTAAATACTTTAGAGAAATCTTGCTGCTCTAAGGGAATTTATATATACAATAATCCTACCTATTCTGGCTTGCTAAAAATTAATAGTTTAAATGATTAATCAGCAATGGACTGGTGCGATGGGCATACATCTTAAAATTAACAAACCTTAATTGGTATTGAGAAATATAAGATGCATTAATTCAGCTGTATTGAAATTTATATAAAAATTCAGTTTAGGAATTTAATCTCGACCCATGTATTTAAGGAAAGAACCAACATACGCCGGGATAACGCCTTTGCGCTGTGCGTATCTATGCTGTGACGTCACGAGCATGGCGTACGACAGTGGCGCACGCCATGCTCGTGACGTCACAAGTTTTAGTTTAGATTAGTCCTCCCAATGTTTCGTTAAAGAAAACGATGTAGGAGAGAACGTTTAAGGGGTAGCTAAAGTATTAGTAGAAAGCTAAAAATTCGACTGAAAGAAGAGTGAAGAAAATTCTTCACAATATATATGTATGTATATATATATATATATATATATATATATATATATATATATATATATATATATATATATATATATATATATATATATATATATATATATATATTTATATATTTATATATATATATATATATATATATATATATATATTTATTATATATATATAATTATATAAACAAATATATATATATATATATATATATATATATATACATATATATATATATATATATATATATATATATATATATATATATATATATATATATTCATATATATATATGCATATATATATTTATATATATAGATATATATAAACATATATATATATATATATATATATATATATATATATATATATATATAATATATTTACGTATATATATATATATATATATATATATATATATATATATATATATATATATATATTTATATATATACATAAATATGTATATATATATATATATATATATATATATATATATATATATATATATATATATGTATACATAAATATATATATATATATATATATATATATATATATATATATATATATATATATATATATATATATATATATATATATATACATATATATATATATATACATAAATATATATATATACATAAATATATGTATATTGTGATGGCTGGCTTTGACCACCACACAAAACACTACACTTAACAAATTGTATTTACCATTATACAATACTAAGTCCACTAAAAGTGAAATAGTATCCAAACATCAATACGAGTGCAAAGTCAACTCAAAGGGACAAAGAAAATACCACAAAAATCTCCTTAATTTTAATACAAAAATATTTTGTCAAAAATAACACCTGAACCACAATAATACAATGATAAATGATACACACTCACTCTTAAACTCTCTGCAGAAGAAAACAATTACACAATTAAAGAAAGGTCATCAACACATACATACTAAAAGGAGAGAGGGTCCAGAAAGGAGAAGGCCAACGAAAAGTAAGAACATCCTAACAAATACAAACTAAATATCCCTAACAAATCCCTCAAACACTTCTAGGGGTCTCCTCCAAGAGGACAATAAACTCCCTGACCGGAGGCTTATTCCGGGTGGCAGGAAACAAGGATCCAAGACAAAGGTGTTAAAAGTCTTTTTTTTTTTTTTTCTTAATGCTCCAATAATGAAGACTGCCCAGGATTACAGGTCGTGGGCCCGGCACACAACTATAAGGATCAAAATTTTTACCTTGGGGCAGAGAGGTCCCCTTGGCTTTTACTGAACCAAGGGCAGTACACAATATGTAGAATTAAAAGTCCTTGTTGCAGAGCAAGGATATCCAAGAAAAGCTAAACAGCTTCACAACTTAACTCTGCAATGGTAAGGAATAATATAGATCCAACTGCAATTGTCGTGCCCTTCAAGGATGGAGGCTCAGAAACACACTGAGGCCAACTCCTCCAAGCGTAAACCTCCATACCTCGGATAATGAAGGAGAGCTGCCACGTAACCAACACAACTTGAAAATATAAAATATTCGTTAGCCAATAATAAACACCAAGATAACCACCGGTGAGGAGACAAAAAGCTAATAAAGAAAGAATACAAAACTTCTATACTTAACATTAAAAGTCTAAAAACTTAAATAATTAAGAAATTAATGACAATTAAGTTACACCTCCTCATCCGACCCCAAAAAATTTTTTTCCAAAATTTTTTTTTTTCATAAAGTACGTTAACATTTAATCACATATTGAAGTAATAAAATAACAAAAAAAATAGTCATTAAACAAACTGCAAAGACATGACAAACAAAAGGAAAGAGAGTGGCAAGTACCAAGGTTTGCAGCTCACAAGGATAACAATATATAACAAATACTAACAACCTCTTAAACTTAATACTAATCATAGGAAAACTTTCCAAAACCAGAAAGCCAAAACATCACCATTCGATAAATTGATACCCCACCTAAAAATTTCACATCACTCATACCGTTAATAAACTTAATAAAGAGTCATTGCACTAACAACCTGATTCTGTATATATAGTCCAAAGGCTATAACCTTTTCCACACTCAATACACTGTTCATTTTCAGGGATACACATCACTCACTATCAATAAATGTTGATCACAAAAACCACTGTCTATTTCAGTGTTATAAATCACACTTGTCACCATAGTGTCCAATACATACACACACACCGAACGACACAGAGAAGACCACCACAAGACTCCCCTGCGCAAACAAACAAACAAAATTGATGAAGCGTAATTATTAGCCTGAAAATACAGAATAACCAGATTAGTGCCTATCTCCTTTTCTTAACTTATTATAAACCTTATCGTACCTGACACCTCAAAACCTTAGACCACCTAATTAATCAACCATTAGCAAGTACCAGTGATCACCCTCCCCTTTTAACCTTAAAGATCCCATATACTATACCCAAAACATTATAGTCTTCTGTAAAGAAACCATGATTAATAAATCTTAAATATACATTTGCTTCTACTCACTACGTGCCCACTTCAACAGCCCACACACCATAATTAGAACGATACAGATACTACCTTTAATAACTGCATAGCCCTCTGTCAATCAACTAATATTCAATGCTGTGAGAGAGAAAATCGGCAGCAATATAATCTTTTCCTGGGATGTGGGAAAATTCTAAATTCCACTCTTGCAGCATGAGACTCCACCTCATCAATCATTGATTTTTATTCTTGTATCTGCTGATGAAGGTCAGGGGATTATGATCCGTCAAGACCTTAA
The DNA here is from genome assembly GCF_036898095.1 of Palaemon carinicauda. Classification (NCBI taxonomy): domain Eukaryota; kingdom Metazoa; phylum Arthropoda; class Malacostraca; order Decapoda; family Palaemonidae; genus Palaemon; species Palaemon carinicauda. The sequence continues at coordinate 49,025,076 of NC_090742.1, forward strand.
TAGGTGTATCTGAGGAGGAGAGATAAACCTGAAAATGGTTAATAGCAAATGCTAAATCAAGAGTCTCTTTCTCCACAGTGGAATACCTACGTTGGGCGGAGGACAACTTTTTTGAAAAGAATGCGACAGGATGAAAAACTCCCTGCTCGTCATTCTGCAACAACACAGCTCCTACACCAACGTCACTTGCATCCGTGGCAAGAGAAAAAGGAAGGTCAAAATCAGGAGCTCTCAAGACAGGGAAATTAATTAATACTCTTTTTAAATTATCAAAATCCCTTTGTGTTTCATCCATCCAGACAAATGCTACCTTCTTTCTCAAGAGATTTGTCAACGGATTGGCTATATCCGAAAAATTCCTAACAAACCTTCGGTAGTACCCACTCAAACCAAGGAATCTTCTGACATCCCTCCTACCTTTAGGGACTACCATGTTTTCAATACTTTCGATATTGGCCTGCTTAGGAGCAACTTTACCATTACCAACCTCATGACCCAAATATACCACCTTCGCCTTTGCGAAATCACTTTTCTTTAAATTAATGACCAAACTTGCCTTTTTCAACACCTCAAATAGTGCCCTAATATGTTTTAAATGGGTTTCCCAATCATCGCTATAAATAACAATATCATCAGTATACACAACACATCCTTCTAAACCATGGACTAAAGTATTCATTAACCTCTGAAAGGTGGCAGCCGCGTTCTTCATACCAAACGGCATAACTTTATATTGAAACAGTCCCTGTGGTGTTACAAAAGCAGACAGGGCCCTTGCCCGCTTTGAAAGAGGAACTTGCCAATAACCTTTCAACAAATCGAATTTGCTAATGTATTTGGCCTTACCCATTCGATCAATACAATCCTCAATTCGAGGTAATGGATAACAATCAGATTTAGATAACTCATTCAACTTACGGTAATCAAAACATAACCGGAAATCACCGTCTGATTTCTTTACCAATACAACTGGTGATGACCACGGACTTTGACTAGGTTCAATTAGGTCATGTTTTAACATATCCACTTCCTTCACTACAGCCTCATTTTTGAAGGGATTCAACCTGTAAGGACATCGTTTCACAGGAGTGGCGCTACCTACATCTACATCATGTTCAAGGACCGAAGCCCTACCCGGTACATCCGAAAATAATTCCTTATAATTAGATACTAATTTTTTCAAAGACTTGTTTTTCCTTACCTAGATGTGAAATTACTCCCGAAAAATTTCTAACGACTTTCTATTATCCGACCGCCATTCACATCCTTTAAAACAATTATCATCAATACCCTCCCCTCTGAAAAAGAAAAATGGTTATTGTTCTCAGAATCTACCGTATTCCCTATTGTTGCCACGGGAATGACTTTCTCCCGATCTATATAAGCCTTCAACATATTTACATGACACAGTTGAAAAGGTTTCCTTCTTTGGGGTGTCTCCATTAAATAGTTAACTTCACTTACTTTTTTCAAAATTTTCCAAGGTCCTGAAAAAGAAGCTTTCAATGGATTCCCTGGGAAGGGTAACAAAACCAACACTTTATCGCCTACCGCAAAGTTGCGTGCCTTGGACCTTCTATCAAAAAAGAACTTCATTCTTTTTTGGCTACACAATAAATTTTCACCCGCAAATTTCCAAGCCTTGGTTAATTCATCACCTAGATTAGACACCCTTTCTTATTGACACTTCATATTCCAATACAAAATGCTCTGCTACAATTTCCAAGTCTTCCCTATTTAACTCTGCCAACCTCTCTTGCCACCCCTCTCCTCTAAGGAGTTCTAATACGTTAACA
>NC_090742.1:49034371-49075673 GCF_036898095.1 Palaemon carinicauda
TTCTCTTCCAAATACTTTTTCACAATCGCGCCAAAACTAATATTTATCCACTCGACGAACAATTGTTTTGTTACCTAGGCTTTTCCATTAGCCCTTCACAACCCATTTAGATTTTCCTTAGTGACTTTGTGGGTCTTGAAGGCTCGAGGAGTATTTGAGTGATACACCAGTAAGGGTTTCACCCTGCAATCCCCACAGGCATTTGCACAGAGTGTAAGGGTAAGCCTATCCTTCATAGGCTTATACTCAGGTAGCCTCTTTTCTTCTGCCATGATGTACGTTCGACAAGGCATTTTTTACCAAAAAAAACCCAATCTCAACTTAATTGAAGACTTGCTGGGGAATATAGCCTTCCCCCACAGTCAACTCATCGAACGTCTTAACAAAGGCTTCGTCTGCTTTCGTGTCCGAGCTTGCAGTGTCCCTATGACGCACCACCAATTGAATGCCTGAACGTCTCTTAAATTTTTCAAACCACCCACGAGAAGCCTTGAACTCTGGGGGTTCTTGCTTCGATGGTCCTTCTCCTGCGTCGGCTTTTACTTGAGCAAGCACGAGATCACAGAAAATAGCGCTGGCTTTCTGACAGATTATCGCTTCAGTGATAGTGTCTCCAGTCATTTCTTTGTCCTTTATCCAGACAAGCAGCAGTCTTTCCATCACATTGTGGATATGGCTCCTCTTGCTGGAGAAAACAGTCATGCCCTTAGAAGGTGTTGCTGCTTTGATTGCTTCTTTCTGCTTCATGACTGTTCCTATCATAGGTGGATTTCAGCCATATTCCTTAGCGAGCACACTTAACCGCATGCCAGCCTTGTATTTCTTGATTATTTCCATCTTTATCTCCATGGAAAGCATAATCCTCTTCTTTCCCTTGATATCAGTAACTCTCTGGGACCCATAGGTAATAATGTAACGTAATATCACACACAATACAGTACTGTACAATTGTTACGAAAGTAAAATCACAAACACTAAGTCATTGCGTACGATACCGCAGCCAAAACGAAAAGACGTAGGAACGCTAATGAGTAGATGCACGATGGGATACAGTACAGTAGATGCTGACCAATAGGAGAGCAGGATCTCATGGTGGTAACTAGCATCTGAGTAGAGTGATAACCAATGAGAACGCAGGAGGATGGTAGCGAGTTTACGGGCTGGCAGTGTGCGAATTTCAACATCAGTCTCGGACACGGTCGGGCTCTCACACCATACCTCCTTTCGTTGTCCGAAACATTTTTCGTAATGCTAGTCATAAAATTCTCCGCATCTCGTTGCGCAGGGGCAAAATTTTGTAAGCCGATTCTTTCGTAGTGAGAGGTTTGACTGTAATTGTAACATGGCACAAATACAAATGATATGCATTCTGGAGAAGCTGCATGGTGAGATACTGTGAGGAGATGCTGAGCTCCATGACCAATTAGCTCGTAGGATAAAAATCTCTTTGCTTTCATTGGTTGACTCCTGCATGTCAGCCAATATTGTACCGAGTAAGATCTCACTTGAGTACAGATGATGTAGGAAGTCGCGACTTGCTGTTTCTATCAGAATCTACACTTTCTTGTATCACACGGGTTTGTGTATTTTAGCAGAAAATATTCAAGATTGAAAAACATATTTATTTAAAAACTCGCAATGCACTGAGGCCGTAAAACATGAGCCACAATATGGCTAGGGAATACTGTACATCTAATTAGGAATATACCATATGTTCATTTAATTGCCCTCCTAATGACTGTATCTCTTATGGTGATGTGGCTGAGGTGATAAATCAACTCCCTCATTATCTAGATTTGAACAGCAGACATCCATTATGGGGAGATGTCTTAGCAAACTCAAAGGCCAATCTGCGAGCATCACTATTAGTGTTCTAGATACAGGGGAGACTACTCACATCCTAACAGGTTCTTTGTCATGCATTAGCCTTTCAATAGTGAGCTCTTAACTATCTTGCTGACTTTCACTTGGTGGCTGATATACTATTGATCATGCACCAGTAGTAATTCAAACTAACAATTGCTGCTCGGATAAAGCGACTGGCATAAATTTAAAGAACTGATTAAGGTAGAAGGTAATGCAGAAGCTGGAGGGCATTCCATTTCATAGATGACTGGCTTGTTCCTTTGACAACCAGTTTCTTGGTGGTCACCAGAAATTTAGGTTCTACATAGATCTACAAGGATTGCATTTACAGTGTACCATAGAAATTGATGTACTGTACAAAATCATTTAACTTACCAGAAGTGCAAAATAATTAAAGGATCTTGGCGTCAGTCACAGTCATCTTTTGTTTCCCCAGTGAATAATAGAATCCCACCTTCTGCTGTTTTATGGAAAAAGTCAAGGTATGCAGCATGTGTTTGACTCTTAATCTATAAGCCGTTTGGGTTTAGAGTGAATCTAATAGTAGAAAAAGAAATCATCTTCATTGGCAGTTTGAAAGGCCCGTGAGTTAGGAAGCATCTATAACCTATATCAGTATGTTATCATAGAAGAGTGGCATTATAAGTCCAGAGGCCACTCACCTGCATCAACTAACAGACTAGGGATGGAGGTGATCTAAAAGCACTAGTAACTAATTTGTTACCAGCATGGCGAGTGGCAACTGAAATCTTCAACTTGGTAGGGAAGGCTGAAGAATTAAGTTTAGTAGATATGCGATTCCCTTTTGCTCTACTTATTGAGCTTTTTGGAGAGAAAAACATTATAATTGGTATTACTAATCACCATTTTCTTAAATTCCTATTACTGGGTGAATTAAATGGAATTTTAAATTAGAATTATTTATATCAATACTTCCTCATAATTAATGAAAAGCCCCCATAACTTTAATTTTTTTTATTGGATGGATCTGTTACTGACTTTGAAGGGTTAATTTGTTTATATTTGAGGTGGCTGAAGTGAATGACTCTATGTTGTAACAACTTGTGTTCTGTATTGGGTTGCTACATAGCCTTGCTAGGGAGAACTATTTTTCTATTATTGGTTTAGTTTTTTCGTTTATTTGAAAGAATAGTGTTAAAGTAATTTATTTTGCTTTAGAAACTAGGTTTTGATAATTTATTTTATTTTCCTTTATTTACAGAGGAACCTACATTGGGAAGAATTGAAACATACAATATTATATTACACAGTTGGACCAAAAGCTTGCTCTCTCTTGGTGCTTCTCATCGCTTTGAAAAAATTATTTTTGAATTGTGGATATGGTACTTACAGCGCACAGGGATTGCATTTTCTCAGGAAGAAGATTCTCAAGAAACAGATTCAATAAAATTAAAAATGGACACATTGCAGAATAAAAAGTAAGAATGTTAATGTAATGTACAGTACAGTCAGTTATTCTAACACAATAAACCTCTTGAATTTTTTATGAATTACACCAGCATGTTACATTGCTCATATTTTAGTTTTGAGTTTTTTTCGCTCTTCCCTCTCTTAATTAGAGAATGCCTTGACATAGCGATTTGGCTTATCACAGAAAATCTTTGAGGAAGGGTTTTCTAAGGATAGGGAAGTCACTCAGGTTGATTTATCCGGCCTTTTCTTGCTAGAGGAAGTATTATGTCACCCAGGTGGTTTCTCCCTCCCCCTTACCTCTGAACCACCCTTCAGGCCTCTTCTTGGATTGACAACAACGGGTCTGGTACGGTGGGCTTTTTGGCTGACACCAAGAACCTGAAGGGCTTTGATAAGTGAAGGGCCTTCTACGACATTGTCCTCACAGGGTCCACTGTCGTCAAATTTTTTACCAGTCATTCCACTAACCAGTAGGCAAACTGGGTACTGAAGAGGCTTGATGCTGTAGCCTCCAGATTACATAAGGAGATTGTCCAGGGAAAGATACTAAATCTCCACAATGCGTCGTTTAAGGGTCTCCGTTTCCAACTGAAGAGATTGCTGAGAAGTGGAGAAAGGTGAGTCAGGACTTGCTTTTGCACTAAGTAGTGTTCTTTCAGTTGCCACAGTCCGCCTCCACTTTCAGCTGCTCAAGATCATTGTCTCTAGCCAGACAGGCATGTAGGCCTACCCCTGAGAAAGACACTCTTCCCACCCCTTCCATTTCGAGGTATGGGATTGAACAGCAGTAGCCCTTTTAGAACAGACAGGGTCAAGGGCGCAACCGACTCGAGAGAGGAAATTGAGCTTAGCGTTTGCTTTAAGGGTCTTAGTCCTCCTACAAGGCCACTTGTGGTAGGATGCCTGCAACCCCGATGGATGAGGTGGTGCTATCATGTGGATGAAACAGTGAACTGTGAATGTTTTTTGGTCTTGTATTACATCCCAGTCATCAACTCTCCCCCTACTCTGATTCAACCACTAGCGAAGTCATCATCATACTGCTAGGGATCAGCGAAGGAATTAGCCTTTCAGTTAGAAGTCCATGCCATGCTGAAGAAGGGCACTCTCCAAGTGGCTGACAACAGTTCCTCTGGCTTATGCAGTTAACTCTCTCATAGGGAAGGCATCTGAAGGCTGGAGACCAGTCATAGACCCCTCATCCCTGAATGAGTTTGTGTTACAAATCTTGTTCAAGATGGAGACTCCAAGCACTGTCAGGCAGGCATTTAGGCTATTAGATTCCTTGATGACAATCATTTAGAAGAATGCATCCTTCCAAATCATAACCCATATCTACTCCAGGAGCATCTTTGATTCGTCATCGCAAGCAGAGTGTACCAATTTAAAGACTTTTGTTTTGGTCTCTCAAGAGCTCTATAAGTTTTCACGAGAGTTTTCACTTTAGTTTTGGCATGGGCACACTCCAACAGCATTTGTCTTCTGCATTACCTGCATGATTGGTTGATCTTTTTAGACTCATAGGGTGACCTTCTCCACCAAGACAAGTTTCATGGTAAATTGGAAGAAGTTGATCCTAGTGCCCAGACAATGAGTAATCTATCTAGTTTTGGACATCGACACAGGTGGAGGAAAAGTCTTCCCATCTCGGGATAGACTGATACCCTTTCGAGAGGGGCCTCTCCCTTTGTTTCAAAGAATGGCTGGGACACTTAGCCTCCCTGGAACATCTTATTCTGAACAGTTGTCTCCACCTGTAGTTCCTTCATTGGGAGCTGAAGAGGCACTAGTCACAAGTTAGCGACCCTCTTCAGTCATTAGTTCTGATCTTGGATGGTGGCTGGACAAGATAAACCTTTTAAAGGGCTTTCCCCTGTTATCTCTTCTACCAGAACGCCAGTACTTTGTCTGCTCATGGACTCATTGAAGGAAGTTTGTGGGGCTCTCTTCCTACACCTAGTGTTGAGTCATTGGACCAACCAATATATTTTTCACCAGTGCCAGACCCAGAAGCAGTTTTTGAGGATGCCTTCCATCACCCCAGGGATGGGTTTGACGCCTATGCTTTTCTGCAGTTCTGCTTGATGAGGAGTGTTGTAGAGTCCACTCCACTCCCAACCTCAATATAACTTTAGTAGCCCTAAAATAGTACAAGGTGCAATGGTAACAGAACCTTCTTCTTCTTCTTCAAATAGATTCCGAGAGAATTGCCTCCTCTCCCCAACCTGTGGAACCAACCACACGTCCGGATATTCCACAGCGCAGTGGAGTCACTTCGGCTATACGTGTTGATGTTATCTAGCATCTCCTCGCAGAGAAAGGCTTTTCAAGGAAGGTTGCACGAGAGATGTTTGGATACCTCCCGAAAACTTCAATTTTTTTGTACAAAGGCAAGTGAGCCATCTTCTGTGGTGTAAGTTGGGGGATGGGTGTCTCTCCTCAGAGCCTTTGTTCCATCAATAGCTAAATTTGTACTTTACCTCCTAAGAGAAAAGCTCTCCTCAGTATCAATGGTAAAAGGCTATGGCTCAGCCTTGAGCCAGGTATTTAGGATTAAAGAAGTTGATATTGCCTTGTCAGGAGAACTGACCATGCTCATATGGAGCTTTGAACAGTCCTGTCCTACAATAAAGGTGAAACCATCACCCTGGGCTGTCATTAAGATCTTGAAGTCCCTGAAGAGGGCACCTTATGAATTGTTGAGGCCTTCCTCAGACAGGAATCTTTCCTTCAAAACAGTTTTCTTGCTTGCCAAATGGGTTAACAAGCTTCATGGTCTCTCCTTCAGCATGACTCATACTGAGCGCTGGAGACAGGTCTTATTCTCATCCATCTCTGAGTTCATACCTAAAATTCCTAATCCGCCAGTTTCCAATTCAAGTTTCTTTTCATTTTAGGTAGTGAGCTTTAAAGAGGTTTCCAGTGATCCTGATCAACTGCTTTTGTGTCCTGTCAGGGCAATGAGCTGCTACCTTAAATATAGGCATACAACTTGAATTCACCTGTAGCACATCTTCCTCAGCACGGGAAGAATCAAGAAGGCGATTAAAAATAACGTCTCCTGTAGGAGAAGTTATTAGCCATACACATTCGCAACTCTCCTCTGTTCCAAGAAGTGCTCGGGTTAGAGCTAAGGGTGTCAGAGGGGTCAGCGTAACCCTGGCATTCCGTAGGAATCTCAGTGAAACAGGTACTCCAGGCAGGCATATGGAAAAGATGGACCACATTCACTGCCCATTACCTGTGCGAATAAACTCACAGGCCTCTAGACACCTTTGTGCTAGGGCCTGGTGCAGCTACAAACCAGGTGCTGTAGCTGCTTCGGCTCCTCTCACAGGACCATTAGCGTTGGATTGAGGAGGGAAGTTACTTTTTAGCCTAGGATGAAAGTGAAGAATGACTGGCCGTTTCCTTTTCTTATAACCTTCCCCTTTCTTGGGACACAGCATCAAAAAATCCTTTTAGCTGGAATTTATTTGTTTGCAGGTAAACCTCACATAGTCTGTGGTTTTTCTATTTATATACTATAATATAGAAGTGTCATTTCCCACACCTTATGATGGTGTGTGTGTGTTGTAATCAATTAAACCCATTGATATACTGTACATGTATTTCTTATACTGCACAGAGATATGTTGTAACTAGGCAAACCCATTGATATACAGTATACTGTATATGCCTCATTGTTACGACACCAAGATGTGTTGTAACCAGGCAAACTCATTAAGATATATATGCTTCATTGTTACTACTTGGAGAGGTGTCATAACCGGGCAAACTCATTGACATATACACATTGGTGTATCTTTTTCATTTGGGTTTTTGTTCAGTATAGATGTTTTCATCATTTTTAATGTTTGAAAATAAAACATTTTAATGACCAGATACAGTTTTATTTACAATTTTAGCTATTACAAACAGGGATCTTAGGAGAGTGTCCAAAAAAGAAAATGTCCACATGGGGATAAGCGAGTTCACATGCATCACATCCTAATCCAACCCATCTCAGCATTTCTTGTGACCTCCTCTGGCTTGAATATAAGCCCGACACGACCTTGGCATGCTCCGGATTAAACGGTCAATGGCCGCCTGGTCCCCTAGTCCAGTCATTGCCACTCCTCAGTGAGGCCAGCTCTAAGCTCATTTGCATGGTTGGACGGTGAAGTCATTATGCGAGTGTACTCTTAGGTTATGACAGAGAGATGAGGGGAATTCAACTAAACTTTATTAAACAGACAAAGAGCTTATATACAGGTACATTCATACCTCTCTTCACGAAAGAATCTGTTTACGAAATTTTCACTCTGCGAAACGAGATGCTAAGATTTTTCTGACTAACATTGCAAAAAAATGTTTCATGATAAGAAAAGAGATTTGCCTGCCAGGCTGAAAATAAAATAGGTATATATGACTACAGTAGATATTCCCAGAGAATTAAACTAAAGGTTTCACAGAATTCTAACTTCTGGCGCGAGTACCCATAAGGTTTCCCTTTAGGATATCGTATGATAACGGGACGTATGCTTGACACGCCACGTAGCTATCTGCACCCCCCATAGCGTTTACGCTTCGAGGGGGAAAAGTGGCAAGTTATGGGAGGAGCCGTTACAAAGTTCTCCTCCTACGTTACTGTTTTGGTACTCGGCGACGTCAACATCCGGTCGCCATGTTGGCCGCCATCTTGGATGACGCCGCCGGAGCGCACCATTGTCATTCCTTTCGGCATTTATGCCAGCCTCTATGATACAATAGGATTGGGAGGGGCCTGTCAAGGCCGAATAGAGAACAAGGGCGGGTCCATCAGGACAACATGGCTATCTCACCCAAAAATAGATTTTTCGCTTCGCTCATAATCCGATTTTTGGGCTCAAGCCATGTCGTCCTGATGGAAGTGTAACAGAGAATTAATGTATCGTGGATTTTTTCCCTTTTTTGTAGTGCCTTTCGACTTCTAAACAATATTCCTTTGGTCTAATGACCACAGAGACCTGTGGCATTTCCGTCACATACCACCTCAGATAAGCATATACAGTGGTACCTCTACATACGAATTTAATTCGTTCCACAACCAACTTCGGATGTAGAAAATGTTCGGATGTAGAAACGAATTTTCCCATAAGAATACATGGTAATTCATTTAATTCGTTCCTCAGCCTAAAAACCCATAATAAATCCTTAATAAATGGCTACACATAATTACACATAACAATAACATAACTGCATAATATGAAAGAAGCATGTAAAAAAGATAATTATAAAGAAATAATAAATAAAAAATGTGTTTTATTGCCACTTTACCATAGAGACAGGCCAACGCAGGTGTAGGATTTGCTACGCCAGGAGGAGGCGGACGATCGGCGAGAAGGTAGACATGGTGTTAACATGTTCTTTAAATAAATACACTCTCTCTCTCTCTCTCTCTCTCTCTCTCTCTCTCTCTCTCCTCTCTCTCTCTCTCTCTCTCTCTCTCTCTCTTGTTCTTCTTCACTGTTAGTGTTAGAGATGTCTATTAATTTTTTCTGAGAGAGAGAGAGAGAGAGAGAGAGAGAGAAAGAGAGAGAGAGAGAGAGAGAGAGAGAGAGAGAGAGAGAGAGAGAGAGAGAGAGAGAGAGAGAGAGATTAAACAAAAATGAGAGATTAAACAAAAATTTGTTGTGTACATATGATTTTTAACAGCATTAACGAGTTGAAAGACAGTTAAATGTAACTAAAAAAACAATATCAGCGAATCTGAATTCCTTTATTAACTAAAACAAATACTGTATTGATACAAACACATTCTTGTGCGTATGCGCAAACACACACACACGCACGAGGAGACACGATCGGCGAGGAGGTAGAGATGGTGACTGCGATAACATACCGTAACTTACACTACGGAAATTTTAATCTAACTTAGCTTATTTTTTTTATTTTTTTATTTTTATATTTCATATTTTTTACATTTTTTTTCTTTTGATTATTTATTTTCATCACTTTCGGTGACGAGTTACGGTATGTTATCACAGTCACCATCTCTACCTCCTCCCCGACCGTCTCTCTTACTGCATAGCAATTTTTGCACCTGTGTGTGTGTTTGTGCATACGCACAGGAGTGTTTGTATCAATATTGCTTTTAGTTAATAAAGGAATTCAGATTAGCTGTTATTAGTTTCTTAGTTACATTTAACTGTTTTTCAACTCGTTGACGCTGTTAAAAATCATATGTACACATTTTTGTACACATCATATGTACACATCATATGTACACATCATATGTACACATTTTTGTTTTAATCTCTTTCTCTCTCTCTCGGAAAAAAAAATAATAGACGTATCTAACACTATAACAGCGAAGAAGAACGAGAGAGAGAGAGAGAGAGAGAGAGAGAGAGAGAGAGAGAGAGAGAGATAGATATTTTATTTAAAGAACATGTTAATGCTATGTTTAGAGAGAAACAGAAAAAGAGAGAAGTCTTATTTAAAAGGGCTTGTTAATGCTATCATGGTTTTCTTTGCTTCACTTTTTTCTTTCTTTCTGTTCATCACGCTGGCCCTTCTCTCAAATGATCGTTGCCAACAATCTCTTTGTCCTTTATCCCTATCAACAAAAGGCGTTCTATCTCTTCCAGGGTATTGCTAAGATGTCTTGTAATAATGGTGATCCCCTTCGATGGTTATTTGCTTTAATGGCTGCCTTCAGCTTGATGATCCTCGAGATCATAGGCCTATTCCGGCCATATTGTTTAGCCATACAGTATCACTCACATGCACACTGCTCTCATGTTTTTCTATAATTTCTTGCTTCAATTCTAATGAAAGAATTGCCTTCTTCCTGTACTGAAACTTAGCTTCTTAGGCACCATGATTATAGGTAAAATCAAAAAGGAAATGTGAGAAAAGGAAGAAAATAAGCACTGTTAATAACAGACCAAACAGAGAACAACCACAAGATACACACAAGAATAGAGAACTGAGCACTCGACGCTCAATGGCGTAATGTTTACTTCGTGTGTCGAAATAAAATTCGGGTGTAGAATAAAACATTTGCTCGAATTTTACTTCGGATGTTGGAAAATTCGGATGTTGGAAAATTCGGATATAGATACGTTCGTGTGTAGAGGTTCCACTGTACCATGTTACTGCTTCCTGCCCCCCTGGCAGGGAAGTCTTAAATGGACAGAAGGAACATCTTGAAGTTTCTTGATAGAGGAACTCACCTAGTCTCGGAGATACCTGCCGGTCCCAGGGCCAGATAGAGAAGGTAAGTGTACTCGTGTTGGAACAAGTTACCTTAATCTAGATGAGCATGCATCAAGAGAACAAATTTATAACATTGTTCATAAATATCAAAACAAAGGGTAATAAAAAGTCTGTAACAGTATTTTATTTCATGAGAAAGAGAGGGCAAAATGAGATGCACAGGGTAACCTAATACTCTTTTATTCATTAAAACAGGATTAGCATGAAATAGGTAAAATTTTTTACAATAATCAATGCAATTAAAAACATAGACTAAAGACATCAAAAGAAGTGGGTGTGGAATCTGAAAAGGAAAACTTGCCATTACACACAAGTTCCAGAGGAACTATAAAGTCTTTCTAGAAAGTCTTATATACACTTCTTGTTAAAACGTGGCACACGTGTTACAGTCTATGTTACTGTACTTCACTTTGTAGAAGAACAGTCTTTAGCGTCACTAGGTGGCACTTAAATTCACTATGTTTCGCACTAGGGTCAACACAGGCACCCAGGGAGTTAGAGTCCCGAATAACTCACTGTTCTACGCAGCACTAAGCAGCAGGTTTTAGCACACTACCTGCTGCCACCACATGGCGCCGCAACTCTTGCACCTGCTTTGCGTAGTGTTTGAAGAACACTTTTGATGATTTCCAGCCTGTGAAGGAATGAAGATTCTCAAAGTCCATCGTCTGGAATAAATTCAGGGAAGAGGCGACTTTCCTGGGATCATGACCGGTGGGTGTACTGTCTTATATACACTTCTTGTTAAAACGTGGCACACGTGTTACAGTCTATGTTACTGTACTTCACTTTGTAGAAGAACAGTCTTTAGCGTCACTAGGTGGCACTTAAATTCACTATGTTTCGCACTAGGGTCAACACAGGCACCCAGGGAGTTAGAGTCCCGAATAACTCACTGTTCTACGCAGCACTAAGCAGCAGGTTTTAGCACACTACCTGCTGCCACCACATGGCGCCGCAACTCTTGCACCTGCTTTGCGTAGTGTTTGAAGAACACTTTTAATGATTTCCAGCCTGTGAAGGAATGAAGATTCTCAAAGTCCATCGTCTGGAATAAATTCAGGGAAGAGGCGACTTTCCTGGGATCATGACCGGCGGGTGTACTGTCAGGATCCGCTCTGCGAATAAAGTAGGTGATCTTCGCCCTTAGTTGTTTGAGTGACAAATCATACCCTGATGTTTCTCCTTTAAAGAGCTGTCCTCCGCCAAAGTCTGAAGTTCTTCGAAGATAGACCTTTAGAGTCTCTACTGGGCATAGAGAGACATCTTCCTTCAGGGGGCAGATTCTCCAGGGGCCCCACCGTTTGGTGGGAAGCTCGTTCTTGGCGAGAAACGTTAGGTCAGGAAAGAGGGTAAGTTCGCCTGTGTCAGCAAACTGTATCTGGCCCTCTTCTCTTGATAAAGCCACAATATCACTGACTCGGGCTCCCGAGGCGAGAGCAAAAAGGAAAATAACTTTTTGAGTCAAATCTTTCAGAGGGCAAGACTCGTTGTCCAGACTTGAGGCAAACTGGAGCACTTTGTCGAGAGACCAGGAGATAGGTCTCAGAGGAGGTGCAGGACAGAGTCTAGCACATGCCTTTGGCAGCTTGTTAAAGATGTCGTCGGACAGGTCAATCTGGAAGGCATAGAGTAGTGGTCTTGTCAAGGCCAATTTGCAGGTAGCAATCGTGTTGGCTGCCAAGCCCTGTCCATGAAGGTGAATAAAGAAGGACAGGCAAAAATCTATAGAGATTTCCATAGGATTCTTAGCCTTGACAAAGAACACCCATTTCTTCCAGGAAGACTCGTATTGCCTTCTGGTAGATTTAGTTTTGTATTCCTCTAGGGAGTCCAAACTTTTCTTCGAGATCCCAAACCTCTTCTTAACGGCTAGGGAGAGAAAATCATGAGCTGTAGGTCTCTGGTTTTCCTTGATGAAGCGAAGACAGTCGACTTCTGAACTTGCTGGGATAGAACTGGGTCCGGCAGGGGAATTATCTTGGGTTGTAACTCCAGGATTAGAGGGAACCAGTTGCTCCGGGGCCACTTAGATGCCACTAGGGCTGCTGTGCCTTGGAAGGTTCTCAGCTTGGTGAGGACTTTCAGCAAAAGGTTGGGTGGAGGGAACAGGTAAATCTTGGACCATCTGTTCCAATCCAGGGACATGGCATTCACCGCTTCCGCTCTGGGGTCCTCGTAAGGGGCTACGTAACGAGGAAGTTGTTTGTTGTCGCTCGTGGCGAAGAGGTCGATCTGCTGTTCCGGGACTTGGTGAGAGATGAAGGATAATGAGTCTGCGTCTAGGGACCATTCTGACTTTATCGGGGTTGTCCTTGATAGAGCATCCGCCGTCACGTTGCGGAATCCTTGAAGGTGAACTGCTGAGAGGTGCCATCTCTTCTTGTCCACAAGGCGGAAGATGGGCAGTAACATTTGGTTGAGTTGGGGTGATCTTGAGCCCTGATGGTTGAGACATCTGACCACAACGGCGCTGTCCAGAGTTAGACAGATGTGGGACGAGGGTCGTGGAGACAGCCTCTCCAGAGAAAGAAGGACCGCCATGGCCTCCAAGAAGTTGATGTGGAACGTCTCGAATAGGGGAGACCATGTTCCTTAAACTTGTCGTTGAGGGGAGTGACCCCCCCCCCCCATCCTTCTAGCGATGCATCCGTGTGGATAACGACCGATGGAGGTGGAGGTTGAAGGGGAACTGATCTCTTCAGGTTCTTTGCCTCCGACCATGGCTTTAGGAGTGAGCGAAGCCTGGTTGGCAGAGGTCTCTTGAGATCTCTTCGAGCAATGGAGACTCCCGATGCATCCTTTAGCTGTGCTCGTAGCACTGGGTCTGTCACTGAAGCGAACTGGAGGGAGCCGAGCACCTGCTCCTGTTGGCGTCTTGAAACCCGTTTGGATTTTAGGAGTCTCTTGACAGATCCCGCTATTTCCTTCCTTTTCTTCGGAGGGATGGAAAGACGGTGTGACTGAAGGTTCCAATGGATTCCTAGCCATTGAAACTTCTGAGCTGGAGAAATTCGAGACTTCTTGGTGTTGATTTTGAAACCCAGATGTTCCAGGAATTGGGTCTCTTTTCTTGAAGCTTGCAAGCATTCTTCTGAGGATGTGGCCCATACCAGCCAATCGTCCAGGTAAGCCATCACCTGGACGCCTTGAAGGCGGAGCTGTTGGACGATCATTTTTGCGAGCTTTGTGAAGATCCTTGAAGCTATGTTGTGCCCGAAGGTCATGGCTCTGAAGGCGTTTTGCCTTCTTTGAAGCCTGAATCCTAGGTAGGAGGAGGCCTGGCGATTCATTGGAATGTGCCAGTAGGCGTCCGCCAGGTCTATCGAGACTGTGAATGCCTTTTGGTGCAGTAGGGCTCTGATGTGCTGAAGAGTTAGCATCTTGAATTTTTTGTTCATGATGAACTTGTTGAGAGAGGACAAATCCAGAATGACTCTGAGTTTGTCGGAGTCCTTCTTGGGAACACAGAACAGTCTTCCCTGGAACCTGGTGGACTTTACCCTCTTGATCACCTTCTTGTTCAAGAGTTCTTGTACGTATTCTTCCAGGACGGGGGTGGAGTGTTGGAAGAATTGATGGAAGGTTGGAGGTGGTGATATCCAGCTCCAGTCTAGTCTGTTCTTGATGATGCTGTGAACCTAAGGATCGAAGGTCCAACGATCCTGGAAGAGGCGGAGTCTTCCTCCCACCGGAAGCATTTCATTGCTTCTGGTTTTCCGAGGGTTTGCCACCTCGGCCGCCTGCTCCCCTCCCTCCTCTCCCTTTGGAAGGGCGTCGAGAGGAGTCTCTGCCGGAGCCTCTACCTTTGGGACGAAAGGTAGTGGATTGCCTTTCATAGACAGGGGTAAAGACTGGTGACTGGGCCACCACTGGCTGAGGAACAAACTGAAAGGTCTGTTGGGGCTGAGCCACCAACTGGGGAGTAGCGGGTGCCGGAAACTGGCGCTTAGCCTGTCGCTGCTGAGGCCTAGGCTTGTTAGACTTCTTCTTAGGTTGGAGGCCCTCATCTGACAAGATTTCCTCTTTCTAGACATACCCCACTTGTTGAGAAGGTTCCGGTTCTCGGTGGCGGCTATGTCTACGATCTCTTTTTCGAGATCATCGGGGAAGAGGTTTTCCCCCAAATGTTGGAGGAGATCAGTTTCCGGGGTTCGTGTTTGACGGTAGCGTTCGTAAACACGAATTCCCTACAGGCTCTCCGAGCCCTGATGAAGCTGTAGAAATCTTTCGTCAGGGTGGCGAGATGTGTCTTAGCTAAGACCATATACATATCTGGGGTCCGATTGTCCCCGGCCATTGTCTCCGATTGCACTTGGAGGGAAAGGGAGGCGGCCAGTCTCTCTTTCGTATCCAGCTCCTGATACAAAAGGTATTCGGAGAGCTTAGGGAGGTTCTCATTAAACTGACGTCCTGCTACGTCAGCCTCCAACTTTCCTACTGAGAAAGTTAATTGGATGTCTTTCCAGTTCTTGTCGTCAGAAGGTAGGGCGAGGGAGAGGGGCCTACATTCCTCCAATGTAGGGCAAGGTTTCCCTTCCTCCACCGCCTTCATCACTGCCAGCAGGGATTTTTTGGCAAAGGGGAAGACTATGGTTGCAGGAGGAAGAAAAGATGGTTGTTTCTTGCTAAGGGTCGGCACCTTGGAGTTGGTGTAGCCCTTGCTCTTAAGGTTTCCGGCCAAAAGAGATTGAGCCTTGGCATGGTCAAAGACTATGACCTCCTTAGGCTCGGTTTCCTCCTTGGAAGCTGGCTCGGACTTGAGACGGATGTAACAGTCCGGGTACAACTCAAAACTAGGCCAAAACTCCACCTCTTCAAGGGGGATGGTGCCTAGCTTAACATTGACGAAGATTCGTCCACTTGTGATTGGCATGTGCTCGGCATGCCTCCAGGGGTTGGTCACTGAGCAAGGGGGAAGACGTTGATCTTCTTGACCGACTGCTTCGACAGACGGAGAATCTCCCTTTTGAGGTCTTCTTGTCCTCTTTGGTACCTCTCATCCAGGAGGGCCAATAGGGCCTGAATACTGTCCTGTTTCTCCAGTAACGATGGAGTAGGAGTAGGCGTCGTCGAAGTAGAGGGGACGGGTTCCGTTACGGCAACAGAAGTGACAGAGGGGGCGCGGGCGACTTCGCCCTCGGAGTCCAGAGCCTCCACATGCTCCTCCTCTTCTTGACCCTCGGCCATCAGGGTCTTTTCGGTGGTGTCTGATACCTCCGACATCTGTTCCACCTCGTCAAGATGGAAGTCTTGCAGTGCGTCCAAAACATCAGGTTCAACCGTCAGCTGGAGGCAGGGGATCTCGGCCTTGGTGATGACAGCATCCGCAGATGCCTTTGGGAAGAGCAAAGCTCTCATCTTCTCACTCGGAGATAGGGCCCCGTGGCGTTCTTTTGGAAACCACGCACCCATTTGCGCAGTTTCTCTCGGGCAACGTCCCTGGCCTCCGCAGAGGGAGGGTCCTCGAACGCCTCGTGGAGCAGGTCCTTGCAGACGGTGCAAACCTGCGGGTCCCAATACCGGAGAGTCCCCATAGTGATGGAACAGCTGGCGTGGGTTCGGCACGCCAGGTGGCCGTAGAAGTCCAGCTGCCGAACGCTACAGAAGGCGCTCTCACACAGGACATACTCCTCCTGTAAAAGAAAGGGGGAATGAGTCTGCAGTAGTCATATACAATGACTTAAAGTAAAGACTTAAAGTAATCTTAGATTAGTATTAAAGTTATTTAACTTAATATAAGATTCCTTTTCTTGTGTAAGCTTAGGATAGTAAGCTGGAAAAAAAGCAGAAAAGACACATACATTTGCATCCCGCCCTGCCAATTGCCGTGACCACACACCGAGACTAATTCTAGGGGCTCTTAAAGAGCCTAAGAGATGGAAGAGATATCCACAATGGATTAAGCACAGCTTAGGCCTCCTCTGGAGAATTAGTCATGGTGAGAAGGGGGGAAACTGAGTTCATTCAGTTTAGGATAAAAAAAGTGGGGGGGAGAAGTAATCCCTCCCTAATCAGATGGGTCCTGGCAAGGGACTGTGCATGGATGCACAGAGTATGCTGGAAATATTTTTACTGCACAACTATACATCATAGTTTTTTGTCTAGGGTAAGTACTGTACCATCGACATACTGGCTATCATATATAGCTATACAATAGTCACCGCCGGCACCAGGCCGGCAGGGGAGAGGTGACAGTCTACTGAAGTAAAATGATTAGGTGGCGCCGGCAGCGTGGCGGCATGCCGGAAGCGCGTTGGGCGCCGGCGAATCTCCATCGAGGGTGGGAACCCCTTCCCTGTCATCAGTCTATATGGCAGAGAATAGGAGCTTCTGGATGATGGCAGATTGCTGGTACGTCGGCAAGCGACCGGCGAAGGTATTCCAGCATGGCGTTACTCAATGTGACAGAGTGGATACTAGGGTACCCTGGTAGCTGTTGCCGGCAGGGTAGCGGCAGTGGACCGGCACTGATAGGTAGAGAGAAAGGGTAGGGGAAGAGGGAGGGGAAGGGCAGTTCGTTACCCCGACCTCGTCTTCCTCCAGAAGGAGTGTTCAAATGAAAGAGAGGGGGGGCAATCTTTCATCCAGCCGCAACAGAGCCGGCAGTTGGCAGGAATTGCGGGTGGCGGCCCAAGGGAGGACCAAAGAACACTCTAAGATAGGGAGTTCCCACGCCGGCAGACCGATTCGCTTAGGGTATCCCATAGTTCGACTATATGCAAGAAGCGTAGCAGCTCGGACTCACCCACGAAGGGACCAAGCCGAACCCACAACCCGCCGGCACACGGTGGAGTTGTAGGACGGTGAACAGTGGTGTGATGGCTAGGCCAACACAAAAGGACAGAGGGGGGAGGGGCGAGGGTCCTGAGGGGGGGGGAAACCGTAGCCTTCACCAACGCCCCAGGGGTGGGGGGCGTTCTGTTCCAGAACCAGCCCTATCCCAGGTGTAGGAGACTTCATTCTCCAGCCTAGATTAGGTAAGTTCAGAGAAGGTACAGCACTAGTGTACTGTCCTAAGCTATAAAGAAACAGAATCCCCTGGCCTGCCTAACCAAGGCTAGGGAAGCGAGTCCCGAACCAGGGAAGGCAGGAGTAGGACAGGTCGCTAGGCCACAGGGAGGAAAGGGTCGAAACCCTACCAAGTGTGGACTAGGGGGAAAGGCAGAGCCCTTCCACCTTTGCCAACCAGCAAGGCCCCAAAAGGAAAGGTCATTCACCTAGAGGGGGAGATGGGGGCGAACAACAGGTACTCTGAGGTTCTCTCCCAAACTCAAAGCTCATGTGCTATGGCTAGGAGTGGGGAAAGAAAATCCTAGCCTAACCCTACTCGAATACGATTCGAGGTAAAGAGGGCTAGTATGTAGCCTAGGCTACCTCAGAGGGAGGAGATACCTTGGGTAAGGTAACTGGGGAGGATAGGAAGTATACACGGCCTTACGTTATGTAAGGGGTAAGGGAGTCGACTACCAAGAACACCGAAACCCTTAGTATACTGTACCAGTCGTTGTGTTGGGAGCAGAGAGGACTTCTCGAGATTTACCATGATTCCTAGATCTTTGCAAATTCCCAGAAGCCTGTCTCGGTGTTGAAGAAGGGTTGACTCAGAGTCTGCCAGGATCAGCCAGTCGTCCAGATAATGGAGGAGACGGATGCTGTTCCTGTGCGCCCACGAAAATATCAGTGTGAACACTCTGGTGAACACCTCGGGTGCTGTGGAGAGACCGAAACACAGCACCTTGAACTGGTAGATCTTGCTGTCTAGGCTGAATCTTAGGTCCTTCTGATCCAGTGTGCACATGAAGTCTTGCGGTCTCACTGCAAGTCTGACCGTGTCTGCTGTCTCCATGCTGAACGAAGTTTGCTTGACAAACTTGTTCAGGGCTGAGAGGTCGATGACGGGTCTCCAGTCTCCAGACGCCTTCTTTACAAGAAAGAGTCGACTGAAGAAGCCTGGGGAGCCGTCTATGACCTCCTGGAGAGCATCCTTCTTGAGCATGGTCTCGACTTCTGCCCAAAGGGCTAGCCCCTTTGCTGATCCCATGACATAGGAGCTCAACGACACTGGATTCGCTGTCAGGGGAGGTTGAGATGTTATGAGCGGAACGCGATATCCTTGTCCGATCACAGAGACCATCCAGGAATCGGCCCCATGTTGCTGCCACCTGAGCACGCAACTTTGTAGGCATCCCCCTACAGGTGGACACGCAGGGGGATTGCCAATCCTAGCGTTTGCGGCCTCGGCCGTTCCTTCTAGGATTTCTGCCTCCCCTGGAGTACTTTCCGCCCTTCTTGTCTTTGACAGGAAAGGGCTGCTGTTTAGACACCTTGGTCTTAGCTGTCAGAGCCTGCTTCGGTGTCCTGTGAGGCTGCTGTTGCTGTTGAGGAGCTGGAGGTTTGTCGGGCCGAGATGTAAGGGCCTTCTGGAGGAGCGAATCATGACTCGTCTTCCTCCACCTCTCAGCTGTCCGTTCTATATCCTTGGACTCAAACAGGTTTCCTCCAAGGATGGAGGAATGTCTGAGCTTGCTGACATCCATAGCGGGGACCTTCGGGTGGAACCTCTCAGTCACCGCATCACGACGCTTTAGAATCGAGTTAGCCCACAGGTTAGTGACCTGGTGAGCCAAAAACTCGATGGAGCGCGTGCCCAAGAGGAGGAAGGTCTCCAGGGCCTTCCTATTGCTCTCCTTGAACAAGTCCTCAGAGCACAATAGGATGCCCAGAGACCCTAGCCAGACATCCAGCCACGAAGTGGCCTGCATGGCACACTCGGTGACTTTCTCTTGGCTTAGGATCTCAGACGCTGAGAATGTCACCTGCCGGGCATTGAGTTTCTCTAGAGAGAGACCTCTGGTGAGCTCTTCCACAGAGTGGTGGAGGGGAAGAGCTAAACAAGACTCCTTCATGATCTCGAAGTACCTCCTCTGCTGAACGCGAGGAGGTGGGAGGAGCTTGTTCCCGGCAGAAGAACGGCTGGAGGAGGCGAGCTCGGAAAGCTGGCCCTCGACCTTGTCCCTGGCCCTCTTCACCCCCTTGGACCATGGCAGGGCTGCACTGGCCTTGGGGGGCTTCTGAATACCATAAACTTGGTCCAGGACCGTATCCTTGCCTTCGCGGGGGGCGGTCTCAGGGTCCTTAAAACTATTGAGTTGCCTCATTAGATTAAGGACCTGCCAGAAGGCGCGCTCTGACTCGCGCTGCTCTCCTCCTTGTGGACTGGCAGCTAAGTCTCCTGTCCCCAATGGCTCTCCTTGGGGGGACACGTGGACGTTCTCCCGGGGTACGGTTGGCTCTGGACGAAACCTCGAAGATGACTTGGGTATCGTCTTTGAGTCCTTGGGCTCCCTCCTGGGAGGGATACAGGACTCCAGCAAAGAGGTCTGGAAGGACCCTCCTACGCGAGACGTTTCTCTTCCTTGAGGTGGGGTTCCTCCCATTGGTGCCGTGGGAGAGTGCCTCACCTCGCTGGATTCTCCCGAGGATGGGAAAGGTTCGTCCGCAGGAGAAGGAGAAAACGTCTGTAAAGGGGAAAGGGCCTTCCCGACGGACCTCTTGGGAGCCAGCTTAACCCTGGGAGAAGTTACCGCGAAATCCACTCCTCTCCTTCTCTTCAGCGGGGGTGAGGGAGCCTTTGGTTTTAGTCCCAGATCAGCGAGGACTGGCTTCATAGTTGCACAACTGCTTTCATCAGGGAACCAAACCAAGGCTGGCGGCTGACTGACGCAGTGTCAGCGATTCCCGCTGGAGGGAAGGGGATCGGCTGATCCTTAGGAGTGGATACTACTGGGCCTGCCTGAAAAGAAGAAAGGGAAGAAGAATGTTGTCTGGACCTCTCCGATGAATCTTCCTGCTCCTGGACGCGTGCTCGACGCTTACGAGATGGCGATCGCGAGGACGATCTGGAAGTACGCGGCCCCGGCAACTCGCAAGGTTGGGTGCGCTGCGAAACCCGGCGGGAATCGTGTTGGGGGTTGCGCTGGCGCTCGCGCGATTGCAAAATCGCTCGGTCGCGCGTGGCCGTGCGGGCGAGATGGCGAGTGGGCGCGTGGATGCGCTGGCGAGGGGGCGCGCAGGCGAAGGTGTGCGTGAATGCACAGGTGAGGGTGTGCGCGAGTGCCTGGGTGATCGCTGGCGATCAGAAGAGCAATGGCGCGTAGGCAATCGGTGGAGCAAAGGCGAGCGTAAGCGCGTTGGCGAGCGATGGCGAGTTGGCGAGCGATGGGGTGTTGGCAAACGATGACGCGTGGGGCGAGTAGGCGACCGACTGCGCACAGGCGAGTTAGCGCGTGGGCGAGTCGGTGACCTGTGGTGATCAGAAGCGTGGGCGCGTTGGTGAGCGTTCGCGCACAGGCGAAGGATCGCGCGGGCGCGTAGGAGATCGCTGACGCGTAGGATGGTGCGCAGTGGCGCGGAGAGAAGTTACCAACTGGGGCGCAGGGCCAGGGGGCGCTAATATGCTCGAAGGTGAAGGCTCATGGACGGGCTCAGGAGTCGACTAGTGGACGCGCGGGCGCGCATGCACTTTAGAAATGCGCGCTGGAGAAAATGCACGGTGGTGCGTAGGCGGCGGTCGACGCACAGGGGAATGCTGGCGAGGCAAAGGATCAATGTCCTTGCCTGCGCCCAGATCCGAAGGTCGTGGGGGCGTGGGCGAACGTTGGCGCGCATGACGCGCATTAGGAACTGGACGCGCAGTAGTGCGCTGACGAGCAGGAGGTTGATGGCGCTCAGGAGACTGTTGACGCGCAGGGCACGCAGCAGGAACAGAAGAGCGCTTGCGTGCAGGCGAGCGCTGGCGAGCATGAGAGCGCTGGAGATCAGGAGAGCGCATGCAATCAGGAGAGCGCTGGCGAGAAGAGTCTGAAGACTGAATCGCAGGAGAGCGCTTGCGCGCAGGAGAGCGCTGGCGAGCAGGAGAGAGCTGGCGAGCAGGTGGACGCTGGCGAGCAGGAGAGCGCTGGCGAGCAGGAGAGCACGGGCGAGGAGAGTCAGGTGACTCTTCAGCAGGAGAGCGTTTGCACGTAGGAGAGCGCTGGGGAGCAGGAGAGCGCTGACGAGCAGGAGGGCGCTTGCAATCAGAAGAGCGGTGGCACTTGCGCGCTACTGAAGGGCGCACAGGTGAAACCTGGCGCGGAAGGGACTTACCCACGTCATGGGAAGAGCCCTTCTGCCCCGAACGGACCGGTTCTTGAGTTAACAAGGAAGGTCTGGCAGGTGCAGGAGATCGCGAACGATCTGCGGAGAGGTCCAGTGATATTACTGCCACGGTCTGCTCCCAATGAGAAGAGTCCTTTGCAAGGGACGACGAAGATGAAGACCCGAAGAGAAAGAGCCTCTTAACTCCCTTGTAGGAAGAAGGAAGGCCTCGGCGGCGAAGAGGAGGGCGAGCCTTACGGCGAAGACGACCTCGAGGCAGGGTATCACCGTCATCGGTCCTCCGAAGAGGAGTCTCTGTTAGTGCACTCCCCGAGAGGGAGGAACACTCGCAGGAGAGACCGTTGGACCCAGCTTTCCCCTTGTAGGATGTTCGGAGGGGGAACCAGAATCTTCAGCAACATCCGCAACAGTAGCAGCTGGGGTTTGACCCGACCCGTCGGATGCCTCTGCCACAACAACGTCGACAATAGCTAGAGGGTTTACCTGTGGTACTACCGGCGACTGTTGGACAGCTGCCCCCAACTGGATCAGATCAAGCAGGGCTTCCTTGGAGGGCAAGCCCTTAAGCCCCAAGGAAGCCCAAAGCTGGAAAAGATCATTGTTAGATACAGTCTGGTCATAATGAACAAAATCAATAATGTCCTCCCCGGAGTAGGAGGGGGAGCTGCCTCGCTATGGGAGGCAACGCCCTCTCCCGAACCCCGAGATTGGGAAACAAAAGAAGGACCTACGCTACCACTCGGCGGCCTCTCGCGAGAGACCGAACGAGTGGGAGCTTCGGAGGAGGTTCGGGCAACGGAAGAAGAGTCCTTGGAGCCTTCCTTCCCCAAGGCAGTCCTTGAGGGAGAACGGTCTCGCTTAGAACTCTTCTTATGCCGCCGGGCAAACTTCTCCCACTGGGAGGTAGGCCACTCCCTACATTCCATACAAACATTATCACTTTCACACCGTTGACCTCGACACTGCGGGCAAAGGGTGTGAGGGTCTGTATCGACCGCCAACATGAATGTTCCACAGGGGCGGTCGGGAAGTCCAGGGCATTTCCGCATAATGGGAAGAAAAGGTAGAGGCCAACTTCAAAAACACAACTGAAAGAAAAAGAAAAGCAGATTAAGGCTGTCAAATATGCGAGGACGAGACAGACACGTCTGTACATCGTCCGAGCCAAAAGTGAAGTGAGGCAGCTCACTGGTGTGTGTGTGGGGGAGGGGGGGAGGGGTAGCTAGCTACCCCTCCCCTACCCCCGTGCTAACTAGTGCGGGGGTAGTTTAACCCTCGTTAAAATCTAATGGCTCGTCATTTCAGCTACGCCAAAAGTACAGTACAGTAAACCCTATGTAAATAGCGTGGTTTGTATTTCGGTTAGCCTACAGAACAAATATATTTTAAGCTCTCTTTACAGTGATTGTTGCTGTTTGTGTGACAGTGTAGTGTGGCAGGTTGTCAAGGGCGGAGAACCTTCCATTACGATCTTTGACCCATGGACGACGGACATCCCGTAGGGGCCCTCCGAGTGACTCGGCCTCCGCTGTAGGGGAATCTTCATCGTTGGATACTCCTTCTCAGTTCGGATTTTAACGTCGCGTTCCAACCTACGAGTTCTTGGAGGAACCTACTTACGGCCTTCACAGAACTTGACTTCGGTCTTACTCTTTCTCGCTGACAACGCCGCTCTCCCTCATTACTTGGGCTGCTGGCAAATCCTCTTCGGGGAACACCTTTCCCGTTCACTGGTTAAGCTGCGATGCTAAATGGTTTTCTTCGTCGATTAAGTTGAAATGATAGCTGTTTGTAATTTAACTTTTCAGGTTCAACACCGCTCTCCATGGGATAATGGTTCTACGGCCATTCTTACCGGCGGAGGGTGTGCATGACTTCAGCTTGTTCGCTCCCCTGCCCCCCCCCCCCTCCTACTGGCAGGTTGAGTGGTTTTCCCGAGTACTTTGTATTGTCAGGTGAATTAATTAATTTGTAGGTAGAAGGTTGGCCAGGGCAACAGCCACCCGTAGAGATACTGCCACTAGAGAGTTATGGAGTCCTTTGACTGGCCAGACAGTGCTACGTACATTGGATTCTTCTCTCTGTTTACAGTTCATTTTCCCTTTGCCTATACATACACCGAATAGTTTATTCTCTACATATTCTCCTCCGTCTTCATACACTTGATACCACTGAGATTAACAAACAATTCTTCACCCAAGGGGGTTACTGTACTATCACTATTCAGTGGCCACTTTCCTCTAGGTAAGGATAGAAGAGACTCTTTAGCTATGGTAAGCAGCTCTAGGAGCTGGACACTCCAAATTCAAAACAATGTTCTGTAGTCTTGGGTAATGCCATAGCCTCTGTACCATGTTCTTCCACTGTCTCTCCCTCTTAATGAAAGAATGCCTTGAGGAAGTCATTAAGCTTCAGCACGGCATTTCATTCCCGTGCTGAAACCTGGTGACGGGCAAGAGGGCTCTCGAACTTTGGGAAATTGCTCCCCCAGTTCGAATCTAAATTTCTCTCTCCCTTATCTTTTTCTTCCTCTTTATATTGCTTCAACCTTCTCCTAATATTATACTCTTTCCTTCATGTTGCTGTCCCAACCCTATGAGTAAAATTTCCCATATGTATATGTGTATATATTTACATATATATGTATGTTTATTTTTTTTTTCTTTATGGCATGGATGTTTCTACATCTGTTATTGCCACTTGGGCGGATGTTTCTACATCCGGTATTGCTGCCTGCTTTGATGAATGGGAAAGGTGTCACGGTTGGGAGGTGTTGTGCTCAAAGCTATAAGTGAGAGTATTGGATGATCTCAGCCATCCTGAAGATGGTTTGGACCTTTTTGGCGGAACTATTCTCAAGTGTTGGGTCTTCGGAATCCAGGGGGATCCAATGCTTGGGGTAGGACTCTCGGCTTTTGGCCTGAAGCCCGTCATTACAGATATGGGAGGATGATTCCATAGTTTCTTGGTCTCAGTCCTAACAGGCGGGTTCAGCTTACACCTGTGGCTCTATATTTGTTTTGATGCTATCCTTCGGGTAGGGTATAGAGTGGACCATCTGGGAAGTATATTCTCACTGTGCCGGTAGTGGAGAGTGCAAATTTCCTTCCCAACATGTGATGCTTAATGTTCTCAAGCAGGTAAATCAAACTATTCAAAAAATCACTCTTCTCTTTTCTTTATTCTGATGGATTCTTGTGACAATGACCCCACCTCCCCTGGATATGCTGACTCTCCCCCGACACTGTTGACGACCTCTAGCAATTCATTTAAAGAAAACTCTGTTGACGACGTAGGAACTAAAAAGGACTATTCTTTAAACATTCGGAAAAAGGATAATTTGGGCAACACAGGAAAACTGAATATCCTGCACGTTACCCAAATCCCATTAGAAGCTAATTATGATGTGCTACATAAAATATTTGAGTGTTACGGATTAATAAAAGAAATTAGAATGAAACTTCAAGATGATAATTGGGAATCTTGGTTATCATTTAATTGTCATGAGGAAGCATTTAATGCAAGCCGTAATATTGTTGATATTAAAGTAGGTAATATGAGTGTTAAGGGTGCTCTGTGTGATGGGGCACCTAAAGATCTGGATGTCTACAGACCAGCAGACTGGGCTGATAAAGATATAGAGGCAGATATGCCATCCCAAAGAAAGCCAAAACCACCAATGTGGCTTCTTGCTCAATCTGTAGGAGGTACGGAAAATTATTTCAAGATCTGCAAATTTCTTCAGAGGAAGGTAGGTACGATCGCACCTGGAGATATATCTCGATTCGGGAAGAAAAGTTACTTGATAAAGGCCAAGTCATACACACAGTCTGTTATACTGTCCAATTTGAAGACAGTAAATGATGATATAAAATTGGACATCAAACCCTATCTAAACTTTAGCTATGGAAGGGGAGTGGTTTTCAATAGGGATCTATATGAATTTACCGAAGAGGAGATATTGGCTATGTGTCCTCTATCAGTGTGGAAAGTACATAAAGTACATGGAACATCAATGATTGTTCTTACTTTCTAGGATGCTGATGTACCTTTCCACATAGACATAGAAAACGAAAGGATCAGAGTTCAACCTTTTAAGCAGAAGCCACTGCAATGTTATAATTGCTTTAAATTTGGACATCCTTCTAAAGTTTGCAATAATGAAAAAATTTGTAATACTTGCTCCAATATTTACCATGGGGAATGTACACTTGAGGCAAGGTGCTTAAACTGCAACTCCAATCATAAATCTAATGATAGGAGCTGCCAGTTTTATAAGTTAGAAGAGGCTGCCCTCAATAAATCAATTATTGAACATGTAAGCATGGGGCATGCCAAGAGATTATTAAATAAATCTAATACTTATGCAAAGACATTAAAAACAGGAGAAAAAGTTCCTCGGGAATCATTTCACCCTCCTACTACTGTAGGTAGTTCTCGAAAAAGGAATTCACCATCTATTGATAAAATGCTGCATAAGACAAGAACATCTCCTCCTAAAGATTTATCATTGAGTATCAACAAAAAGACATTGCCCACCACTATCAAACCTTTGCCCCCCACTATCAAACCTTTGCCCCTATTACAAAGGATAGTACTAACCTCTCCCAGGCCATATCCTTGCCTGATTTAATGGAGATTCCACCTGACACCAAGTTATCAGGTGTACCTGTAGTGGGGAAGGTACAAAAACCTGGTAACTCGCAACCTATTAATCGTAAAAGAGAGAGACTTCCATCTCTCTCACCCCCTTCCATAAGAAATACTAGAATTATGACATTAAATAAATATGATGTTTTGTCTGTTGATGTTGCCGATCAACCAGAAGACAATTTAGATAAATCAGAAATTCAAGTTGAGGTCCACCATCCCCCTCAACAAATATATAAAAAAGATACAAAGAAAAACACCAACGTAAAACCCAACATAACAAGACCATCTCTGAAGAAACCTACAGGTAATAATGTTAGATTAAAAACTGCTAATGGGAAGACCTCATCCAAGATGTCTTCCCGAAATAATTCATAGTTTTCTCCTCAATTTTGCAATGGAACTGTCAGGGTTTAAGGGCGAAATTTGAAGAACTTAAGCTCCTAATTCCTGAACATTCCCCCCTAATTGTATGTCTACAGGAAAGTATGCTTGATGCTAACACTCCTAGTCCTCGAGAGTATGTTAGCTATAGAACACCATATAATCATCAAGCAGGGAGCCATGGTGGAAGTCTCATGTACGTTCATCGAGATGTTCCCCAAATACCTATGTCTATATGTACAACACTGCAGGCAGTGGTTGTACAAATTGATATAGGAAGAAAATATACAATATGCTCTCTCTACTTGCCTCCAAATGATAATATTTTATATGATGATTTAGCAGAAGTCATTCATCAACTCCCTCAACCATTTCTCTTACTGGGAGATATGAATGGTAGACATCCTTTATGGGGTGATATTTTAGCAAACACAAGGGGCAATACAGTATTATCTCATCAATTGTGGAGAATGAGGATGTGGGACTCCTTAATACAGGAGAGCCCACACACTTCCATGTTCAGACAGGTACCTTGTCATGCATTGACCTTTCAATTGCAAGCTCTAACTGCCTTCTTGATTTTGATTGGAGGACATTAGATGATTGGCATACTAGTGATCATGCACCAATCATTATAAACACCAACAAGGGTCCGCCTTTACAAAGATCGCCACGATGGAATCTAGACAAGGCAGACTGGGTTAAATTTTGTGAGCTAAGTGAAATCGAAGGGAGTGCAGATCAGTTTGAAAGTATTGATGATGCCATAGACCTACTGAATGGAACTCTCCATACAGCAGGAATCAATTTGATTCCCAAAACCACAGGAATATTCAAAAGACGACCAGTCCCGTGGTGGTCTTCAGAATTAACAGCCTTGCACAGAGCCACCAGAAAATCTCTGACTAGATTGCGTAAACGCCGTACGGAGGAAAATTTGATAACGTACAAAAAGTGTAGAGCACAGTTCCGTTGTGCCATGAAAGAAGCTAGACGCCAAACTTGGGTGGCTTTTGTTTCCTCCATTAATAGTAGGACACCACCATCTTCTGTATGGAGGAAAGTAAAAAAAGATTGCAGGCAAATTCACCTCAAACCCACCACCATTGTTGAAAGTGAATGGTCAGTATGTGACTGAAGGAATTGAAGTTAGCAATGCCCTGGCTGACCATTTTTCAAATGTATCATGCAAGAGTGTAGCAGCTCCTGGTCACCAGGTCAGGAGTATTGAAGAAAAGAAAATTTTAAATTTTGCAACAGGAAGGGAAGAGTCATATAATTCTCCTTTCACTGAAAGAGAATATGATTCGGCACTTTCCACTTGCAACGATACAGCCCCTGGACCCGATGGAATTCCATATGCAATGATTAAACATGTACATTTTAATACAAAGTTTTTTATTTTAAGCATTATTAATAGAATATGGCATGATCATAGTTATCCAAGTGTTTGGGAACTAGCCATTATTTTAGCCTTTTTAAAACTCGGTAAGGACAAGTTTTTAGCAGCAAACTACCGACCTATTGCATTGACATCTTGTTTATGTAAAATTATGGAGAAGATGGTCAATGCAAGACTGATGTGGTACCTTGAAAAGAAGGGTATTTTATCACCCATTCAATGTGGATTCAGAAAAATGCACTCAACGACTGATGTGCTGATATGACTTGAGTCCTCCATTTGTGAAGCGTTTGCTTCCAAACAGCACCATGTGACAGTCTTTTTTGATCTTGAAAAGGCATATGATACCACATGGAGATACGGTATACTTAAAAGAATCCATGAGTTAGGATTAAGAGGAGAGCTACCACTATTCATTCAGTCATTTCTTTCTCATAGAGTTTTCCAAGTGAGAGTTGGGGAAGCTCTATCACAGAGTAAATGCCAGGAAGGAGTTCCTCAGGGGAGTGTGCTGAGTGTAACCCTTTTTGCACTAGCAATTAATGGGATATCCTCAGTCATTCCCTGAGATGTTCTCGCAACATTATTTGTGGATGATCTCTCCATATCATTTGCTGGGACTAGAATGGCAATGGTCGAGAGAAAAATACAACTCTCTATTGATAGAATTATCCATTGGGCCGATATGAATGGATTCAAGTTCTCGACAAGTAAAACTAAAATTGTCCATTTCTGTCGTATCTGGGGAGTACATCCAGACCCGGATATATATATCAAAGGTCAACGGATCCCATGTGCAAGTGAAGCTAAATTTTTAGGGTTGATATTTGATAGTAGGCTTACTTGGGTTTCTCACTTAAAAGCATTAAAAGCTAAATGTCTTGAAGCTATGAATCTTTTAAAAGTATTGTCCCATACATCATGGGGGCCAGACCGCAATACAATTTTAAAATTATACAAGGTCTTGATTTTTTCCAAAATTAGTTATGGATGCGAAATATACTCCTCAGCAACCTCAAGCCGGTTAAAAATATTAGATTCTATACATCATGCTAGTATAAGATTGTCCACAGGAGCCTTTAGAACCTCACCTATCTCAAGTCTCCTTGTGGATGCTGGGGAGTTGCCTCTAGACATTTACCGAATGTCCTCTATTATTCGGTATTGGTTTAGATTGCAAAGACTCCCTAATTCTTCAGCCTTTCAGACTACAAGCCTTGTAAGGCACTCAACCTACTTTGAGTTGCACCCAAAATCTCCTCAACCTTTTGGGTTTCGGGTGAAACAATTATTAAACAATCTGGATATAATTAGAATTAAGGTGCTTCCATTCAAGGTATCATCAACGCCTCCATGGAAATTACCTGACATATTTTTTTATAAATACTTTATTGGAGTCAAGAAGAATATGACTGACTTAGAATTCAGGTCTCTTTTTATGGAACATATTGAAGAACATAGGGGATCGACTTTTATATACTGTATACTGATGGCTCCAAATCTGATGCTGGCGTTGGATTTGGAGTACAGTGAGCCCTTGTTTATCGCGGTAGATAGGTTCCAGACCCGACCGCGATAGGTGAAAATCCGCGAAGTAGTGACACCATATTTACGTATTTATTTAACATGTATATTCAGACTTTTAAAACCTTCCCTTGTACGTAGTACTGTTAACAAACTACCCTTTAATGTACAGAACACTTAATGCATGTACTTCAGTACCCTAAACTAAAACAGGCACAAATATTAAAGGCGATTTTATATCATGTGTTTCCTAAACACGCCAAAAAGCATGATAAAAAATGGCAACCAATGTTTTGTTTACGTTTATCTCTGATCATAATGAAGAAACAAACGCATTTACACATCTGTTTGTAGGTTAGTTTTTGCATCGATTATATTGATTATTCAGTATGTTGATTTTGTTATTACCAATGTTTTACTTAATTTTTCTTAGGACTTCCAAATGAAATGTTTTTGTTTCAGGCGGCGTCATAAAGTACGCTCCATCTTCGATCATAATAAACAAACGAAGGTATTTAACGCGCATGATGAAAGTGATAAATAATGATATTACAGTAAAAGCTTTTAGAAAAATGTTATTACAAATATTATTTACCGTATCTATATAAAATCATACAGTACATACGTAGCAAAGCAGGAAAACAATTTAGAGAGAGAGAGAGAGAGAGAGAGAGAGAGAGAGAGAGAGAGAGAGAGAGAGAGAGAGAGAGAGAGAGAGAGAGAGTTGTTTTACGTACGTAAATGTAAATTTTAAACAAAAAAATATGATAGGTTATAACATGTATATTCAGACTTTTAAATCCTTCCCTTTAACTTAATGCATACTAAACTAAAACAGGCACAAATATTAAAATGTTAGAATATTAAAGTAAAAAATTTATAAAATAATAAATATTGTTACTGTACTCAACACGAAAGAAGTTGAAGAAAAACTTGAATGATGATGGCGATGAATTTGCTGCACAGTAGAAATGATGATGATGAAGCTGATGATGTCTTCTACTGTGCAGCCAATGATAGTATTTTACGTCTCTTCAGACGGAGGTGTCTTTTCCTGGGACACCTCTTCAACTTCTTCCTGGGACACTTCTTCAATTTCTTCCGAAGGCGTAGTAGCAGGAGGAACTGGCTCTTTTTTGCGAGGCTGGAAGAACATTGTGATCGGAAGTTGCTGCCGCTGCTTCTTTTTTCGCTCGAAGAGCATCCTGTAGGGAGTCATGATGTCATCGATCTTGTTGCAGAATTGCATAGACCGAACCTTATCCTCGTCCCACTCTTGCGACATTTCTTTCACCTCCTTCACATGGTTGCAGAACTTGGCAAGACGTTCTAATGTTAAGCCCGTTTCTTCGACATTTTCTTGGGTCTCTTCCTGCGTTTCACTGTTTTCTTCACTGGCCGATTTCGTCAGGTCTTCTAGGTCTGCGTCAGTTAGCGGCTGGGAATGGCAGTCCAACAACTCGTCGACGTCTTCAGTCGTCATGTCGCCAAACCCGTCACCTCCAATTATCGCAGCCAACTGCACAGATTTGCGTACTGTATTGCAGAGTGTTGAATTTCAGACGGTGTAAATCCTTTGTCATCGTAAACAATCTGGGGCCACAACTTCTTCCAGCTCGCATTGACAGTAGCAGGTTTCATTTCTTGCAGTGCCTTCTGGATGTTCTGCAGGCACGTGGCTATTGTGTACTTCCGCCAGTACGCCTTTAAATTGAAATTTTCATCTTCATCTTCTTGGGCAGCATCCACACAAGCAACGAGATCCGCCAAGGTATTCTTCGTGTAGAGGGCCTTGAACGCCCTGATAACCCCCTGGTCCATCGGTTGAATTAATGACGTGGTGTTGGGTGGCAGGAACTCAACCTGAATGCCCTCATGCGACAGATCAGTTGCGTGTCCACCAGCGTTATCCATAAGGAGAAGGATCTTAAATGGCAACCCCTTCTCTACGAGATATTTGCTGACTTGCGGGATAAAACACTGGTGGAACCAGTTGGAGGTCAGCATCTTCAAAATCCATGCTTTTTGATTATGCATCCAGTACATGGGAAGGAGATTCTTATTTTTATTTTTCAAAGCGCGAGGATTTTTCGACTTGTAAATAAGCCCCGGCTTTAGCAAAAATCCAGCAGCATTGCCACACATCACGAGGGTAACACTATCTTTGAATGCTTTAAAGCCAGAGGCTTTGGCTTCTTCTTTGAACAGGAAAGTTCGCGACGGCATTCTCTTCCAAAACAAGCCGGTCTCATCCATATTAAACACTTGTTCGGGCTTGTATCCACCTTCAGTGATAATGTTCTTAAATGTCTCATTCGCGTAAGTTTCAGCAGCGGTAGTGTCAGCAGAAGCAGCCTCGCCATGCAGGGAAACGCTTTTCAGGGCGAAGCGTTTCTGAAACTTCGCGAACCATCCTTTGCTGGTGGAAAAACGTTGTTTCTGAGGCTGGGAATCAGTGGATGTCCCTGGTTGAGGTTCATCTACATCATCATCTTCTTCAGCATGGTCGCCATCGTCGTCTTGAGGTTCCTTTGCCGCAAAATTCTCATACAAGCCCAAAGCCTTGGTTCGGATGGTGTTCATATCCAAGGCTATGTTCTTCTTCCGGCAGTCGGCAATCCGGACTGCTAAAGCACCTTCCATGCGTACGATCGTTTTATTACGCGTGGTAACGACTCGCTTCGCTGATCTGCTAAAGGTGATGGTAGCCGTCTTTCTAATGTTCGCCTTGTCCTTCTTGATGTAGTGAACGGTGGATTCGTTCACTCCAAAATGGCGGGCTGCGGCCGCGTAACTTCTGCCTTCTTTTAACATATCGAGAAGCGTCACCTTCTCAGCAATCGTCATCATCTTTAGGTGGCGTTTAGGCTCACTACCAGCCTTAGCAGAAGCAGAATGCTTGGGAGCCATTGTACAGTAGGGGTTAAACAGAAAGTTCAACAAAAAGTTCAACTTAAAACAGTCACACACAGCACAGATTAAAGTTTACAATAACGGAGCAGCATCTACCCGGCGAGAGAGCGGCAAACGAAGTGGCCGCGAAAAGATGCTGTAGGTTGGAGAAGCGGTCAAAACACCAATCACAGGCTAGATTTCAAAACTTGGGTTCTGATTCGTCATCTATCAGCACTTGAACCAATCACAATCCGTCTTACATGCTACATAGTAGTTACCAATTCAAATACAAGGTACTACGTATACAGCTTTACGTACGCTATTTTACGCTTGTTTTGTTGTAGGATATGTACGCTTATTCGAGATGTGATTTTTGCAACAAAGAATATTATTGGATGCAGTACTACGTACGTATACATACAAAAGATTCATGGAAAAGATGCACATCCATTACATTTGTAGTAGTAGCCATCAGCAGCCTTACACCATTCAAATACGGTATGACTGCATCTGATTTGCGTTTCATGTTCGATTTAATTTTACTACGTACTGTATACAGTACTGTATTATCGTATGATCACATTCTCTTTTCGTGTTTTATTTCTTTCTGTACTGAATTTTATGTCATATGTAATGCAATGAACCATCAGTAAGAGCAGATATTACTAGTTACAGTATTAATGGAATTACAGGTAACGAAATATCGTATTTGGGGTCTTCATATATCGCGGTATTTTCGAAATTTCCGGAAAATCCGCGATATGTGTATACAGTATACATGCATTATGAAAAAAATCCGCGAAGTGGTGAATCCGCGATGGTCGAACCGCGAAGTAGCGAGGGCTCACTGTACATAGTAATGATTTTAATTGTAGAGGTGCACTTCTTTTAACAGCTTCCATATTTACTGCCGAACTGTATGGCATACTAACCGCTATTGAGAAAATAGCTTTGGAAAAGGAGGGTAATTTTAGAATTTTTAGTGATGCAAGGAGTGTTCTTCAAGCTTTAGAAGTTTTTAATTCTAGTAACCCTCTAGTTTTAAAGATTTTAGAATGGCTTTTTATTATTGGACGGAGAGGTATAACAGTTCGATTTTGTTGGATTCCAGCACATGTAGGTGTGTTTGGGAACGAGAAGGCAGATTTACTTGCGAATAATGCGGCATCCGAGTTGCTACCAAGGAGGTATCCCATTCCCAGAATGATTTCCTACCTTACATCAAGAAATTGGTTTGTAATAAATGGCAACAGCACTGGGATAGTCAAGATGGCAATAAAAAGAGGGAAGTAACAAATATCATATCACCTTGGAGGTACTGTATAACATGATACCCCGAAAATGGGAGACGACTCTTTGCCGTCTCCGTATTGGTCACATACGGTTGACGCACGAGTTTCTGCTGAAGGGCCAACACCAACCGTATTGTGAGGACTGTTTGGTACCTTCAACAGTGAGGCATTTGTTGACCGAATGCCCTAATTTTACTAACTTAAGAAATAGATATCTGTTTGAGGCTCGAGGTGAGGATGGCAGGTTCATCCTTGCCAAGATTCTTGGACATTATGTGTCCTACTGTGCGAGCGGAATTTTTAGATTTATTTCAGAAGCAGGTCTTCTGAAAACTATTTAACTATTGTAATGACTTCTTAACTTTTATGGTTTTAATTGAATTCTCTCTTATTTTTCATATATAATAAATGCTATCGGCGTCAATGACCTTAGATGTCAGGATGCCGGAAAACTTTCAATCAATCAATCAATCAATCCACTGTCTCTCTTGCTTGAGGGTATATTCGGGAACAATATTCTATCTTTTTTCTCATCTTCTTGTTTTGTTAAAGTTTTATAGTTTATCTAGGAGATATTTATTTAAATATTACTTTTCTTAGAATATTTTATTTTTGCTTGTTTCCTTTCCTCACTTTGCTATCTTGGAGCCCCTGGGCTTATAGTATTCTGCTTTTTCAACTAGGGTTGTAGCTTAGCAAGTAATAATAATGATTGTAATAATAATTCTTGTTTTGTTACAGTTTTTACGCTGCCACTCTCCTTCTCCTGTCGATGTCAGCCGGTGAAGGGAGTGTGCAGTTCTTAATATGTGTGTTCTCTTGGGGGTCACCTTTCTTGTCTGCGGATTAGGTACTCCCCCAAGGGAGTTTTTCTTGCATAATTTTATTTTTAATTTTTCTCAGTTAGCGATGCCGTACTTCTTTGTTTAGCTAAGACAACCGACGTAGAAGAGCACTGCCGTTCTTTCCTGTGGAATCTTCTATCCCTGCACCATCATTTTTTTGTTCTCCTTTACCTGTGGCAGCTCCTGATCAGCACGCTAACTTTGAGGAACGGGTCCGGCTATGTTTTCTTAGGTAGCGCTCAGTGCAGACTTTCAACTTCAACAATGCTTGTTGAAGGGAAGCAAAGAGCACTGCCTGGTGGTCCGCCTCTAAAGGTTAGACAAATTTCCCTTCTGAGGGAGAGTTATCCTTCCCAGGTGTTGGGCTGTTCTCCCTTACGAGAGAGAACTTCCCTTCATCATATCTGTCTAGCAACCTTCCTGCCTGTGGGGAGATCTGCTGACAGCTACATCTCATCTGCTGTTGCAGTTTCTTCGTCAAAGACTACGCTCCCCTCATGCTGTATGCTGAGCCGACTCTTCCGTCCGGGGCGGAGCAAAGTCTAAGGCGAGTCTCTTCTGCGGGTGATCACCTCTATTGTTCGCGAGAGAGACCACCCATAGAGACACCTTTTCAGAGACCTTCCAGAGATTTTCTTGCTGAGCAGTCTTCCCTTCTGAGGATTGTTATTGTTATCGGCGAGGTCGCTGTGTTCGTGGACCTCCCAATCGCCTCAGACACGCTCTTTCGCCTTTGGCACAGAGACATTTGTTTATCTCGTTGTCGACATGTGCCGAACAATCCCCTTCGAAGGATCGTTAAGAACCCTGTCGATTGGCGACTGCTCAGCTATTGCCCTTGCTATGATGTCACCAGCCTGACGAGTCTCATCAGTCTCGCCGTTCACCTGCTGGTTCCTGATCCTCGCCTGTCTCTCCAAACTCTCCTCAGACTCGCCGTTCGCCAGCCTTATGGCGTGGGCCTCTTCAACACACCTCTCCAACCTTTCGCCATCGAACTGCAGTTTGTTGCTTGCCTTCGCCCATCGAATCTTCCTATTCCTGACAACTCACTGATTGCCTGCTCGTCTTTCACTAATCGTCGATATCCAGCTCGCTAGTCTCCAGCTCAGCAATCGCC
Source organism: Palaemon carinicauda (assembly GCF_036898095.1). Lineage (NCBI taxonomy): Eukaryota > Metazoa > Arthropoda > Malacostraca > Decapoda > Palaemonidae > Palaemon > Palaemon carinicauda. The sequence continues at coordinate 49,070,186 of NC_090742.1, forward strand.
AATAGTCTGCTTGCCGAATGCTGATCACCAGCTCGCCAGCCTACCAATCCTCGATGACCACTCCATCGATTGCCGGCTGCTAGCTCGCTGATTGCTGAATGCTAGGTCATCAATCGCTAACTCACCAATCATCGAACCTTAGTGTTACTCCTCAGCTCACCAAATGTCGATCGCCAGCTCGCCAAGCATCATCTCAGATCTCTGCTCACTGATCACGTACCTACTGGTCTCCAATTGCCAGCACGCCAATCGCTAGCTGACATCTAGACCATTTGACTGCTCGCCTATTTTGCAGCTCAACGATCCTCAGCTCGCCGCTCACCAGCTTGTTGATCGCCAACCTACCTAGCCAGCTCGCCAATTGCAAGCTCAGTGACTGCCGATCACAACCTCAACGATCTCCGACCACTGATCGCCTCGCCGATTGCCTGCTCGCAGGTCGCCAATTTGCCTATTCGCCAGATCTCCGATTTGCCAGCTCACCAATTGCCAGTTCAATGGCCAGACAATTTCCAGCTTCTTACTGATCGCATCGAACGCCGATCTTCGTTCGAAGACTCGTCCTTCACTGTCTTGCCTTGTGACAGCTCTCCGTTCGTCACCTTGACGTTAACTTACTTGCTGTTCACCTGCTCGTGTCCATCACTAAGCCAGCTCATGGTCATCTTCTCTCCTCTCTCTTGGGCTTATGCTACTTCGGTAGCCCTCCCACGTAGAGTTGAGGAGCTGCTCCCGAGTCTTTCTTCGGAGAGTGCTCTCATCTAGATGACATACCATATCATCTTCCTACCTCTCTCTTGGGCTTACACTACTTCGGTATCCCTCCCACGAAGAGTTGAAGGAGTTTAACACAGATTTCTTTCTTGGAACCTAACCCAACACTCTCCATCGACAAACAGGGTTTCTTCGATTCCCAAAGTTTTCATTACCTTCGAATAACCCGCAATGATGATGCAAAGTTTCTTCATCGAATCCGGCACTCTCGCGGACGTTTATCCCTCATGAACAAATGCTCTTCACCTTAACTTCATTGCTACTACTGAAGGAGGCATAGTATAATATATATTTGGTACCCAGACACTTGGGATCGAGCGAGTCGGTTTTAAATATTGGTGATAACAGGGCTGTTTTGATGAAAGGTTTTGAACAAATTCAGTGTTGATAGGGTTTTGTATGTTGTTAAGATATATTTTTGGGGGAAGTATAAAATTATCTGTTGGAGAACAAGCTGGCACAATTTGATATCCAAGAGTTTTTGAATAACCCAAATGTTGTGGAATTGTCAGAGGCTAATGTAACTAAAGCTCAGTGGCTCTCTATCTTAATGGCATGTGGTGGCCATGCAACAAATAGGATGATTAAAGCCTAAATCAAGTGTGTAGCCTTAGAAGTGTTGATAAATTTGGGAAAGTTATCGGAAGAAAATGTTGTAGCAGCTCGTGAACTGTTGGAGGAAGCTGAGAAAGAATTTTTAACAAAGCAAGGACCAGTTGACCCACAAACTGAAGGCATGAAAGCAGATTTTGGAGAAGATCAGTGACCTGACCTATGTTATTGAAACCCCAGGAAGAAGGAAAAGTCAGAGGAAGAAAGTACACGTTAACAAACTGTAACCCTACTTAAGTGAAAACGAAACCGGAGCTTCACAAGTGTGTATTGTGCAAACCATACCATCCATGAAAATGATGACGGATATGAGGTAGGGGCAGTAAGCAAACCCCAGGAAGAAGGAAAAGTCAGAGGAAGAAAGTACACGTTAACAAACTGTAACCCTACTTAAGTGAAAACGAAACCGGAGCTTCACAAGTGTGTATAGTGCAAACCATACCATCCATGAAAACGATGACGGATATGAGGTAGGGGCAGTAAGCAAAGTGAAGCTCCGGTTTCTTCCTCTGACTTTTCCTTCTTCCTGGGGTTTGCTTACTGCCCCTACCTCATATCCGTCATCGTTTTCATGGATGGTGTGGTTTGCACTATACACACTTGTGAAGCTCAGGTTTCGTTTTCACTTAAGTAGGGTGACAGTTTGTAAACGTGTACCGTACTTTCTTCCTCTGACTTTTCCTTTTTCCTGGGGTTTCAATAACATAGGTCAGGTCACTGATCTTCTCCAAAATCTGCTTTCATGCCTTCAGTTTGTGGGTCACCAACTGTAATTCATTTATCATTCGGAATTTGGGATAGAAATTAACTCATCTGGAACAGGAGCAACAAGAGAAATTAAGCCGATTACAGTGGAACCTCTACACACGATTGTCCTAACATACAAATTTTCCAACATACGAAGTAAAATGCTACCAAATTTCTGTCTCGACACCCGAAGTAATGCTCCAACCTACGATGTAGATCTTGTTAACGCCGGTAGAAGGCAGCACGTAAGAGGGACGCCATTGAGCGTCGAGTGCTCTGTTATCTGTTCTTGTGTGTATGTTGTGGTTGTCCTCTGTTTGGTCTGTTATTAACAGTGGATATTTTCTTCCTTTTCTCACATTTCCTTTTTGATTTTACCTATAATCATGGTGTCTAAGAAGCTAAGTTTCAGTACAGGTAGTGGTGAGAAAAGGAAGAAGGCAAATTTTTCATTAGATATTGAAGCAAGAAATTATAGAAAAACATGAGAGCAGTGTTGCATGTGAGTGAGTATGGCTAAACAATATGGCCGGAATAGGCCTATGATCTCGACGATCATCAAGCAGAAGGCAGCCATTGAAACAGATTAAACCATCAAAGGGGATCACCTTTATTACAAGACATCGTAGCAATAACCCTGGAAGAGATAGAACACCTTATGTTGATAGGGATAAAGGACAAAGAGATGGTTGGTAACAATCATTTGTGAGAAAGGGCCAGCTTGATGAACAGAAAGAAAGAAAAAAGTGAAGCAAAGAAAACCAAGATAGCATTAACAAGCTCTTTTAAAAAAATCTCTCTTTTTCTGTTTCTCTCTAAACAAAGCATTACAGTAACATGTTCTTCGAATAAAATCTCTCTCTCTCTCTCTCTCTCTCTCTCTCTCTCTCGTTCTTCTTCGCTGTTATAGTGTTAGAGACGTCTATTATTTTTTTTCCGAGAGAGAGAGAGAGAGAGAGGAGAGAGAGAGAGAGAGATTAAACAAAAATGTGTTTACAGTACATATGAATTTTAACAGCGTCAATGAGTTGAAAAACAATTAAATGTAACTAAGAAAGTAATAACAGCTAATCTGAATTCCTTTATTAACTAAAACAAATATTGATTACAAACACTCGTGTGCGTATGCACAAACACACACACACAGGTGCAAGAATTGCTACGCAGTAAGAGACAGACGGTAGGGGAGGAGGTAGAGATGGTGACTGAGATAACGTATCATAACTCGTCACTGAAAGTGATGAAAATTAAAAATCAAAAGAAAAAAAATTTAAAAAATATGAAATATAAAAATAAAAAAAGAAAATAAGCTAAGTTAGATTAAAGTTTCCGTAGTATAAGTTACGGTACGTTATCGCTGTCACCATCTCTACCTCCTCGCTGATCGTGTCTCCTCCTGTGTGTGTGTGTTTGCGCATACGCACACGAGTGTGTTTGTATCAATATTTGTTTTAGTTAATAAAGGAATTCAGATTCGCTGATATTGTTTTTTTAGTTACATTTAATAGTCTTTCAACTCGTTGACGCTGTTAAAAATCATATATACACAACACATTTTTGTTTTAATCTCTCTCTCTCTCTCTCTCTCTCTCTCTCTCTCTCGTCTCATCTCTCTCTCCTCTCTCTCTCTCTCTCCTCCTCTCTCTCTTTCTCTCTCAGAAAAAATTAATAGACGTCTCTAACACTAACAGTGAAGAAGAACAAGAGAGAGAGAGAGAGAGAGAGAGAGAGAGAGGAGATAGAGAGAGAGAAGAGAAAGGAGAGAGAGAGAGAGAGAGAGAGAGAGCAGAGAGAGAGAGAGAGAGAGAGAGAGAGAGAGTATTTATTTAAAGAACATGTTAACACCATGTCTACCTTCTCGCCGATCGTCCGTCTCCTCCTGGCGTAGCAAATCCTACACCTGCGTTGTGCCTGTCTCTAGGGTAAAGTGACAATAAAACACATTTTTTATTTATTATTTCTTTATAATCATCTTTTTTACATGCTTCTTTCATTTTATGGAGTTATTGTTATGTGTAATTATATGTAGTAATTTATTAAGGAGTTAATATAGGTTTCTTGGGGTGTGGAACGAATTATACAAATTACAGTGTATTCTTATGGGGAATATTTGCTCCAACATACGATTGTTTTATCATACGAAGCAGTTTTGTGGAACGAATTAAGATTGTATGTAGAGGTACCACTGTAATTAGAAGTTTCCCTGAAATTGCCTCGGACGTCCTGAAACGAACCAACCTGACGGAGCATGAGATGCACCTTAAAACAACGGAAAGATCATTTAAACAGCACACCTATCGACTGTCGCCGTATCAGTGAGAAGTCATGAGAAAAGAAGTGGACTACTTGTTGAAAAACGGATCAGCCGGACAAAGTTCTACCCTCTTACAGTTCTCCATGCTTGCTCGTGAAAAAAACCGGATGGATCTTTTAGGATGTGTGTGTGGACTAACGAAAGTTAAACTCGATCAGTGTGGCCGATAATTATCCATTGCCGCTTATTGACCAACTACTCGACAATATCGGACAAGCGAGGTTTGTCTCCAGGATCGACTTGTTAAAGGGCTATTGTCAAATTCCTTTGGACGACAATGCAAAATTGTCATCAGCTTTTATAACCCTGTTTGGGTTATATCAATACACTGTCATACCATTTGGTCTAATGAACAGCCCTGCTACTTTTCAATGTGTGATGGATAACGTTTTAGGATTGATAGAAATAGTAGGCGTATATCTCGACGATAATGTGGTATATTCATTGACCTGGGCAGAACATTTCCGAATCCTGAAGAAGGTATTTCAAAAGCTACGAGGAGAATACCTGATTAGTAACCTGGAGAAGAGCGAATTTGGGAAAGCAACAGTTTAGTATTTGGGATTTGAAGTAGGAAAAGGACTAATTGCCCCGGTAGCCGCTAATGTCGAAGGAATAAGGAAAGCATCACCCCCTACAATGAGGAAGCAGTTACAACGCTTTTTAGGGGATGGCAGGATTCTGCCGACATTTTTGTCCGACACTTTTCGGCTGTAGTCGTTCCCTTAACGGTTTTGACTAGCTCCAAGAAAAAATTTGTATCGACCAGCAAGTGCCAGGAATCCTTCGACAGGATAAAAGCCATATCACTTCGAAACAGATATTGCGAGCACCTGATGTTCAACAAGAAATTCCTTATCCAAGTGATGCGTCAGATAACGGAATTGGACCTGTCTTATTGCAAGAAGATCAAGGAAGGAATTCTTCGCTATGTTTCTTGTTGTCGAAGCTGAAGAAACATCAGCGTGCCTACTCGACAGTAGAAAAGGAACTACTAGCATTTAGTCACAGCAATAAACAAGCTTGAGGTCTATGTGAACT
>NC_090742.1:49076173-49078673 GCF_036898095.1 Palaemon carinicauda
ATGTGAATCGACCACAAAATGAAGAGATTACAGTGTATTTGGATCATAATCCTTTAACTTTTGTGAATAAGATGAAAAATAATAATCAAAGGTTAACTAGGTGGTCATTGTGTTTGCAACCTTATTGTATTAATGTAAATGTAAAGCATATACAGTATTAGGTAAAGATAACGTGGTTGCAGATTTTTATCTCGGGCTTAATTGATTGATTCAGGCCCGGAATAAATAATCTTTTTTTTTTTTGGGGGGGGGGCTATCTTAGGAAGCTGCTCTAGTGTAGAGTAAATACAGTAGTTTATTCATGATTTTATTTATGTTTTCATATGTGCATTGAAGAGAGGTTAGCCATCTCTTAAGATGAGTTTCTCTCATGTGGATTCAAGTTTATTATGTAAATTACGTAAGATTTTCGTTGTTAATTTCATTGTATTCTTTATTCAAGTCAGTATATGTAAATTTACGTTATTTTTAACACTAGAACGACCAAGGGGTCATTTTGACCGCATTTTGATTTTCAGATGCATAGAGCTATTATAATCTTTTCCCCCAACAAACTTGATACTTATTGACTTTTCCTAACTTTTCATGGTATATATTGATATCAAGTGAAAAATAAAATATGTTATAACCCTTTGAGATATATTACGTAATACTTAGAATGACCAAATAGTCATTTTGACTGCTAGGCAGCAATGCAATGGTAATTATGGCTGCATGCCAGTCAAAACGTTTGGCAGCATGTATTCTGAAGGAGATTCAATATCTGAAGATGAAGAAAACGAGTATATCCCCAATCAAGAAAGTTCATCTGAATCTGATGATTATCATTAGGATAGTGATAATGAAAACAAATCGTTGCAAAGCACTGTTGCTCTTTCAAACAAAGAAGATGCTGTAGATGTGCAAACAACTTACACTATTATTCTGAATGGCAAGGATGAAACACAGTGGGAAGTTATTGAACAGGATCTTGTCAATGCCGGTAGAATTACTGCCCAAAACATAATACGAGAAATACCGGGACCAACATCCCTTGCCAAACGTCAAGTTTTTCCTGGACAAGTTCGGCGTGCTTTCAGATTATTGATAGATGACTTCATTATCTACAAAAGTGTATAGAAACTGAAGCGAGAATGAAATTGAATGATGAGAATTGGAACATATCATTTGAAGAGATTTATGCTACTGTAGGCATTATGTATGCCAGAAGAGTTCTTGCAAGAGGACAATCTGTTGAAAACCTTTGGTCAGTAAAATGGGGGCCTCCCTTTTTCAGAGAGACAGTGTCAAGAGCACGTTTCAAGGAAATTATGAAATTCCTAAGATTTGATATTCGATTACCACGATCCATTCGAATGCAAACTGACAGATTTGCCATGATTTTAGAAGATTGGGACATATTCATCAAAAACAGTATTTCTTGTTATAAGCCAAGAGAAAATATAACCGTAGATGAGCAGTTATTTCCAACAAAATACAGGTGTCCTTTTACCCAATATATTGCTAGTAAGCCTGACAAGTTTGGAATAAAATTTTAGTTAGCGGCCGACCAAAATCAAAATACCTTCTCAATGGATTCCCTTATCTTGGAAAAGAGGAGAGTCGTCCATCAAACCAACCACTCTCGGAATACGTCGTTCTCAAGCTCACAGAACCATATACAGGGAAAGGGAGAAATGTGACCACTGATAACTTTTTTCACATCTGTGAAGTTAGCTGAAAAATTGCTTGCTAAAAATACAAGCCTTGTCGGGACTGTGAACCGTATATGAAGGGAGATAACAATTTCCATAAAAAATACCCATGACAAGTAGTACAGATCACAAATACTAAAAAATAATCAGTGTTCTTTAACAGTGAATCAGTGCAAGCCAAATGAAAATATTCTCTTAATTTAGCACGGTCCATAAGAAAGTAGAAATTGGAAATGATGCCAAGAGAACTCCAGACACCATTAGTTACTACAATGATTCGAAATTTGGAGTTGATGTCGAGGATCAAATTGGGAGATTATACACTACAAAAGCCCTTTCACGGAGATGGCCTGTCCAAGTTGTTTATAATATATTAGGTTTTTCTGTTATCAATGCCTGGGTTATCTACAAAGAAGTCACAGGTAAAAGAATTTCCCGTCGCGATTTTATTCTTCGGTTAGCTGAGGAACTTCTGAAAACCTTCAAGAACATTCATACTGAAGGAAGCAGTGAAAGTGATACTGATGCTTATGCTGATGCAGATGTTTCAAATACCTCAAACAAGAGAAAAGAGTGCCAAATAAGAGAGTGTGAAGGGAATAAGACAACAGAAATCTGCTGTAAGTGCAAAAAGTTTGTATGTGGGAAATGTACATTGTCATCAAGAAAATCATTTATGTAAAATGTAATCAGTAAATCATACATTGTAAGGAATGTACTGAAATATATACAAGCACACACACATAATATATATATATATATATATATATGTGTGTGTGTGTGTGTGTGTGTGTGTTTTCTATGTA
>NC_090742.1:49083673-49101173 GCF_036898095.1 Palaemon carinicauda
TTGCTTAGTTGATTGATGTAAAGAGTTCGAGGATTGGAGCAAAACTGCAAAATCTGTAAAGAAAAGAAAAAGTGGTAAATTTGTTTATACAAAAAATCACTAAAATTTTTGGTGTGAAAGGAAGGCTATATTTATTGTAGTAATACTTATTGGATCTGGATAAAATTTTCCAAAAGTCATCTACAATGATCCTAGATGATGGCAAAACAATAAAAAAAAATATATCTAGTAACTATAAACTGGAAAAGAATGGCTTGGTTTCAATGTAACCCCTACCACACGAGATTTACGGAAATGAAAGGCAAATTTAGAGTAATAATAAATGATGGATATGCATGAAATTTTGACAAAGTAATCTTAAATGACCCTAGATGAGGGCAAAAATGTTAAATATTATATTTAGTAAGTATAAACTGGTCAAAAAAACTAATTGGGGAAACTTACCACGTGCGATGGCACTGGTCGCAGACGTAGTTGACATGCGAGTTACATGCAGGCTTATGGCACTTCGCACACAGAAGCTTGGTCCTGGCATTAGAAGTCGAAGGGCAGAGAGGGCATCTGTGGCACTTCTCACTACGTTTTTGAGTGTCTGGGGCTTCGTCTTCGGGCTCTTTTACCTCAAAAACAGAGCAAATGAGGTAAGTCACGTCCCTTGGGAGGTACCTCTTTTGCAAAAGTCGACTAAGTGCCCAGTCACGGGCGAGTTCCATGGCCAAATCTACATAAAATTGCCTCCTATTGTATAACTTGTTGCCTGGCAAGTTTTGGTGGATGTAGAAGGCATTGTTCAGCACAATATTTAGTACACCATAGAAGATACATACAGGCCACCTCCGTGTCTTCCTACTGCAGGTCAGGGCAGAGCATATTTGGTCGAAGGTGTCGACTCCTCCCTTCGTTGCATTATAAAACATATGAATATGGCTTTTTTTGTTTTCAATAACTGTGGGATTGTGATGGACAGTTGAAAGAATCTGGATCCTTTTTGTGGTCTTCACACGTTGGCACAAAAGTGTGACCTTGTCCTCGTAGTTATACGAGGCCACACATTCGCCCAAACCCAGGGGTGTTGTCAGCATCACAGAAGGCGTGTAAGGTTTTGGACGAATAGTGTCAACTAAATGCATCCCAAATTGACGGAGACCCCTGGCTAAGGGCAAGGAAGTAAACCAGTTATCGGTGGTAACAATACGGCCAGTCTTCCTGAAGGGACGGGTTAGCTCCATCGTGAAGTACTCTCCCAAGGGTGTACTTGTAGTGGTAGTCCCCTTGCCTAAGTAGGGAATTGCATTGCACATGTAGTATGTCTCTGCATCACAGGCCATAACTAACTTGATGCCATACCTAAGAGAAAAGAAATAAAATGCAATCAGTAAGTCATCAATCAACACTCACAGGTAATCAATGAAAGTAAAATAAAATTAAATAAAATAAAATAGAATAAAATGAAATAAAATAAAATGTACATATATAAGTAAAATATACTGTACATAATAAATAAATAATGAATGTTAATAATTTATATATAATGGAATAAATACGAATGACAATAATAAAAAAAATAATTTTTAGTCATCAATGAATATGTAGTCATTATAAAAATGTAATAAGATTCACACTGAACATAAATAGAATGTACTGTACATAATAAATAATGAATGAATGTTAGTAATTTATATATAATTAAATAAATGCCGATTCCAATATTAAAAAAATATTTTTGGTCATTAATGAATATGAAGGAATTATAAACATGGAATAAGATTTATACTGAAGAAAATGCAATAAAATCTATATAAAGAAAATTAAAATCTTTTACTTACTTTGCTGGTTTATTCGGGATGTATATCCTGAAAGCACACCGTCCCCTGAAGGCGAGGAGCTGCTCATCCACAGTAAGATGCCCACTTGGTTCATAATTTGCAATGCAGTTTGCAATGACCTGGTCCCACAAACTCCTTCTAGCAGCAAATCTGTCAGTCTTCACACGTTCCTCCCTCGTGGCAATGCTGTCAAATCGTAGAGCCCTCTGAATAAAGCAAAAGCGGCGCTCACTCATGACACTCCTGTAGAAGGGACATCCTTGAGCTTGGAGAACATCTCTTCCGATGTTAAATGATTATCCTTCCATGCCCCTGTCATGATGAGGATCCCAAGGAACGCACGGAACTCCATGAGGGTCAGGTCCTTCAAGGTGGGGTCGTTTTGCCGCTTGCACTTGTTTCTGAGGATGATGATCTTGTCGTTGGTGTGGACGACCACTTCAGCAAGTAAGGCATCCGGCAAAAACTTGGCAAAAACTTTGGCAGGAGTACAACACCCGATGACGCTCATGGTAGGGCCAGCATTGTCGAACTGGTCGATCTTCATAATGGGGGGCATTGTTGGGTTTGGCTCTGAGTGCCACTTTGTGTTGTCCTTAGCCTTGTAGGAGTTGTCCGGCAATCTCTTCAATGCCACACCTTCTGCAGGGCGAAAAGGGCCTCTCCTCCTTTTCCTACTTCTGAGCTCTACGGCACTAAGGTCAGGATCAGCAGGAGACGCTGGAGGAGGCACAGGAGATGCTGAAGGAGGCACAGGAGACGCTGCAGAGGACACAGGAGACGCTGAAGGAGGCACAGGAGACGGTGAAGGAGGCCTATGAGCGAGGGAACGCGAAGGAACTGCATGCGAGGTGGCCAAATCTTGCATCACATCGGCTACTTCTCCCTCAAGATTAGCAGCCAAAAGTTGGGCCTCTTCCTCCTCTTCCTGCCAAGTTACGGCATCGTGAAGGTCGTCAAGTACACTGACTGCTTCATACGTCGATGGAGAAGGTTCTTCTTCATCACTACTCAAGAAGAGAACCTCCAAAACCTCTTCCTCCGACAGGTTTCTCTTAGCCATGGCAAAATCTGAAAATAGGAAAAAATCTAAAATTAGAAATTAACCTCAAAATCATATATTTACTGCACTATGATCCAATATGGCGATTGGTATGGGTACTAAAATAATCCACAAATACACTCATAACTTATAGTAATTGATAAAGTAATAAGTAATAAAGCAGTAATGTAAAATGCAAAAACTTTGCAATGGCATCACTTACCCTCTTAACGCTAACTTTGGAGGGTGATATCCGGTGAACAGGGCGGAGCAGAGATGATACACGTGTTGCTTCTACTAAAGCTGGTGAACGACTGACTCACCCTGGAAAAGATGCTAGATCATGCGAGGCGTCGCTGCGCAGGAACAAAAAAACGAGTTTTGCGCAGAATCGTGGTGCAGATATGACACCACGCTACCTGTCCAGGGTTAAGATCAGACTCAAGGATGCAAGCAGGGTTTGGAAGAAGAGAGCTTCCACAGCTCTCCGCGATCATCAGAAGACGACCCCAGAGTTGCTTCGACGGCAACTCCATCAGTGGTCAGATGCCAGAAGTCTTTCCAAGACGGTTCCGCTGCACTTTCCTCCTCCTGCAGTGATTCTACATACGGACGCCTCACTAGACGGTTGGGGGGGTCATACTCCTCTCACCCCCCAGATGCTGAAGCCTTGATGAGGATGGGGGCTTAGGGATTAGCAGTTGGGCTCTAATGAACAGTGGGAACTACTTCCCCACTGGACCTCGGTGTCCAACTGTTGATACAACTAAATTAGTCAGCACTTTCTCTCCGTTCTTTTGATTACTTTTTTTCTCCCATCTCTTCCTCTTGGGCATGAACTTGTTGACGACTTTGGCTTGTATGACTTAGGTTTTGACTGTGTGGTGGGATGTTGCAACAACAACCCCCACACCCTGAATCACTCTACCAGACAATTGTCCCACAACACAAACTTTCCCCTTACTTTATCAACTGGACTCTTGGACAGAAGGAAAATTTAAACAACACATAACCTTAAAACTATATTTCCTAATACCACAATACTTAACATGGAACCATTCACAATCAAAATAATAATGACACTTACAACTTCTCACTAAATATACAATAACCACCATTCAAATAATCAACAAAACCCCTAACAAAACTTAAATCAACCGCACCCCAACACCCAAATAAATATCTGTGTTCATATATATTTTATAGACACCAACACTGTCTATACACACAAGCCAAACTGTCTTTTATGGCACAACACCACTATATGAAACCAGAAGACTGTCTTAAATTTCCATAACGGCTTTAACTCCTCGGGGTCATGGATGTCATCGTCGTCGATATCATCATCATCATCATCATCATCCGAAATCTTAATTGTAATAAACAGGCCAGGTCGTCAACAGTTGGTCAATCAAATGAGCAGTCCAAACAAAATCGTAATACAGGCCAAGTCATCAACAATACATCCACTTTCTGAAAAACTTTGGTCTTTCCAAAGGAGGAATCACGGCCTGCCAAAATAAAAAAAGAAAAACACTTATGAACACTCCTAACTAACTGAACTATCGCACTATAATCAAAGATAAATAATAAATTGTTCCTATCATTCGCAATCACGACAAGCAAAGATAAACAAAACTGTACTTACTTAGAATATAAATAATCAACACTTCCACGCTGGTAAAAGAATAAGAAATATAATCCAGTATTCAATCACACAACTGCTTCCAGTCGCAGTCAATCAAAAAAAAGCATTCTCCCAAGACATTCACCACTGTCGTAACCTAACTAAAAACATAAACAAACAATCTCATTTATACCAACAGTCTTTCTCACCACAAACAATCGATACACTAACTACTCTCTCTCTCTCTCTCTCTCTCTCTCTCTCTCTCTCTCTCTCTCTCTCTCTCTCTCTCTCTCTCTCTCTCTCTCTCTCTCTCTCTCTCTCTCTCTCTCTCTCTCTCTCTCTCTCTCTCTCTCTCTCTCTCTCTCTCTCTCTCTCTCAGGATTTGGCAAGCAAAAAAATAAAAATAAAACAAAAATTAATCCTCCACAACTGCTTCTTTGGATTTGGCTCAGGGTGGGATGGATGTCATACCATTTCAACCTGTACAAATTTAGATGCCATCACCCTCTGGCAGACCCCATTGGGTGCAGACTAAGTCTGTTAAGAGTCTGGCTCCAATGATCCTGTTTTAAGTCGCCCATATTTGCGGGTAATGGGTGACGCCAGGCATTGGAGTCATCGGTGGGGGGCTAACTATCCCTACTGACCAGTGTACGGCCACCTTAAGAGAGGCAGCCCCTCTCTAATAGAGGACTGGTCCCCGCTGAAGCCTCTTCTCGTGTTGGGCCACATGGAATAGGAGAGGAGGACTGACATCCTCCGATAAGAGGTGGATAACCCGGCTTGCTTCTACTTCAAAAACTAACCCCTCTGTTGACGACCTGGAAACTCTAAAGGACCATTCTACTAGTGTTCAAAAACAAAGTAATTTGGGTGATATGGAGAATTTGCGAATCCTTCATGTCACTCAGATTCCCATTGAAACTAATTACGATGTGCTGTATAAATTATTTCAATGTTATGGTCACATCAGGGAAATTAGAATGAGGCTTGAAGGTGACAAATGGGATTCATGGATATCATTTGATAACCATGATGAAGCATTAAATGCAATCAAAGATATCATAAATATTAAAATCAGTAATTTGAATTTCAAGGGTGCTCTTTGCGATCGGGTACCTAAGAATCTAGATGTATATAAACCTGCAGATTGGATTGATAAAGGTATAGAGGTAGTTGTACCCTCCCAGAGAAAGCCAAAACCACCAAAGTGGCTTGTTGCTCAATGAAAAGGGAGTACTGGAAATTATTTCAAGATATGTAAATTTCTTCAAAAGAAAGTAGGTACCATTGCACCAGGAGATATATCTCGGTTTGGAAAGAACAGTTTCCTAATAAGTGCCAAATCAGAAACTCAATCTGTTATACTTTCCAATTTAAATACAGAGAGCGATGACATAAAGCTGGATGTGAAACCCCATCTAAACTTCAGTTATGGAAGGGGAGTAGTTTTTAATAGAGACTTATATGAATTCACAGAAGAGAAGATATTGGCCATGTGTCCTTCAACTGTGTGGAAAGTGCATTAAGTCCCTGGAACGTCAATGATTGTCCTGACTTTCCAGGATGCTGATGTGCCTTTCCACATTTACATAGAGAATGAACGAATTAAAGTTCGAACTTTTAAGCAGAAGCTGCAGCAATGTTTTAATTGCTTTAGATATGGGCATCCATCTAAAGTATGCAAGAATAATAAAATGTGTAGTACTTGCTCCATTGTTTACCATGGAGAATGTACACTATAGAGGCCAATTGTATAAACTGCAATTCGAATCACAAATCTACTGATAGGAACTGCCAGCAATATAAGTTGGAAGAGGCTGCTATCAATAAATCCAGTATCGAACACATAAGTGTGGGGCATGCCAAGAGACTATTGAGTAAATCAGCGTTATGCAAAACTATTGAAATCAGGAGAAAAAATGAGGCTGGAGACATCCAACCCACTTAATACTGCCTCTATTCCCCAGAAAAGAAACTTGCCATCTTCTGATAGAATTCTAGAGGATAAGACAAGAATATCACGTAAGACTTTGCTCACCTCTAGTAAACCTTTGTCCCCCACTACAAAGGATAATACTAACCTCTCTCAGGCTATATCTTTGCCTGATTTGGTGGAGGTTCCACATAAAACAGAGGTATCAGGTGCACCTGTAGTGGGGAAAACATCAAAACCTAATAAATCACCACCTGTCAATAGGAAAAGAGAGAGACCTCCATCTCTCTCACCCCCATCCATTAAAAACACCAAAGTTATGACATCAAATAGATATGATGTTTTGCCTGTTGATATTTCAGGTCAACAGGAAAACTTGAATCAATCAATAATTCAAGTTGAGGTCCACCATCCCCCACAAGAATTAGGTAACAACAACACTGAAAAGGCTAATATAAAACCTAATTTATCAAACCCAAACTTGAAGCCTACAGAAATTATTGTCAAATCAAAAACTGTCAATGGGAAGGCCTCATCAAAGTTGTCTTCCAGAAAATAATACATAGTTTTTTCATCCATTTTGGAATGAAATTGTCAGGGTTTGAGGGCCAAACATGAAGAACTTAAGCTCTTAATTCACGAGCATTCCCCCATAATTGTATGTCTCCAGGAGAGCAAGCTTGATGCTAATACCCCTTGTCCTCGCGAATATATTAGTTATAGGACACCTTTTGATCACGGAGTAGGGAGCCATGGCGGAAGTCTCACATTCGTTCGTCGAGATGTTCCCCAAGTTCCTTTATCTGCCCGTACACCTCTGCAGGCAGTGGTTTTACAGATTGATATAGGGAGAAGATATACAATCTGTTCACTGTCATCATCATCATCTCAGCCTTCAAAAGTCCTTTGTTGGATGCAGGCCTTCCCCAGGTTTCTCCACAGACTTCTATTGTAAGCTATTCTGTGCCACTGTTGCTTATGTTGGTCTAAGTCATCTCGCCAGCGGGTTTTTTGTCTTCCTCGGTTTCTTGTGTATCCTCGGGGTGTCCATCGGTTGTTCGTGATGTCCATCGGTTGTCTGTCATCCTGGCAATGTGCCCTGCCCAGTTCCATTTGAGCTTGCTAATGGTTTCAAGGATATCCATTACTTTAGTTTTTTACGTATCCATTTAGCTGTTTTTCTATCCTTCCATGTTAGATTTAGCATAATTCTCGCATGTGCCCTCTGCATTGTTCGTAATTTAAGGGAAAGCTTTTTTGTTAGATTCCAAGTTTCGGCCCCATAGGTGACAGTGGGGAGGATACACTGATCATAGACTTTCCTTTATAAGATGATAGGAATCTTCTTATTTTTTAACACTGTACTGGCTCTTCCAAACGCTTGCCAACCGAGGGTTATTCTTCTTTTTATTTCGCTCCCTTTACAGGCGTCATGTAGAGAGATTCGTTGTCCTAGGTAGATGTAGTGGTCCACTTCCTCAATTTGTTGGTTTTCAGTTTCAAGTATGTCATCTGCATTTTCAGTATATTTATTGCTCATGACTTTGGTCTTTTGGAAGTTCATGTGGAGGCCAATTGATTTGCTTGCTTCATTTAGCTCGGTGAGCATATGTTGAAGCTCTTCTTTGGTGTGAGCAATGATAATGATGTCATCAGCAAATCTTAAGTGACTTAGATATTCTCCATCTATTTTTTTTCCTTTTTCTTGCCAGTTGAGTTGTCGGAAAGCTCTCTCCAGGCAGGCAGTAAACAGTTTGGGTGAGCTAGTGTCACCTTGTCGGACACCTCTCTTGAGTTGGAATGGTTCAGAGTCCTTATGGAGGTGAATAAATGATGTTGCATGGACATAGATGTGACAGAGTACATTAATGTAAACTGAGTCAACTCCCTGTTCTTCCAGCGCTGACATGACTTCCTCAGTTTCAACCGAGTCAAATGCTTTGTTGTAATCTACAAGTGCTACTACTAGTGGTATCTTATATTCATTTGTTTTCTCAATTATTTGGTTTACTGTTTGTAGATGGTCAATTGTGGAGTAGCCTCTTCTAAAGCCCGCTTGTTCCCTTGGCTGATTTTCATCAAGCTTTCCTACAATTCGGTTGGTGATAACTTTGGTGAAAATTTTATAAATAACATTAAGGAGGCTGATTGACCGCTGGTTGTTCATGTCCCTGGGGTCGCCTTTTTTGTAGAGTAGAATGACTATAGCTTTATTCACTGTACTTGCCTCCAAGTGATAACGTATCGTATGATGATTTAGCAGAGGTGATTCAACAGCTCCCTCAACGTTTTCTTTTACTTGGAGATTTGAATGGTAGACATCCTTTGTGGGGTGATGTTTTAGCAAACACCAGGGGCAATATTATATCATCAATTGTGGAAAACGAGGATGTAGGACTACTTAATACAGGAGAGCCCTCACACTTCCATGTTCAGACAGGTACCTTGTCATGCATTGACCTTTCAATTGCAAGTTCTAACTGCCTTCTTGATTTCGATTAGAGGACATTAGATAATTGGCATACTAGTGATCATGCACCAATCCTTATAAACACCAACAAGGGTTAAATTTCGTGAGCTAAGTGAAATCGAGGGTAGTGCAGAGCAGTTTGAGTGTGTTGATGATGCCATAGACCTACTGAATGGAACTTCTCCATACAGCAGGAATCAATTCGTTTCCCAAAACCACAGGACTATTCAAAAGATGACCAGTTCCGTGGTGGTCCTCAGAATTAACAGCCTTGCACAGAGCCACCAGAAAATCTCTGACTAAATTGCGTAGATGCCGTACGAATGAAAATTTGATAACCTACAAAAAGTGTAGAGCACAGTTCCGTCGTGCCATGAAAGAAGCTAGACACCAATCTTGGGTGGCTTTTGTTTCCTCCATTAATTGTAGAGCACCAACATCTTCTGTGTGGAGGAAAATAAAAAAGATTGCTGGCAAATTTACGCCAAACCCACTACCAGTGTTGAAAGTGAATGGTCAGTATGTGACTGAAGCAAATGAAGTTAGCAATGCCCTGGCTGACCACTTTTCAAATGTATCACGCAAGAGTGTAGCAGCTCCTGGTCACCAGTACAGGAGCATTGAAGAAAAGAAAATTTTAAATTTTGCAACAGGAAAGGAAGAAGTGTATAATTCTCCTTTTACTGAAAGAGAACTTGATTCCGCACTCGCTTCATGTAACGATGCAGCCCCTGGACCCGATGGAATTCCATATGCAGTGGTTAAACATGTACATTTTAATACAGTTATTTATTTTAAGCATTATTAATAGAATATGGCATGATCATAGTTACCCAAGTGTTTGGGAACTAGCCATTATTTTAGCCTTTTTAAAACCTGTAAGGACAAGTTTTTAGCAGCAAACTACCGACCTATTGCATTGACATCTTGTTTTTGTAAAATTTTGGAGAAGATGGTCAATGCAAGACTGATGTGGTACCTTGAAATAAAGAGTATTTTATTACTGATTCAATGTGGATTCAGAAAAATGCACTCAACAACTGATGTGTTGATAAGACTTGAGTCCTCTATTTGTGAAGCATTTGCTTCCAAACAGCACCATGTGACAGTCTATTTTGACCTAGAAAAAGCATATGATACCACTTGGAGATATGGTATACTGTACTTAAAACAATTCATGAATTGGGATTGAGAGGAGAGCCACCTCTATTTATTCAGGCATTTCTTTCAAATAGAGTTTTTCAAGTGAGAGTGGGGGAAGCTCTATCCGAGAGTAAGTGTCAGGAAGGAGTTCCTCAGGGGAGCGTGCTGAGTGTAACCCTTTTTGCACTCGCAATTAATGGGATATTGTCAGTCATTCCCCGGGATGTTCTCTCAACATTATTTGTGGATGATCTCTCAATATCATTTGCTGGAGCTAGAATGGCAATGGTTGAGAGAAAAATACAACTCTCAATTGACAAAATTATCCAGTGGGCCGATATGAATGGATTTAAGTTCTCGACAAGCAAAACTACTATTATCCATTTTTGTCGTATCCGGGGAGTACATCCAGACCCGGATATATACATTAAAGGTCAACGGATACCATGTGCAAGTGAAGCTAAATTTTTAGGTTTGATATTTGATTGTAGTCTTACATGGGTTTCTCACTTAAAAGCGTTAAAAGTTAAATGTCTCGAGGCTCTGAATATTTTAAAAGTATTGTCCCAGACTGCAATACTCTTTTGAAATTATAGAAGGCCTTGATTTTTTCCAAAATCAGTTATGCCTGTGAAATATACTCCTCAGCCACCCCAAGCGGGTTAAAGATATTAGATTCAATACATCATGGTGGTATTAGGTTGTCCACAGGAGCATTTAGAACCTCACCTATCCCAGGTCTCCTAGTTGATGCTGGAGAGTCACCTCTAGATCTCTACCGAATTTCTGCTATTATTCGGTATTGGTTTAGATTGCAAAGACTCCCTAATTCTTTAGCCTTTCAGACTGCAAGCCATAAGTCACTCTTTGAGTTGCACCCAAAATCTTTTCTACCGTATGGGTTTCGGGTGAAACAATTTTTAAACAGTCTTGATATAAATAGAATTAGGGTGCTTCCATTTAAGGTATCATCAACGTCTCCATGGAAATTACCAGAGATATCTTTTTGTAAATATTTTATTGGAGTTAAGAAGAATATGACTGACTTAGAATCCAGGTCTCTGTTTATGGAACATGTTGAAGAACATAGGGGATCCACTTTTATATATACTGATGGCTACAAATCTGATGCTGGCATTGGATTTGGTGTACATAATATTGGTTTTAATTGTAGAGGTGCACTTCCTCTAACAGCTTCAATATTTACTGCCGAACTGCATGGCATACTAACCGCTGTTGAGAAAATAGCGTTGGAAAAGGAGGGTAATTTTAAAATTTTTAGTGATGCAAGGAGTGCTCTTCAAGCTTTAGAAGTTTTTAATTCTAGTAACCCTCTAGTTTTAAAGATTGTAGAATGGCTTTTTATTATTGGAGGGAGAGGTATAACAGTTTGATTTTGTTGGGTTCCAGCACATGTAGGTGTGTCTGGGAATGAGAAGGCAGATTTACTAGCGAAGAATGCGGCATCCGAGTTGCTACCAAGGAGGTATCCCATTCCCTGTAACGATTTCCTACCTTACATCAAGAAATTGGTTTATAATAAATGGCAACAGCACTGGGATAGTCTAGATGGCAATAAAAAGAGGGAAGTAACGAATATCATATCACCTTGGAGGTATAACATGATACCCCGAAAATGGGAGACGACTCTTTGTCGTCTGCGTATTGGTCACACACGAGTTTCTGCTGAAGGGCCAACACCAACCGTATTGCGAGGACTGTTTAGTACCTTTAACAGTGAGGCATTTGTTGACCGAATGCCCTAATTTTACTAACTTAAGAATCAGATATCTGTTTGAGGCTCGAGGTAAGGATGGCAGGTTCATCCTTGCCAAGATTCTTGAACATAATGTGTCATACTATGCAAGCGGAATTTTTAGATTTATTTCAGAAGCAAGTCTTCTGAAAACTATTTAATTATTATAATGACTTCTTAAATTTTATGGTTTTAATTGAATTCTCTTTTATTTTACATATATAAATGCTATCGGCGTCAATGACCTTGGATATCAGGATACCAGAAAACTTTCAATCAATCAATCAATCAATAATACTCCTCTCAAGAAAGTGCAAGGTCATTGGTCCCAGAGATTCCAGCAATTCCACATCAATATTCTGGAGGCCATGGCAGTCTTCTTATCCCTGAAAAGGCTGAAATTAAAGAACAACATTCACATCCGTCTCGTGTAAGACAACAAAGTAATAGTTCATTGCATCAACAGGCAAGGGTCAAGATCTCCTCAAATAACCCATGTAATTATTGCCATCTTTTCATTGGCTCAGAGGAAGAGGTGGCATCTGTCTGCCTCTCACCTTCACTGAATTCGGAATGTGATGGCCGACTCCCTATCTCGAACACATCCGGTAGAAATAGAATGGTCTCTAGACGAAAAATCATTCTCTTTCGTGCCGGAGGTAATCCCAGGTCCTCAAGTGGACCTGTTTGTAACGAGTCTCAACAAGAAACTTCCCAACTATGTGGCACCAAATTTGGATCTTTGGGCGATAGGCATGGACGCGTTGCACATGGATTGGAATCAATGGGAGAAGATTTATGTATTTCCACCCTTCAATCTTCTCATGAAGGTGTTGGACAAGTTTCGATCGTTCAGGGGGACAGCAGCCCTGGTTGCTCCTCTATGGCCGAAGAGCAACTGGTTTCCCTTGGTGACAGAGATGATCCCCAGGCTGGTTCCTCTACCCAGCCTGAGTGTGTCTTAAAAAGTACAGAGGAAGTCTGTCTTCGCTTCATCCTAGAAAACGAAAGCCCTTCATCTCATGATTTTTTCACATTAGCCATGGAAAAAAGATTCAAAATTCAACGGGCTAAATTGGCATTTGTGGAAAATTATAAAGCTTCCACTACTTTGAATCAGTATGAAACTTTGTGGAAGAAATGGGTTCGATATGTGAAAGATGAAAATCCATCTTTTATCTCTATGGATTTTTGTTTAGGCTTTCTGATCAATTTACATGCAAAAAGTTTAGCATCCTCCATAATTGCGTCATACAAGTCGGCCCTAGCTAGACCCATCTTGTATGCCTTTGACATAGATTTCAACTCGAACCTTTTCAACATGATTCCGAAGGCTTGCGCCAGGTTGAGACCATCAGTTCCACCGAGGCCGATCTCCTGGTCATTGGATAAAGTTTTACAACTGGCTTTGGAAGTTTACAATCAGACAGCTTCTTTACGAGATTTATCTCAAAAAATAATTTTTCTAATCGCGATGGCTTCTGGTGCTCGGGTTAGTGAAATTGTGGCTCTCTCTAGAGATGAAGGTCACATAAAATTTACAGACAATGGTGAATTTATAACCGGATCCTACCTTTTTGGCTAAGAATGAGCTACTATCTAAACGTTGGGGTCCATGGAAAATAGTTCCCCTCGATAGTGATCTCACCCTGTGTCCAGTACAATGTTTAAAGACATATCTTGACAGGACGAAGAATATTAAAAAGGGCCAATTATTGAGAGGTGACACGGTGGGATCAGAGTTGTCTTTGAAACAACTGAGAGCAAAATTGGCTCATGTTATTAGACGAGCAGACCGGGCTAGCATGCCGTTGGGTCATGACACTAGGAAAGTGGCATCGTCCCTGAACTTCTTTCAGTATATGTCATGTGAAGGTTTACAAGCTTATATTGGTTGGAAGTCCACCAGGGTGTTCTTTAAGCATTATATGAAGCAATTGGATGCAGTTCGTTATTTTGTGGTGGCAGCAGGTAGTGTTATAAAGCTTGCTGCAATGACGTAGCCCTCATATGCATCCTCGGGCGTTCTTCCAGCTTATTTTCTTTAATAAGTAAACTGCTTCATGATCTACATTAAACAATTTCAAAATTTAAAATTTCAGGATTTAATTTCATTTCTCTGAATTTTATAGGTGTACCTTTGTGGGCATATTGTTCCTATTTTAGGGCTGAGTTTAATATAATTCAGTTACTTGTTGGGAATTGACCCTCTACTGTATTTTGGAATTTAGCCATATACGGCAAATTTTTTTTTTAATCTTAAGATCTCCTTCTTAAAGGATTCTAGGATATAACAAATTCTCTTCCCTAATGCTTAATTAGGTAAAGAATTTTATTGGGGATATAATTTGGGGTGAATTGTAGATCAAATGCTCTTCATATAAACTGTATTGAACTTTGCTCAATTAGATTGTCTAATAAAAATTGTATAGTTTGATGCTCTTTATTGCTAGACTTAATTCCTGGTAGTAGAATTAAACTTAACATACTATGGGAATTTCTACCAACACTGCACACTAAGAATCTTTTTAAAGATGAGTATTTGTTCCTCCTTGGTTACTCACTACACTCATGGTATTGTTAATGTGTGTTCTTCACATCTTTTTAGGGGAGTGTTCTTCACCAAAGGGATGGTTGATAGCGGGTCACATATCTTTCCCCTTAGAACACTGCCATATTTTCCAAATCATGTCTATGTTGGATTGTTTTTCAGGTAGTAATGTATGATTATATTCCATCATATAAGTGGTGAGCACCAATTATGGCAGGTTTTCTCTTGGGGAAGCCTCACACCGAGTATACACAATGCTCTGGTACACTTCCATCAGGATGACATGGCTCGAACCCAAAAAAGGGATTTTGACGAAGGAAAAATTTACTTTTGGGTGAGATAGCAATGTCGTCTTTATGGCCTACCCGTTACAGCCTACTTTAACCCCCCCTTTGCTTGTTGGAGGCTTCTATTTCACAGTAGCGCAGCTGCGTCATGGAATGAGAAGCAGGACCGTATTGGAGCACTGGAAGGTGATAGGATGTGTAACGGCTCCTTACTTATCCTACCGCTTAGTGGACTAGACTGGGAAAGGTCTGTTTGGGGTGCAGATATCTATGGTTATCTTAGGATATGTCCCAGATTATACACGATATCTTCAGATAGTCGTTTCTGGGGGTTGGAACCCCGTGATACCTGACAGTAATTCTCATGTAACATCAATCGCAGAAATATTATACTGTAGAAGTTGCCAGAAGAAACTTCCATCAGGACGACATGGTTATCTCACCCAAAAATAGATTTTTCCTTCGTCAAAATCCCTTTTTTTCGTGTTGCGAGTCGCATTTTACGTGTAAATAGCCTAATTCATTTCAGACCCTATAAAAACACCACATTAAATGATTAGAAAAGGGATTTTGAGCAAAGTGAAAAATCTATTTTTGGGTGAGAGTGCCATGTCGTCCTGATGGAAGGGTTCCTTTAGGTAGCCTTCTAAGGGATATTTGTTACAGTGATATATCAGAGAAATAAACCGAAGGTCTCTAGGATTCCAACTCCTGGCGTGAGTATCAAATTAAGGATATCGCATAATGTCAGGGGACGTATTTTTTAGATATGACACATAGCAATCTTCACCCCGAATAGATTTAACTCTTTGATGTAAGGGGGGAAGAGTGGCAAAAGAAAGGGGTGCCGATCTAGGTACCCGGTGGACCTCCTATCTGTACTACTACTGGGCGCCATTCCTTTACTTGTCGTTAAACTGAAATAGCCGCAGATAGAGTAATTTAGGGCGGGGCCAGCAAAAGGGTGGGTCCATCAGGACGACATGGCGCACTCACCCAAAAATAGGTTTTTCACTTTGCTCAAAATCTGTTTTTATGGGCTCGGGCCATGTCTTCCTGATGGAAGCATACCAGAGAATCAACTTGAAAGTACTATATCTGTGGGTTAGTGTATGTGCCATCTACCTTGAATGGATTTCCTTATCTGGTCTCTTAGACCTGTATATGAAATTCCAGTTAACTGCCATTTCCACTAAGCCTGGAACTGGCTTAGTGCTTCCTGCCCCCTGCAGGGAAAGTGTCTACTTCGACAATAAGGATTCATGGTTTGTATTTCCGTAGGAACAAAAGGGAAAACTTTAGAGCTTACCTTTAATTACCATGGAAATCTGTACTGATTTCAAGTTCTCTATATTTATAGGGATTAAATAAAACTCTGGCATGTTTTATTTATATGCAACTGAGGTGGCAGAAATAAGATGCAGATAAGCTTTTGTATCTTTATTTTGCAACTAAATTATCAAATGTAGTTATAGCAAAGTATGAATCTGATCCAGCATTAATACATATCAGGGTTCATATTTTCACCTGTAAGGGAAAAATATATGTAATTTCATTATCGGAATAATGCCACTCAGTGAAGATGTGAAACCAAATCTGTCTGACTTGCTCAGATTTTGGACATGCATAAACACTGTGATGCAAACGTTCACCGGCACTGGTGTTATTGGTCAGATATGCACCTATACCTATATGGAACAGTCTGTTAATCATCATTATGATTTGCACTAGAAGGTACGTATATCCATGCACCCGACACACTGTTAAGTCCCAAAACAGTCCACTGTTCATCGCAGCACTAGACGACGGGTTCTATGACACTACCGTCCGCCACCACAAAATGTTTTATTTCATGTACTTGCTTCGCATTGTGTTTGTAGAAGACCCTGGATGATATCCACCCAGTGTATGAGCGGAGTCTTTCAAAGTCCATATGTTGAAAGAAATTCAACCAAGAAGCAACTTTGCTCGGATCGTGACCTGCGGGTGTACTGTCAAGATCTGCTCTGCGAATAAAGTAGGTGAGCTTCGCTTTCAGTTGTCTTAGGGAAAGGTTTGATCCTGAGGTTTCTCCTCTGAAGAGCTGTCCTCCCTTGAAGTCTGAAGTTCTTCGAAGATAGGCTTTAAGACACTCTACTGGGCATAGAGAGACATCTTCCTTCAGTGGGCAGATTATCCAAGGACCCCATCTCATAGTGGGTAGCTCATTCTTGGCAAGAAAGGCAGGAACAGGAAAAAGGTTCAGTTCTCCTGTGTCTAGGAACTGAATATGGCCTTTGTTTCTGAATAAGGCCACTATTTCACTAACTCTCACCCCCTGAGGGTATTGCAAACAGAAAGATGACTTTCTGTGTTAGATCCTTTAAAGTACAATCCTCATTGTTTAGGTTCGAAGCATAGTGCAAGACTTTGTCCAAAGACCACGTGATGGGCTTTGGTGGTGTTGCTGGCTTGAGTTTAGCGCATGCTACTGGGATCTTATTGAAGATTTCACTGGAGAGGTCCACCTCAAAAGCGTACAGAAGTGGTCTAGTCAGGGCCGACTTACACGAGGTAATCGTGGTAGAAGCCAGGTCTTGTTCGAGTAGGTGTATGAAGAATGCGAGCCAAATCTATCGATATTTCTGCCGGTTTCCTTGTTTTCACAAAGGACACCCATTTCTTCTAAGACGATTCGTATTGTCTCCTAGTCGAACTTGTCTTATACTCTTCGATGAAGTCAACTTTATTCTTCGAGATTCCAAACTTTTTATTTGCTGCTAGGGCGAGAAAATTATGAGATGCAGGTTGTTGGTTCTCGAGGATGAAGTATAAACAGTCGACTTCTGGACCAGTTGGGATACAATTGGGTCCGGCAGA
>NC_090742.1:49108673-49241173 GCF_036898095.1 Palaemon carinicauda
CTTTCGGGGGACGGCAGCAATAGTGGCCCATAAGTGGCCCAATAGCGTTTGGTTCCCCTTGGTAACGGAACTACGCCTGAAACTGATCCCGTTGCCGGACCCAGTTCTGACTCGGCAAGTGCAGAAATTGACTGTCTCAGCTTCATCAGTGAAAACCCAGAACCTTCATCTCATGAGTTTCTCGCCTTAGTGGTCAAGAAATGGTTTGAGATTTCTAGGGACAGTATCAACTTCCTAGAAGAATACAAGTCAAAGTCAACAAGAAGACAATATGAGTCTTCCTGGAAGAAATGGGTGGCCTTTGTCAAGGCAAAAAAACCTAAGGAGATTTCTACGGATTTCTGTTTGTCCTTCTTTATCCATCTTCATGAACAAGGTTTAGCAGCCAATACGATTACTACATGTAAATACGCCCTGGCCAGACCAATACTTTATGCCTTCCAGGTAGACTTTTCCAACGAGATCTTCAACAAGATCCCTAAAGCCTGCGCAAAACTTCGGCCCGCAGCTCCTCCTAAGCCCATTTCATGGTCTTTGGACAAAGTTCTTCATTTAGCATCAACCCTGAATAATGAGGATTGCTCGCTGAAAGACTTGACTCAGAAGGTGATATTCTTATTTGCACTAGCCTCGGGAGCCAGAGTTATCGAAATAGTGGCCCTCTTGAGGGATGATGGCCACATTCAGTTCACAGACAATGGAGATCTGAACCTCTTTCGGGACCCGGCGTTTCTCGCCAAGAACGAGCTGCCCACTAAAAGGTGGGGTCCCTGGAGAATCTGCCCTCTGAAGGAAGAAGCATCCCTCTGCCCAGTGGAATGCCTAAAGGTCTATCTTCGTAGAACTTCAGACTTTAAGGGAGGTCAGCTTTTCTGGGGAGAGACTTCTGGTTCAACGTTATCCTTGAAACAGATTAGGGCGAAAATCACTTACTTCATTCGCAGAGCGGATCCAGACAGTACACCCGCAGGTCATGATCCGAGGAAGGTTGCGTCGTCTCTGAATTTCTTCCATACAATGTCGTTTGAAAGTCTTCGTGCTTATACTGGATGGAAGTCCTCGAGGGTCTTCTTCAAGCACTACGCGAAGCAATTACAAGAAATTAAATTTCATGTGGTGGCGGCGGGCAGTGTGATAAAACCCGCTGCTTGATTACTGCGAAGAACAGTGCACTATTAGGGACTTATAGTGAAGGGTGTACACGATAGACTCGTAAGACATATCGTGTTGAGTTTTGTGTTTAAGTGATAACACTGTAGACTGTTCTCCCTAAACAGGTGACATTAAGCATAATAAACTGACACAAGTGCCAGGCATTCTTATATGCACAGTGTTTTTAGTAACAACAGATTTTATAGCGAAACTGCATATTTCCCTTGAGTGGCTAATGTTTTCCTTTTCAGGCAAACCCTTTTTATCCTGTTATTACTGTTTGTGCTTGTATGTAGAATTATTCAACATACATTGTAATTGTTTACAACCATGATTTCTATTTTGTAATAAACAATAGAACGAATATTTGCGTCTTTCGCCCCAAATATTTATTTAAATGTATAAGTCAGAGCATTCTTGACTTTTGATATTTAAGTCAATACCAGAACTAAGATTCATGATGTTCCAGAAAAACAGGTAAGATCTTGTTGTACTAGACTGTTCATTTTACTGCTTAACGTGTTCCTACACATATATAAACCTGCCCTTTTCTTCATGACAGACCCGGGAGCTACAGTAATCTGCCCAAACCAATCCCATCCTAGTACAGACTATGCTTTACGTATATGTTGACACTAATATACAAACTGTTTGCTAGATTGTTCCCTGAACTCACAATCCTCGGTTTTTTTCCTCGAGTCTACCCAGACTCTTCCCTGTAGGGGGCAGGAAGCACTGACATATTTTATGATCAGCTGATCGATGTATAACGGTAACATCAAGTGTCTCTAGGTCTAAAGACTGAAGAGGAAAGATTTAGCTCGAGATGAACGGCACTATTGGAAATCCACAGATACATTAATGCTCTGGTACACTTCCATCACGACGACATGGCCTGAGCCCAAAAAAATAGGTTTTGAGCGTAGCGAAAAATCTATTTTTGGGTGAGGTAGCCATATCGTCCTGATGGACCCACCCTCTTTTGGGACAAAGGATAATGAATCCCTCCCTATAGTACCGTATCTGCAACACCTACAAAGCTGCAAAGAATGACGGTGGCGCCTCGCGGTGGCGGACAGGCGCACTATTTGCAGAGCAGTAGTGACTCGTCGAGAGCGATGTCTCTGGAACGACTCACCTTATTCTTGCCTCTCTTTCCCCTCGTAGTGAAAGCTCTATTGGGGGTGTAGATAGCCATGAGACGTGTCAAGAATACGTCCTCTGATATTACGCGATATCCCTTCGTAAAATTTTAAGGGATATTCGCTCCAGGAGTTAGAATTCTGGATACCTTTGGTAAATTATCTGGGATATATTACTGTAGTCAAATATACCTAGGAAGCTACCTTTGAAGGAACTTCCATCAGGACGACATGGCTACCTCACCCAAAAATAGAGTTTTCGTTACGTTCAAAATCTGTTATATATATTTATGTATAGGGCTTATATATTTTATTAGATGCCCATAGATTCTTTATTTTAACATTTAGGGCTTATATATTGTATTAGGTGCCTCAAATTTTTTTTTTTATTTTTTTTTTTTAAATGTTTTTGAAATGCAAATGTTCTAGTCTCTTCATCTACATATTAATAGCATACTGACCACTTTTCGTGCACAACACTATTCCAAACAATTTCAAACGGCTCTAAATTGAAACTTAAAAAAAAAAAAAATAATGAGTGTTGTCTGGATATGGCAAAACGTTCCTTTTGAGCTCCATCTGTCTTTGCCTTAACCTACGCCAAACAAAGATGTTAACGGCGATAAATATCATCACCGTAACGCTGATTGCTGCTAGTAACACATAGAAACGAAGATCTGCATAAGTCGGTGACGGGTGGTCCATCTCGCTTAATTTCATCAACAGCTTAGCCACTCGTGCGTTGTATGGGAGAGGTAGAGATGGGATTGTAGTGGTCCACGTGAAATTCGCGAAGTAGGCCCGTTCCCTGATGATAGTGTTAATTCCTCAGACCGTGTAATTCGTGGACGTACCGATGCAACCATCTGCTGCAACGAAGATTTGGGAATAGGACGTGGATCCGTTCGGGCATGATACATTGAAGCCGGCCTTGTCGTATCGTATCCACGAGCCGTTGTTCAGTCTGCAATTGAAATTATTATAGTCTAAGGGATAAATTTTTTTCAGACAATTTTCATATGTATGGGAGAGAGCACCGTTTAGCACTATACCTAACTCGCATGAATCCATTGATTTTTTATGGAATTCAAAGGAGTCAGTTGTACATACTTTATTATTCATTGCTTCCGAACAGTGAGTTAATTTATCTAAGTCTTCAATGACCGTACATGTTTCCTTATCAGGGGAAATCAATATGTGTCCTGTCAAACTGGATATTACTGGGCTTGAGTTATTTGTCATGAAAGTCAGGAATGGTGATATTGTGTATGATTACCAGGCATCGGAAGAATCAAAGGGAGCTTTAAGCATAATCCCGTAATTTTCCACGCTTACTGTAATTAGGCTATAATAAAATTCTAACCTAGGCTATGTGCGTCTATCAAAGAAATATAACCTATTTTCTCCCGTACGTTCTCCAGAATTAACGTTAAGTCTTTTATTGGCAACAAATGCGGTGAGAGAACACCTTTAGTTACTAACGTAATAGCTTCCACATAGTCTTTTGATTTCTCAATGAAATGTGCAATTTTATTATGGATATGATCTATTTTTGAATTATAATACGTTAACGTTGCCAACAAGTGTTGTACTTCCATAATCTGACTGATATTACTAGAATGTTCGTTCACCAAACTCATAATTTGATTGATTGAAGTTAACTGATTCCTTAGTTCTGATAAAATTAATTCGTTTTCATGTGTTAAAAACTCAACTTTCTTATTTTGATTACTAATTTTAAGACGATTTGAAATCCCTAAGCCTAAACTTGCAACAGATCCAAAGATGTTAAGTGCAGCAAAAATAAACGGGTTACGTCTTTCAAGGTTAGTGTCTTACTGTCTACATCAAAAGGTCACGAGCCAAAGATTCTGCCTCGTAAGTCTTATTTTGCAAGTCTTGGGATAGCATCTCTGCCACTCTCAGTGTCGGTGCAAGCGAACTCTCTGTATTAAAAGGAAAGTGTCTTCTATGCATTTCATTTAATAAAGCAGTAAACCTTGAAATGTCGCTCTTTAAACTAGTGACGTCATTCTCTGGGAGAAAAATAGCTTGCATGCGTACTTCTATAACTATATTGCTTGCGGTAATAAAAACGTCTTCTGTTCTCTCTACTAGAGTGCCATATTTAAAATCTATACTTTTAGTTTTAGAGCTCTTCCCACACGAGAAAAATGTCTGAGCGAACAATATCATTCCTAACAATAAAAACTTTGTCTTGGAAACCTGTAATGAGAAAAATATATGTAATTACTCCTGTATTAAGAAGAAAAAAAAATGTTAACATATAAATTTCATAGATAAAAAAAGATTTCCCTCACTTCCTTCTCTCTTATTTTAATTTCTTATGTGAGCCAATGGTACAATTCTCTCATCAGTGGGTTGGGATACGTTTTGAACTCTAAATCTATTGGCCGTTGATGTTTCCAAAATGTTAAATGGGCCTTCAAACTTAGGTGTTAGTTTATAATTGAGTCCTTTACGTATATTTACCTGTATGTATACATTATCACCCATGGTATATGTTTTAGTTGGCTTCGCTATTTTATCATGATTCCATATCATTATGATTTGTGATTCTTCTAAATTCATTTGAAGGATATCAAAACGTCTTTTGCTTGCATTTATACATTCCTTTAAAGGATTTAATAAATTAGTTGTAGGCGTTAATACATGGAAAGGCGTTCTAACTGGGGTACCATACAATGCCTCATGTGGCAACATTTTAATTGATATATGAAATGAGTGATTCAGAGTACCTAATAACGCAGGTATTGCAATATCCCAGTTGGGGTCTTAATATGTTTAAAACCTTCCTATTCGCTCTTTCCACTACCCCATTTGACTCTGGGTGATAGATCATGGTATTGATTTTCTTTATGCTAAAGAATTCACACAATGAGGTAAGGAAATGATTATTAAATTCTCCACCTGAGTGTGAGACTATCATGTGTGGAATTCCATGTTTACAAATGTAACATTCGTAAAACTTCCTAGCGCATTCAATCGCAGGTTTAGTTTTAAGCGCTATCAGTTCTGTATATCGAGTCAAAGCATCTACAATTACTAAGAGGTGCTTATTTCCTCTGTCTGACTCGTAAAATCCTGTTAATAAATCTAAATGTATTCTTTTAAAGGGTTGATTGGGCACGGGATAAGCCCCTAGGCTGATAGGTGTTTTTGTGTGCCCTTTGTTTTCCTGACAAGTGCGACAATTAG
This sequence comes from Palaemon carinicauda, assembly GCF_036898095.1. NCBI lineage: Eukaryota > Metazoa > Arthropoda > Malacostraca > Decapoda > Palaemonidae > Palaemon > Palaemon carinicauda. Next base: position 49,114,187 of record NC_090742.1, read on the forward strand.
CTATGTGTTTTTTTTTATACCTGTAAGCATCGTATGCCAATAAAACAATGATTTGGCTTTCTGTGACATTATGGAGAACCCTGGGTGTCCATGCAATGGATTTGCATGCAACCAATTTAGGACAGTGGATATAAGTGAGATTGGTACCACTTCCTGGTCGTTAGTCACATGTGGTGTATTGCGGGTTTTCCTTGTCACGGATCTACACAGAATATTGTCCTTGATTATATAATTCTGCTGCGTATACTTTATGTATTCCTTTTCCTTACGATTTCCTTCCAAAGCATTTATGCATTTCTGATCTTTTCTTTGCGCAGCCTGTAATAATTCAGCACTCCAGCCCAGATCTTCCTGTTCAGATACAGTTTTAACAATAGGCATGGATGTTGATATATCTATTAATTCAGCTAATGGCTCCGTACAAGATGACACGGGGTTGCGTGATAATGCATCAGCAATGATATTTGCTTTCCCTGGTAAATACCCGATTCTCGCACCAAAGTCTTGGATGATCAAATGCCACTGAGTTTGTTTGGGGCTGTGACTAAAGCCTTTAAAGAAGTCGGTTAGGGGTTTATGATCAGTAAGAACCTTGACGGGATAACCGTATATTATGAACTTAAAATGCACTAGTGAATTAACAATAGCTAGCCCTTCCTTGTCTATTACTGCATACTTACTTTCGGAAGTTCTCAGTTTTTGTGAATAAAAAGCTATTGGGAAAAACTGTTTTTCATATTGCCGAAGCAATACCCCACTTACTCCTAAGTCTGAGGCGTCTGTTGCAATGAAGAATTCCTTACCGAAGTCATGAAATTTTAAGATAGGAGAACTACACAGTTCATCTTTCAAGGTATTAAACGCCTGTTGATGCTGCTCAGACCATACGAAATCTACGCCCTTCTTCATCAGATCAGTTAGGGGAGCGGCTATAATTGAATAATTGCGTATAAAATGCCTCTAATATCCACTACACCCCAGAAATTGCTGTATTCACTTGACATTAGTAGGTATCGGAAAGTTACGGATAGCCGACACCTTATCGTGGACTACTTTAAGACCTTGGCTAGACACTGTAAAACCTAAATAGACTAATTCTGTCTTGAAGAATTCACACTTACTAATCTTTACCCTTAAGTTATGGTGTCTTAGTGTCTGTAGTACTAGTTCTAGTTTACGTAAATGTTCTTCTAAGGTATTAGAAAAGATTACAAGGTCGTCCATATAGGCATGCAATTTATCCCCTAGCAAGTCTCCAAACACTATGTTAATCATTCAAGTAAATGTTATGGGAGCACAACGTAAACCAAAAGGCATACAGTATGCAAAAATTCATGATGTCCCCTGGCTGTGCTGAAGGCAGTGTATGGGATACTATTTTCTTCTAATGATATCTGGTGAAAGCCTTTAAGTAAGTCCAAACTGGTAAAATGTTTATTCTGACCTAACAATGATAAAATATCGTCAGTACATAGCACTGGGAATCGATCAGGGATCGTTTCCTCATTTAGGCGACGAAATCTACGCAGATACGCCATGTTCGATCTTTTTTCGGTACAACTATTAATGGAAAATTATAAGGGCTGTTCGATTTCCTAATGACTCCTCCTTCTAGCATTTTACCTACTTCATCATTTATCTCATTCTGGAATTTCATAGGGAGTCTGTACGAGGTTACATAGATAATTTTCTGCTTGTCCTTTAACCTTATTTGATGTTCGATCACATCTGTTTTTCCTAAGGATCCATCCGCAGTGGAAAAAACATCATGATATTCAGTTAAAAGTCCAAAAAATTTTGCTGAATTTCTTCTTCTTGAATGTCTTTATTGATTTTATTTCTAATAGATTGCAAAAGGGATTCATCCACAACTGATTGAGCGTGATTGATTTCAGCGACGGTAAGAATACGATGTTCATAAACTTCTACATCCAAGATATGTTGATATTTGTGAATTACTAAAGTGGTATTTAAATGATTACAGACTCCTATATTACATTGTTGTTGTGAGCCGACTGTATAAAGAGCTTGTGTGACGGACAATCCGTTAGTTTTCAAAGTGTCGGAAAGGATTAATATTTCAGATCCCGGTAACGTTTTCTTTACTTGCACTATTAAATTCGAAGTTACGTTCGTCTCGATAGATTGCGTGTAAGATGATATTACGGGTGAACGAGAATTCTGTTGGGTCGCGTATATTATTTCTTTATTAATGAGACAAGTAATTGGTTCTTCAACGTACGTCACTGTGTTATTTGTTGTCTCCTTTTTATCCAAAACTGATTTTAAGGTATTAGAAGACTTATAGAATTTTCCTTTGATATACACGCCGTGCTTGGCAGGGGCTAAGATAATGTTTTGATTGCCCATAGACTGGTATCCTATAATTACAGCTGGATACATATCAATGTTTTGTACAACGACAAAGGTATCAGAAAACGTGCGCTTACCGACCTTGTACTGAACATGAGTTATGCCTATTACATTTAATTCATAATTTCCTATACCCGAGAGCCTTACTCCGGACTTCTCTATAGGGAAGTTCGAAAATAACAAATGATGTGTCCTCAAATCCATGATATTACGTGGACTACCAGAGTCAAAAAATAATGTAAAGGATCGGTGTTCTAAATTTACAGCATATAATGTTGGTCGTAACTCATTTTGGCTTATTATTGTGTGAATTTGTTGCAAATCTACGGGAGCCTGCACTGATTTATTTGATTCGGCCGTGTGTTTCATAGGAAAATCTATTGCCTCACAATGATTTGATAAAACATTAAATGGATTATTTAATAATACTGATGTTGATACGAATGACCCAAAATCACTCTCTTCCCCTTTGGAGTTAATTATGTGGTATTTGCTTTGCTCTGCACATTCTGAAAATTAGTCTGACCTTGCGAGTTCTGGCTAGACGGCCCAGGATCAGAGTTATTTGAAGCACTATTTGTTTGTTTTTGATTTTGAACTGCATTGACGTTTGGATGTTTTTTCTTATTGAACTGAGGATTTTCTTTTTATTTCCATAGGGAATTGACTGTGGAATTGACTGTGTATTTCTAGGATTCTGTTGTTGATTACGCGAGTAGCATCAACTATATGAATTAGTTGAACTATTATGTATCGAACAATATCGCGTTCTGCAGTCTACGTCATTCCTGCAATTTGACTATTATTAACTACGTTTACTTGTTGTGGCTTAGTTTCATTTTTTGCAAAAACTTGTGTAAACAAGGGATCAAGATCAGTACACTTAGACATGTGTTTCTATATCTGTTTATACACATCCAATTCTGTACTTTCGGGCGTTAACTTTTTATCAAAACACCGCACTAAAGCTTCTGGCAACATAATTGGCATGCAGGTTAAATACATCAATCGTAAGAAATCTTTCACGGAGATGTTATCTCTAGTAACCCAAGTGGAATTACCTAAAATATCTTGATACTCGTTTAGCCTATCGGCAATGAGAGCTGCTCTCTCTATGATATTAAGCCGAGTCAAAGTGGCTTGATTAAGTGTATTTCTTAATGTTAAAACTACATCTAAGGCTTCCTCACCACCATAGATCGCACGTAGCCTAACTTTGAAATTGTCCCATGTAACTGCCTCTTGAAAGGAAACTCCCCTCAGATACGCACTTGCATCCCCTTTAGAAAAGTCTATAAAACTTTTAACTTCTTGCAACTGTACAAATGGGTCTGTGATATATTTAGCATTTAAGTGAACGTCAACAGAAGAAATCCAATACTCGATATTCTGAGGTAAGAACCCATTGACCTGACCTTGAAAAGGAAGGATAGCTGAACGCGCATTTACTAGTGTTACAATGGGAGCGGGGATGGGGTTACTAGGTCCGGGGGTGGGGTTACTCGGACTCACAGGAGGCATCATGTTTACTTTACTTTTTTTTTCTATCTCTATGACTCCTTGCAATCCTATCGAAATATCTATATGAATACAGACGTTCACTGCGTAAACGCATAAGCACTACACAATAAAGATATGTTGCAGATTATAACATAATCCCCCAAAACAATGATACTAATATTAAGATATTTCCCGATAACCTCTGAAAGAAAATGGAATTAGCCCAGAGAAAAAAAAATTCTAGACGAGAATTCGAAGTTGAACACAGTTTCCTTTAATGAAGGAAAAAATGAAGATTTGCAAACAACTCACCCCAGCAATAATGGACGATCAACTCGTGATAACAACACTTCACTGCCTAAAACTGAATGAATGAAGAGAAATGTACTTAGCTTGAGTACATATGGGCGAAGGGCGATGTCGTCATTTCCTCTCTCTCTTTGGTTTGCGAGAGTTTAGCTGTTTGGGTGAATGTTTTCGGTCTGATATCCCGTCGTAATGTTGAATGTGTTGTTTCTTGGATATGATTCTTGAATGTTTAATAAACGTTGATAAAGTTGAATGCCATTCCTTCGTTGAAGATCCAGTTCCTCAGTTTGTATACTATTTATAGTTGATATTCAATGCGTTCATTTCTTCGGTGGACGTAGATACTTCATCAAAATTGTAGATTCATTACTGTTGTAACTGCTAAGTATTACAGTTTAAATTGCTGGTTCTTAAAGTTGATTCTCTTGGTTATTAAAGTTGATTCGCTGGTTCTTAGTTGATTCGCTGCCACCAATTGTTGGTGTGGTACTGTTATAAACACACAGAGTTCCATTTCATGTCTCTTCAATGTGATATGTATAGTTAGACTTGCAGGTTACTTCTTCTGAATAAGTCTATGTAAGTTAACTTTTAAAACAGTTTATTAGCAGCTCCATCACAGGAGTATAGATGGTTTGGTCGGATGACCATTCCGTATGACATGTTGAACAGAACTAACAAAAATATCATGTTTGATGATAATGTATACTTAGTTATCTCAGCATTTATACAAATATGTAAACACAACATTAGTACAGGAAGCCATCTTGTTCCGGTGAGACACTCAACTGTTTCTCACAGGATGCTTTGTATTGTGTTCACTCTTCATACAAAAATGTTACATTGCAAAGGTTTAGCTTTGTTGACTTTCACATCCTGTTTATGACTGACTTTGCGTTCTCACACTCCTCCTAACTTCTCCAGTGATCCCTTGGGTCATGGATTTTATTATGTAATTTATAATTATTACAAATCTATTGTAAGCTTGGGAAGGCCTTAGGATTTGGGATAAAATAAATGCTATACCTCCTATGTGGGGTAAGGACTATTTAGAATTAGGGTATTTTGCCTTTCAGTTTATTAAGTTTAGGATAAAAAAGCTACGCATTTGAGTGGTCAGCATTGCTCAATCTTAACCATAGTTTTTTAATCTTATTTACAATATGTCTTATATAAATGGTAGGGGCTTGTCTATTTGAATGAGTTATGCAATGATCTCACTCTGAGTTGCATTTCATTTTTTTTATTGCCTACTAAATTTTTCTGTTTCTTACCTTTAAATAAACAGATGAATAATACTCAAGAGGATATTATAATCGCAATTTAGGGAATTGCAATCTTATATGGGGAATATGTTAGGATTTAGTTAATTATAGCTAGGGGGTCAGTAAAAGATTATTCCCTAGTGGCATTTGACTAAGACCAGTGATTGAATTATTGTTTCGTTCCAGCTAAAACAAGCCTTGAATAAACTCCTCCAAATCGTGGAACCCATAATGAAAAAAGTAAAGTAAATAATTTGCCTAAAGAACTAACATAAATGATAAACAGAAAGGATATGCTAATAAAGTATTTAGTTAAAATAGTAATTATAACTTTTTAAAATAAATGAATAGAACAATAAATATAAAGTTTTACAATAACAAGCAGTTTGAAAGTCAGTTGAGTCTTAAGACAATAGGTGGCTTTCAGCAATTGCTCAGTAAAAATCATTCTAGTGTGCAACTGGGAAAGATTACTTGTCTGTTAAATATATCTTCACTTTAAGGAACACCTCTTGAGAAAGCTCCAACAACAGTTAAGTATGCTTTTCAAATTTGATGTGTGGATAAGGTTAGACTGGTTTATACCAAAAATATCTTGCATTGTTTGTAAAGCATACAAAAGTGGAATAGATTTACTCTACTTTTCACTTTAAGGGCTGCTTATCCAGTCCTGTACAGCAGGGGAACCCTACTCTACAGGACCTCCACAGTCGTTATATTATGTTCCTTTGGGAGCAATTAACATTTCACATTGCTTATTGCTCTCTTACTGTTAAATCATCACTATCAAAGCACTCGCTGAATAAGAAAGTCTTCAGTTTCCTCTTGAAAACCTTAAAATCTTCAATCATTCGGATGTCTCGTGGGAGCCTATTGTATAGTCTCGGGGCTGCATATCTAAAGGCTTTAGAGCTTACAGTAGACATATATCTAGGTTCCAATAGTTTGAAACCATCGGTAACTATTCTCATGTCAGCACGATTCGTTAGCTGCACAATATGTAGCAATTCTCTTAGATATTTTGGATGACCAGTTCTGATAACTTGATGGGTTATTGTACATATTTTAGATTTAATTCTAGTTTTTTTCGGCAGCCAATGTAAATAAATTACTAGATATCGGAACTGTCATTATTTATGTTTATGTGAATGTCACCCAAGCTTCTCACGCTGTTTTTCTTTCCCACCACCCTAACTCAGTTATGCTCTCGTTTAAATTTTAGTTGTTTAATTGTCATCCATTCTCTAACACTATTAAAGATTCGGGTTAGAGTTTCAGTAGTGTTGTCTATATTATTTATGGTGAAGTAAAATTGTGTATCTTCCGCAAATAGTTTGAACTCCACACCATGCCTTTATAATATTTTTTATAGACCAATACAGTATCAAATGCAATAATTGGTTAGTGTTCTTCTCAAACAAGAGATAGTGTGTGATTGGAAGACTAAGTGGTTAATTTTGTATCTGTGTGATATACGATTAGTCTTTCTTTCGTTGTAATTTAAAAAAACTACATTGAATTTCAACAAGTTTTCCGTGGCTTCTCCTCTCTACTAACATCGTTTCCATTTTCTCTTAGAACTGTTAACGTGATTGGTAATCATTGAAACAGGATTTTTCATTTGTGGTATTGAGAGTAAAACACATTCATCACAACGATATTTTAACTCACAATATTTCCCCTGAAGCAAAACACATAGGAAATGTAGATCATGATCTTCCAGAAATATTTCTTGTGCACATTGTAGATAATAAATGCTAACAAAACCAGGAGAAGACATCTTAATGCACTGTATGTGAACAACCCTGAGAGGGTGTAATTGCAGCTGATTGATGGTGATAACTGAAAACAAAGAGTATCTGAAATGGAAGCCATGGGCTTCTTACCACTTACTGCAAGAAGGGCCCAGTCCTTATGTTAAGGGCTCTATTTATTGAAGTGAAAGAAAATGGGAAGATGATAAAATGTTATGGGTAAATTAAACTGAGCTTCTGGAAAAGAAGCAATATGAACAACAGTGTAGAGTCATAGAAATAATAAAAAAGAAATAATAACACCAATGGTGTGAAACCACAAATTAAATGAGTAAAAGAATAAAGTTTCAGTAAAGCAAAATAATTCATAATCTTTCAGGAAAGATCACCAAAGTTAATTTGAATGATACCCAGACCCAGAAAGTGAGAGGAAAGTATATGCAATATCTAACATAGGATTGAGCATGGGCAGTAGGAGCTTCCTAATGCCAACTAATATTAGTACTGTATACCTATTTTAACTGTGATTCAAGCTATTTCTTGGCTATTAAAATTAACCTTTGGTATTAACCTCTTGTTAATCTAGGCAAGGAATGATTAATTTAATTATTATCTATAAGCACATCCTGTTAATGTGCTACTTCGAAATCCAACTGGAAATCATTTTAGTTGGATATTAATCACGTTTCTAAAATTGCATATACAGGTTTAATTATACATTTGAATGATAGGATACTAGATATTTTCAAGAAACTGGTATCTTTAATCACTATTGAATTTAAAGAATCGTAAAAGGTGCTAAAAGTAATTGTATACAAATTTAGATAGTCTGTAAGTTGGTAATTGGGATAGTCCGAATCAGTTCATCACATGTTTTGACCAACTGCTGGTATGCAGGAAGTTCAAGTATTGAAATTTTACCAAATATTGTTATGATATTTGTATGCCATCTTTATACTGCATTTCTTACTTTATATTTAACCAAGATCAAGATATTCTAGAGTATTGATCTTGATCTGCTACGTATATTATTTTTCAGTAATTGGGGTGGCAGGATTTTAGAATGTTGTTTCTTTTTCTTATTTCATATCACAAGTTTATTAAGACAAATATTTTCCTTTTTCTTTTCAGGTATTGTTTTTTTCCTTCTACAGCAAATGTTCAAGAAAATCATGTTCCCAAAGCTGTAACAGTAAAAGTTTTTGAAACTATGAAGAAAGATTTACTACCTGATAATATTTCTTTTGCAAAGCTGTTTGGTATTTTTTACCTAGCTTTACTATTGGCTGAGGAGCCCATATTATTGATGGATTTAATCAGGCAAGTAATGTTAAGGATTTTCTGTTGAAATTAGAATACAGTATGTCTTTTAGTCTGTATTGCTGTGTAGTCTTGAGTGTCTGTAGCCCATATCAGTTAGAGATTAGTTGTTTGTTGCTGTACTTATCTTATGCAGTTAACCTTTTCGCTACTATGACGTCGGCATACGTCAAATCATGCTTGGTGATGCACGGTGACGTTGGGATACGTCATCATCATCATTATTATTATTATTATTATTATTATTATTATTATTATCATCATCATCATCATCACAAGCTTTATTATAAACCATATCGAGGTTAAAATTACTCGTATATCCTACAAAAGAATATAGGACATGGTCGTGTATCACACAGTTCACACTCGAGAAATTTCACTAAAAAATCTCCTCCCCTCCCTGCTATCAGCCCGTCTTCTTTCTACTGACAATGAACAAAGTCTTTGGTATTCTAGCTTTTATTTCCAATTGTGTAAGAGCTGTTTTAGTCTGTTTTCATGTTATTTCAGCCTGGTTTTATGTTATTTCCGTCTGTTTTTATGTTATCATATAGAATCATACCACTCTTTAACCAATGGCGACATTCCCTAACTGAGGCATTACTCAAACCCCCCTGACACCCCCAGTTAGAGATGTAATCCCTACCACCAACCAAAATACCTAAGATTCTAGTCCCTATTCATGATTATGTAATGTCTATAATGTATTTCTCTGTTGCATTTATGTTCAAATAACAAAAAAGGTACTACAAAACGTTCTTCAATTCTTCGCCTTTAACTGAATCCCACTCACAACATAAGCAAAACGTTCTACCAGTAATGCAAGATGTTTACATGCGACGAAATATTTTTTTCTTACCTTATTCCTTTTTTCTCAACTATTATTTTTGCAAAATAATATAATCTTGATGTCTTATATATTTCATATTAGTATTGTTCGTTGTTTTCATGAGTAAAAGTTAGCTTACTGTCATTATTTCCATTTACAGTTATTACCATTGTACGCTGTAGCCTACTGTATATGTCATGTTCTTACATGTGCAGTTTCTTGCCAAGCTTGTGAAATACCCAAAACAGAAATGACGCAGTGCATAGTGAATTAGTGACAGTCACTCGCAAGATGGATTGACAGACAAATGAACAAACATATGTAATGAACTAAATTTTTATTATCTCTCTCTCTCTCTCTCTCTCTCTCTCTCTCTCTCTCTCTCTCTCTCTCTCTCTCTCTCTCTCTCTCTCTCTCTCTCTCTCTCTCTCTCTCAAAAACGTAAACTAGGCAACGTTCCAAGAAAGCAGAACAAGGACGGAAAATGGGCAACGTTCCTCTAATCTACACGAAGGGGCTAAAAGAAGAACCTGGCAATTGCACACGAGAGTGTTTAACTCCAGTGCCTTGAAAATTTTTAAAATCAATTATAGTAGATTTAATAGTTGAACATATAGAGAGAAACAATCCTATGATAGACAGCCAACATGGTATTAGACAGAAGAGATCATGTGTGACAAATCTTTTGGTATTTTTCCATAACCTGTTCAGCATTCATGACAAAAGCAGGGCAATAGACGTCATATACCTAGACTTTCAAACGGCTTTTGACAAGGTTCCTAAGAATATTATTGATAATAATTGGCAACAGCATTGGGATAGTTTACTTTAAAATAAAATGAGAGAAATAAGTAATGTCAGATCCCCTTGGAGGTATAATGGGATGCCCCTGAAGTGGGAGACTACTCTTTGTCGTCTCCGCATTGGTCAGACTTGGCTAACACACGAGTTTTTGCTGGCTGGCCGACATCAACCATATTGCGACGACTGTTTGGTACCTTTGACAGTGAGGCATTTATTGAACAAATATTTCACATATAGTGGTGAAAGAAATAGATATCTGTTTGAGGGTTGAGGTGAGAATGACAGGTTTATCCTTGCCAAGATTCTTGGACATGATGTGTCTTACCATGCTAGTGGTATTTTTAGCTTTATTTCAGATGCAGGTCTTATGAAAGATGTTTAACTTTTAAAATGACATCTTTGCTTTTATGGTTTTAATTGAATATTCCTTTGTTTTATTTTTTTACTTACAATAAACGACATTGGCGTCAATAACCTTAGATGTCAGGATACCAGAAAACCTCAATTTAATCAATCAATCACAAAGAAATCAATGGTGGAAAATATAGCACTAGGCATCATTGACAAGCCAGCTGAATGGATCAAAAGTTGGCTAACAAATAGAAAACGGAGTGTTGTAATCAATGGAGAAGCTTCAGTTTGGGGAGCTTTTACAAGCGGAGTACCGCAACGATCCGTCCTTGGACCATTGCTATTTCTGATCTACATTAACAACATAGTTTTAGGATTACCTAGTAGAATAGTCAAATTTGCCGACAATACTAAATTGGACATAGATACTGTGAACTCAGAAGAAGACGTAGAAGCCTAAATAGAGGCTCTAATAAAGCTAGGAGAATAGTCCAGAAAATGGCAAATGCCTTTCAACTGTGGGAAATTTAAATTCATGAACATAGTTTATAGTAACCCTCAATCAGATTACTCACTGCTGGGCAATGAAATAGAAAATGTGGACCAGGAGGAAGATCTCGGTATTATTATCAGCAAGGATTTGAAGTTCACCAAACAGAGCTTAAAAGCTGAAAGGAAATCACTGAAACTAATAGGCTACATAAAGAGACAATACAAGCACAAAAACAAAGGCAATGTACTACAGCTGTACACATCATTCTGGAATATCAAACACAGTTGGCATAACGTTGGCTTTATTGGGCTTGAAGTTATGGCAAGGTGTTGGCCAAGCCGGTACAGTGTTAAAGTCTCAAAGTTGCCAAGCAAGCAAACAAACACCAGCTCTCACAATTACCAATTCACACCACATTCACCCCCACTTAGAAGAAGAATGTACAGTACAGTACACATTCGCATCATAATAAAGCATGTATTGACTCAGATTTCACACCAACTGCAATTCTTCTCACATTGCATTTGCATTACAAAGCTCACCTCATTGGCATTATAAATTTCACATCATTCGCATTACAAAATTCATTGGTAACAATAGGCCTTATAACTACTAATTTATAACAAGCACAATAACATGAAGACACCACCCATATATTCCCACTCATCTCCTAGAACAAAGTCTGAGAGATTGCCAGGAAGGCGCCTAGTGCGACTTGTGCGTTGAGGCGCCTCTGAGGTTAGCGTTTCTGCAGGTATTCCTTTCGACTCTGCCTTTTCTGGAGTGAGCGGTTCTATGGTTTATTGCGGTTCCACTGCAGGCTCTCACCCCTGGACTTGTTCTGTCTCCACTCGCCTTCCTTCCGTTCTCAGACTGGGGTCTCCAGGTGGAAGGGGGGTTCCTTGATTCATAGGAATCTTACCATTCTCTCTTTTATTGTGGCAGGTGTTCGGACTGAATACTTTAGCTGCAGGAGCCAGGTGACGAGTCAACACAGTGGATTCCTTGCCGTCTTGGTGCGCAACCCAAACCCATTGTGAGTTCACATGCAGGAGTCTAACTTCCTCAACTTCAGGTTTATATTTGGATTTCCTAACCGTTTTCTTAAGAAGAGCTTGCTCATTTTCTGTGATCCAGGATGGAGCTGCCTGCCAGTATGTTGCTTTCCTAGGGTGCAGGAACATGCACTTGTGCGGTGTTTGGTTCGTAGCAACGCATAGAAGGACCTCATGCTGTGGAGTGCTTGATCCAGGACAGCCTCCTCCCACATTTCTATAGGAAGGGAAAGAGAAGCCTGAGTTAACCTTACGGTTCGCCACAAAGTTCCATTGGCTCTCTCGATCTGTCCGTTGCCATGGGGGTTATACGCAGATGAGTAGCTTGTAGTCACTCCATGGTCATGAAGAATATTTTGGTACTCTGAAGACACGAAAGCAGGTCCCTTGTCTGAATGAATGTATTCGGGCAGGCCCCAAACTGAAAGAAAGAGTAGACAAACATTTAATGGTGGTACTCGCTGAGGTGTCTTCTGTTACAAAGGCGAACGAAAATTTGCTGTACTCGTTGATTATGTTGAGAGAGTATCTGTTCTATGTGGTGGATGGCATCGGACCTTTGAAGTCAATAGCCAGATGCTCAAATGGCCTGGTAGCTTTTATCAATGTTCCTGTTTCTTTGGAGAACTTAGGTTTGATCTTATCACAGGTTTGAGATTTACGTTTGAGAGTCCAAACTTCTTCAATGGTAAAGGGTAAGTTTCTCTGTCATCTGATGTGGGCCATCCTTCTGATTCCTGGACGACACAGGTGCTCATGAAGCTGAGTCAGCTCGTGTTGTTGAGCACAGGTAAGTGAAGCCACCCATCCTAAGGCACGAGAGAGAGAGCGTCTGCTACTTGGTTCTTTGATCCATGTCTGTATGTGATGTCGAAGTTGAAATAGCTCAGTTCCAGCCTCCATTGCATTTTTGGCCTCAAGCCATGTCGTCCTGATGGAAGCATCCTATTGGCAGCTTTCTAATGGATATTTGGCTACAGTGATACTCCCAGAGAATTGACCATAGGTCTCCAGAATTCTAACTCCTGGCACGAGTATCCTTAAAATTTTTCTTAAGGATATCGCATAATATCAGGGGACGTATTTCTTGATACGACACATGGCAATCTTCACCCCGAATAGAGTTTTCGCTCTGAGGGGGAAGAGTGGCAAAATTTAAGGGGAGCCGTCATCAAGGTTACCCAGTGGATCCCCTTCCCGTACTACTACAGGGTCCAATATGGCTACCCATTCCTTGTTTTGTAGTGAATTGCGCACGGTGTACTCCCGCTTACTCTCAGTGTTTTAGATCGCTATTTACGAGGATTTATCATGCATTCTCCAGCATCTTCTTCCTCTGGAAAGTTGAGTACTTAATCTTTCCTGTGTATAATTTTAAGCTCCATTCTCACATTTAAATTAGCATAATTTAGATGTGTTTATCGGAGCTTAGCAGGTAACCAGAGGCGCCATTTTGGAAGCTGTCGTTCGCCATACCTGCCTTATTTAGTCAGCAGAACGACGTTCCCGGTATTTAGCTTTAATGAATTATAGCTATTTAAGCAAAATTATAATAGTTAAGATAATATCATGCACGTATATTTCCTCTTCCTTAAATGTAACGATCGTATATGTTAGAGTCTTGGTGATAAAGCGTAGCCGAGATCTCGCCCCGTGCTAGGCTAACCTAGCCTATGCGCATTATTATACTTTCGTACATTATCCCCGTTTACCCTCGCATATCGTTTTATCAATTCAACAAGAGATAGTATATCTCCTAGAATTAATTATATAATTCGATACTCATCTCTTTTAGAGATTTAAGGGTAAACCCTTCCTTCCCTCTGAGTGTCGCCATTAGGGAACAACCCTATCTTGGTCTTGCCATAGAGTAGTATTCTCCGGCTTGACTAGGCTAGTGTTTTTCTGTCTTCCCTCTTGCTGGTGAGTATCCTGGCTTTGTTTTATGACAGGAACTCAGAGTACTGTATTCAGTTTTTATGCCGACAACTTGGCTGCCCGGGGGAATAGTCACTCCCCTGCTGGCTTACAGTTGCAGGCATAAGAAGCCTAGCTTCCCTAGCCCGCATCCGAAATGGTAGTACAATGCTGCCACCTTCTCCCTTACGGTCTAGAAGACAAGTCTTGTTTCGGCAAGGTCCTGGGCTGAAGAATAGATATTCTTCTGCTGCCCAGGACGGCGCTGATATTGAAACGATGTTTCTGATTTGTGACTGGAAATAGATGGCAATCTTGCCGCCTTCTCCCGACACAACACACAAGACCCTTTCCCTACCCCTCTCTATCCTTTAGCCTAGCCATCGCATGTCTTTGGCCGGTGTCCTACAATCTCCCCGCTTGCCGGGTGGGCTGTGGTGCCGGCTGGGCTCCTACATAGGCGGCTTGATAGCCGCTCTGACCTTCCTCCTACGGACGTAAGGCTCCGGGAAAGGTTGTGCCGGCCATGACGGCTGCCGGTGGGAGACCCTAATGTCTTTGAGTGTTCTTCAGTTCTCCCTTGGACTGCCATCCACATCCCTGGACCCGGCAGTGGCCGGCAACAGATCTTGTGGCAGGGTGGAAGCTAGAATGATTCATTCCCCTCATCCATTTGAACCCTCATTCTGGAAGAAGATAGTAGGGACAGTAGTACCTACACCCTTATTTATTGTATTAAACTATGATAAGGTAGCCCTTCTCTCCATGCTTTCTCTCTCTCTGTCGGCTAGTGCCATCAGGTAATAACCTAGCCGGCAACATGCCAGCTGGACCGGTGCTGCCAGGTTTTAGCCTAGCCAGCAACATGCCGGCTGAACTACAGTACTGTATATGCTTATACAGTAGCCAGTATTTCTGCAGTATAGTACATAGTGCAGGCAGAAAACTATAGTATATATTATACAGTAGTTTATATTTTCCAACATACTCTGTGTATCCTTTCACAGTCCATTGTTGAGACCAACCATGATATTGAAGTGAAGTATTCCTTCAATACCCTGATGAACCATAGTCATGAGATCATATAATTATACCCTACAATATTAATACTCTTTCATGAAAGGGTTAGTGATAGTATACACTAAGTCTAACTCTAGAAGTTAGAACCCCTCCACTCTAGTTTTCCCTTAATAAGGAAATTCTAAATATTAATATTGAGGGAGGTCACAGCAATTGGCTGGACAGGAGGCACAAGTATGTGTCTTTCCTATTTCCTTTCTAGCATACTACAGTATCCTAAGCTATAATGGTTAAGATAATACCATATTTTCTTGCATGAAAACACATTAATTTTTCAAGTGTGATAAATTACCGCATACTCATTTCAATTTCCTTTATTTACAAGAGGACCAAAAGCTGAAATTTGTTGGTGATGAATTGTAACCACAAAAGTAGGAACTTTTGTGGTCACACTATGTGCAGGTCTCATGCCGCCTGCGTAGCGACAACCGAAACCTTGAGGTATTGGGACCCCAAGGACTGTAACGTCTGCTCAGCCTTGGTGACCGAGGGTTTCGGCGACCCCAAGTCGCCGGAGTCGAGGAATGCAGCACGTGAAAAGCTTCGGAAATGGGTACAAGGGTTCCTGAAGAACTCTCCTGGACCGTACCTCCCCAATGATATGATGCGAGCTTGCTGTTCCCAAAGGCAACAGCTGATCCCGTCGTACCCCAGGCACGACCCGGGCCTCCCTGCGTCCAGATCGCAGTCGAGGCTGATGTCAGTGAAGCCTTACAAGGCATGTACATCCACCAGGTGGAAAAGATGTCTGAAGTGTCCACAGTCACGGAAAAGGATCTTCTTCGAGACGACCCTGAAGAAGAATCGACTCTACCACCCGGAGGAGATGAGGACTATGACTCGAAAAAAGCGGAGGAACCCCTTCTGCCTGTGCCGCACCGGCAGTCGAGCCGACACCGTCTACGTCTTCGGCTCCTACCCCTCCATTAGACTCGATGGGTCATGCAGTCTTGGCCCACATTACCACGCTAATGGAAAATCTACGTAAGGAGAACGTAGACTTGAAAGAGAAGATGACGAGAGAGTTCCGTGAAGCAACTCGGGTCGTCATCTCCCGAGGGTCTTACAAGCGATCCAGAGTGAAGGACCTGCCACCCTGCTCCGAGACCAATCCCCAGAGGTTTGCGCAGTTCATGCCAATTACTAACGGCAAACTCTATATCTCGGAGAAGTTGGGAGCCGTCCACCTGGACGACATTGAGTTTTGGCCTAACTTTGGGGCTTACCCGGAGTGCTTCATCCGGCTGAAGAGTGAGCCAGCGTCGAGAGAAGAAACGGAACCAAAGGAGGTCATGGTATTCGACCACGACAAGGCACAGACTCTCTTGACGAGTAGTCTGAAGAAGGCAGGATACACTAAATCGCGAGTTTCTGCACTGAGCAAGAAACACCCTACCTTTCTTGCTCCTTCTTTGGGAGCCTTCCCTTTCACGTCGAAGGCTCTTCTGAGTGTACTCAAGGCCGCTGATGCAGGCAAACCATGCTCTACACTAGAGGAGTGTAGGCCTTTGTCTCTAGCCTAGCCCACAGATGAGAAGGAATGGAAGGAGGTCCACCTAACCTTCTTAGCAGCAAAGCTTGACGCAGACATCGCAGGACAGCAGTTCAGCGAGAACCTACCGAAGCTATCGGACTTTCTCTTGCGAAGGGAGCAAAAGACAAAGGAGAGGCTAGCCGCCTCCCTTTCCCTCCAGAACTGCATGGAGATGTGTGCAGGCAATATCAGCACCCCAGATATGTACACGGTCCTGGCCAAGATGCTCATGGCCACCCTTGTCAAGGACCTTTACGCCTTCGTGAAGGCCAGGAGGGCATGTAGAGAGTTTGTGTTTGCCAACGCAATGGTCAAACACGAACCTAGGAAGCTGATTACTTCCTGTATCTGGGGTAAGGACCTTTTCCCAAAGGAAGTGGTCCAAGAGGTAGTAGAGAAAGCCGCCACAGAGAATAGGAACCTTCTCCAAAAGTGGGGCATCTCCTCAAAGAGGAAGTCTTCCCCGGATGCTGGTCCCCAGCCCAAGAGGAAGACAAAGAAGCCACGACTACCTTATCGGCCTGCTCAGCAACATCCCACAGTCACCATGACCACGATGCCCCAAGTGGTCGTTCAACTACAGACCACCTTCCAAGTGGTGCCTCAACAGCTGGTAGCCCAGTCACCAGCCTTCAACCCAGGGTTTGAGAGGCACACCACTACCTTTCGCCCGAAAGGAAGAGGATCTCGACGGGGCTCCTCGAAACCCCTCACGAGGCAGGGGAGGACGTGGTTAGGGTGGCAAACCCTCAGGACCATCTAAGCAATGAGATGCTCCAGGTAGGAGGGAGACTCCACCACTTTCGGGATTGTTGAACCTTCGATCCCTGGGCCCACAGCCTCATCAAAAAATGGACTAGGATAGAAATGGAACAGATCTCCACCTTCACTTTCTCAGTTCTTCCTACACTTCACCCCCTTACTGGAAGAATATACCTTAGAACTCTTGAACAAGAAGGTTATAAGGAAAGCAAAGTCCATCAAATTCCAGGAAGGCTGTTCTGTGTTCCCAAGAAGGACTCTGACAAACTCAGAGTCATTCTAGACTCGCCACTCAACAAATTCATCGAGAACAACTAGTTCAGGATGTTAACCCTTCAACACATCAGGACCCTGTTACCGAAAGGGGCGTACACAGTCTCAATAGACCTGGCAGATGCTTACTGGCACCTTCCAGTCAGCCGCCCCCTCTCCTCCTACCCAGGATTCAAGTTACTGAAGACAAAGTATGTCTTCAGAGCCATGCCCTTCGGACTAAACATAGCCCCCAAGGATCGTCACAAAACTTGCGAACGCAGTCATACAACAACTACGCTTAGAAGGCATTCAGGCAGCAGCATACCTGGACGACTGGCTGTTGTGGGCAGCATCCAAGACTGCTTGTCTGTAAGCATCCAAGAAAGTGATCCAGTTCCTAGAACATCTGGGATTCAAGATCAACTACAAGAAGTCTTGCCTCTCTCCCTCTCTCCAGCTCAGGAGTTTCAATGGCTGGGAATCCATTGGAACTTGAAGTCACACCGCCTCTCCATTCCACCAAAGAAGAGGAGAGAGATCGCGGTTTCTGTCCAGAGACTACTGAAATCCGACAGGATCTCAAGATGCCAACAGTAAAGAGTACAGGGGTCTCTCCAGTTTGCAGCAGTAACAGTCCCAGTGCTAAGAGCACAGCTGATAGATGCATCAGGAGTCTGGAGAAGATACGCATCAAACACTCAAAGAGATATACAGAGACCGGTACTGACCTTACTATGATCACTTCTCAAGCCGTGGTCGAAGGTCAAGAGCCTAACAATGACCGTTCCCTTACAACCACCTCCCCCATCGGTGACCATCCACATGGATGCCTTGACGGAAGGATGGGGAGGTCACTCCCATCAAAGGAAATCCCAAGGGACCTGGTCATCCCTGTTCAAGACCTTTCACATCAATATTCTGGAGACCATGGCAGTCCTCTTGATATTGAAGAAGATATCCCCTCAGAGATCAGCCCACATCAGGCTGGTCTTGGACAGCGAAGTGATAGTGAGATGTCTGAACCAACAAGGCTTGAGATCGCCCCACATCAATCACGTAATGTTAGCCATCTTTCGTTCAGCAAGAAAGAAGAGGTGGCACTTATCGGCAGTTTACCTACAAGGGTTCCGCAATGTGACGGCAGACGCTCTATCCAGGCTAAAGCCTATAGAGTCAGAATGGTCCCTAGATGCAGACTCATTCCCCTTCATCTTGGAAAAAGTCCCAAACTGCAGATCAACCTCTTCGCGACGAGCGACAACAAGAAACTACCTCGATATGTAGCCCCATACGAGGACCCTCGGGCAGAGGTGACGGACGCCATGTCCCTCGATTGGAACAGATGGACCCGGATCTACCTGTTCCCTCCAACGAATCTCCTGCTGAAGGTCCTCAACAAGCTGAGATCCTTCAAGGGAACTGCAGCAGTAGTGGCCCCCAATTGGCCCAAGAGCAATTGGTTCCCTCTGGTGATGGAACTGAAGCTGAGGCTGGTCCCTTTACCGAACCCAGCTCTATCCCAGTTGGTTCAGAAGTCGACTGACTTTGCTTCATCACAGAGAATCCAAAACCTTCATCTCATGATTTTCTCGCCTTAGCTGTCAAGAAAAGATTTGGGATCTCAAAAGACAGTATAGACTTTCTAGAAGAATATAAGTCAAAGTCAACCAGAAGACAATATGAATCGTCTTGGAAGAAGTGGGTTGCTTTTGTTAAAGCAAAGAAGCCGAAAGAAATCTCAATAGACTTCTGCCTGTCCTTCTTCATCCACCTTCACGAACAAGGCTTGGCTGCCACCACGATAACTACTCTGAAGTATCAAATAAACGCACCGGTATGTTAATTAATTTTTCAAATTTGTTCCCGCCGGTACTCTCCATTTCCACCCAGTACGCTTATTAATTTTTCACAAATCTTCCAACCAGTATGTTTATTCAATACTACTTATCGTACCGGTGGGAAATTATACAGTACAAGTACAATATTTTTATTTTATTTTCTTAGCCATGGGGTTTTGACATAACTTTCAGAAATCAAAAATCGTTTTATTGCTTCTATGTATGCATAAACATATCATACATGCTCCCCAGAAATTTCAGCCAATTATTTTTTTACAAATAACGAAGATATAGCGGTCTTTAAATGATGACATCATCCTTACTGTGTCGTCTGCATGACTGAGTTTGACAAAATCGTCTTTGTGTGTTATTTTTGCAGATCTATAGCGATTTTTCACTTATGTTTCGATCTATCGTACATCTGGCAGAAATGGAAGGTATTGGTAGAGCGTAGTTGAATGAAATCTACTCCTAAGAGAACAGAAGACAGAGTTTCTGAACACTTAAAGAAGTTATAATGCAGCGTTTGTTTACTTGAAGTTCGTATGTAGATTTTTTTCACAACGTCCTGGGGAACTTTATAGCAAGGCCAATGTTACTTAGGGTCATAAAAAGAACAAATAGTCAATAATTTTTCCAAACAATGAAGATATAGCGGTCTTTAAATGATGACGTCATCCTTACAGCGTCGTCTACCTGACTGAGTTTGACAGAATTGTAGTCTCTCTCTCTCTCTCTCTCTCTCTCTCTCTCTCTCTCTCTCTCTCTCTCTCTCTCTCTCTCGAATTATCTAAAACTGCCATTTATACAAATACTATAATTCTCTCTCTCTCTCTCTCTCTCTCTCTCTCTCTTGAAGTTCGTATGTAGATTGTGCTTTCATAACGTCCTCGGGAACTTTATAGCAATGCCAATGTTACCTAAGGTCATAAAAAGAATAAATAGTCTATAATTTTTCCAAACAATGATGATATAGTGGTCTTTAAATTATGACGTCATCCTTACTGTCGTCTGCATAACTGAGTTTGACAGAATCGTAGTTACGTTTATTTTTGCATCTCTCTCTCTCTCTCTCTCTCTCTCTCTCTCTCTCTCTCTCTCTCTCTCTCTCTCTCTCTCTCTTACTCTCTTACTCTTATGTTTTGATATATCGTACTTCTGGCAGAAATGAAAGGCATTGGTAGAGGGCAGGTAAATGAAAACTACCAGCTAGGAGATCATCAGCAAAGTTTCCAAAGACATATAGAAATTATAATGGATGTGTTTATTTACTTGAAGTTCGTATGTAGATTGTGCTTTTACAACGTCTTCTGGAACTTTATAGCAATGCCAATGTTACATAAGGTGATAGAAAGAACAAAAAGTAAGTGGAGAACAAGAAAAAAGAACCAAGAAAGAGGGAAACATAAATAAGAGTACTGAGCTGAAACCTGCTAACTAAAACACTGGCAACAAGGAGAGATCGCTGGCAACTTTAACATAGTGTAAGGACACCGATCCCTTCGTCGTCCAGAAAATCGACAAACTACTTATTTATTTAAATTCTCTCTTCGCCACACTGTGGTGTCCTATGTATATATATTCCGCTCTACCAGAGCTACATTTTGATATATGTATCGTTTCATGACATGTTTTTGTTAACCCATAATTCATATATTTGTAAGTGTAAGAAAACACATATATTTTGGCGGGCACTTCAATCTGGCTTGGCGCCAATGTAATCCTACGTTTCCGTCCGCACCTTGTTATGTATTTCCGTGCGCATTCAAATAAAGTATCAGTTGATCTTGGTGACGCTTGTCTCACTGTCCTTACAATAGGAATAGTAAACTGAGGGTTCAAATACCTCGTTTAGGGTGAATTTTTGTAAGAATAAACAAAAAAAGTTATCATATTAATATTATCTTGATTTTTTTTAAGAAAAGAAGCGTAAATGCGTTGCAAATCTTTGGGAGCTCATAACTCAAAAACATACTTATACACACTTAGGTACATTTTTTTTCTCACTTATTTGTTGTTCGATATTAGAGAGAAAGATATCATTGGAAAGAAGAATAAAAATCCCACAATTCTGTCAGACAAAATTTTGATTTTCTTTTTATATTTTTTTTTCACGAATATTTTCCGTCTAGACGAGGAAAAAAATAAAAAGTCATTAAAAAAACAGAAAGGGAAATCAGAATTCTGTCTGACAAAATTTTTCGGTTGGTAGAGTAGTTTTTATGGTATAAGTTTCAATACAATTGGTATTATAGTAGTGGTGAAAAATGTACCTAATTTTTTTTTTTTTAAATCATGATTTTTGCTAATAAATCCAAAAGTTTTTTATCAAATTACTTGAAATTTTTATATGATGAAGGTATTATGTATGTCTAAAACATATATAGAAATGGTGTAATTTGGATCATTAGCAAAAATAATGGCGGACATGGCGAACGGTCCCCTTAAGTAGCAATCGAGATCTCAACTCGTAGCACATGTATGTTAAGCGGAAGTCGCTCTCTGAACACCGATACATGCGTTGTCTGATTTCAGTTTCTATAAATAGAAGTGCTTTCCCTTCAACAGTGACAACTACTCATGTATATCGATTGAATGATGTCATGTCGCAAGGTGATAGGATCATATTTATAGCTAAAGAGGTCATTTCAAGTGCAGCAAAGAAGTTGTGTCTGTTTTCAACCGTCAATTATTTCATGCCGATTTATGATTTAAACGATATTAAATCACACTTCTATGTTGGGTAAACCCTTAGGAGTTAACAGGTATGCAAAACAAACCTTATATCCGAGAATAAATTTACTTTGAATAACGTATCCTAACAGCGTAAGGCTATCAGAGGCGGCTTAGGTGCGATAGATCTGAGTCTTCGGGTCCTGGCGATTATGAAATTTAACTCGTATCCGTGGATGCTGTTCACACGAATGTATATTTTCATCATTAGGGGGTGACAAAAATTACAATTTGATACATCATTCAGGACGGATGGCATATATATATATATATATATATATATATATATATATATACAGTATATATTATATATATAGATATTTTAGAAAATAAATTACCTAGATATCCTGTTTTCAAGATAAATAAATGATAATACTGAGTGAATTTTACCCAGTGAAAGTTTTTTTTTACAGTAATAAATAGCTTTTTTCTTTCTCTTCTTTATTTTTATTTATTTATTTTTTTGTGGGTGGGGGGGTGGGGACGGTTTCAGGATATTGGGATATTGGGCTCGCCTAGCATTGGACACTGCTGAGTTGAATTTGTCGTTGGCGAGTACAATTGTAGGGCCACTCACTATTCATGGCGACTCAATAATAAAATATCAAAAAATAAATAAAACTAATAATAATAATAAAATAAATAAATCATATCTGCGTCCTGAATTTAAGTCGTAAATTTTTGGGTAGCAAGTAAAACTATCGTAGAATTATAAAAATGAAGCGAAAGAATATGCAATACTATTGTAGACTCGCCCTTCAAGAAATCGTTATTTTCCAGTCAGTACTTTTACTAAATTTCCAGTTTTTTTTTCCGGGCAGTACTTTTATTCCTTCCAGTACTTTTATTAAATTTTGAGATTTTTTCCACTCAGTACTTTTATTCCATCAGTACTTTTATTAAATATTGAGATTTTTTCCACCCAGTACTTTTATTCCATCAGTACTTTTATTCGATACTTCAGAGTACATATAAGTCAGCTTTGACTAGACCTCTTCTATACGCCTTCCAGCTGGACCTGGCGAACGAAATCTTCAACAAGATTCCGAAGGCATGCGCTAGACTTAAACCAGCAGCCCCTACGAAGCCCATTTCATGGTCTCTGGACAAAGTCTTACAGTATGCTTGAACCTTGAACAAGGAAGATTGCTCTCTAATGGATATACTGTAACACAAAAAGTGATATTCCTGTTCGCTATAGCCTCAGGGGCTAGAGTTAGTGAAATAATAGCCCTATCAAGAGACGAGGGCCATATTCAGTTCACAGAAGCGGGAGAACTGAATCTCTTTCCTGATCCTACATTTCTCGCCAAAATCGAGCTACCCAACAATAGGTGGGGTCCCTGGAGAATCTGCCCTCTGAAGGGAGATGTCTCTCTATGTCCAGTAGTGTCTAAAGGTCTGTCTTCGAAGAACTTCAGACTTCAGGGCAGGACAGCTCTTCAAAAGCAAAACCTCAGGATCAAACTTATCCCTAAGACAACTGAGGGCGAAGCTCACCTACTTCATTCGCAGAGCGGATCCTGATAATACACCCGCAGGTCATGATCCTAGAAAGATTGCTTCCTCACTGAACTTTTTCCAGTATATGGACTTTGAAAGACTCCGCTCATACACTGGTTGGAAATCCTCCAGAGACTTCTATAAACATTATGGGAAGCAAGTGCACGCCTTAAAACATTTTGTGGTGGCAGCAGGTAGTGTTGTGAAACGTGTCGTCTAGTGCTGCGATGAACAGTGAACTCTTTGGGACGGTTTCAGTTTTAGGTGAAAAGGTGTTGACACCTTGCAGTGCAATGCCTTTTTATTAAGTGCCACCCTGGTGACACTAGGACTGTTCTTTATAGGTGCAGAATTATACCAATGATACCAGAGCCATGTGTACACTTGTACGCAGTGTTGATAATTACAGTGAACCCTCGCTACTTCGCGGTTCGACAATCGCGGATTCACCACTTCGCGGGGTTTTCCCATAACCCATATATATATACATATCGCGGATTTTCCGGAAAATTCGAAAATACCGCGAAATCTGAAGATAACCAAATACGATATTTTGTTACCTGTAATTCCATTAATACTGTAATTAGTAATATCTGCTCTTACTGATTGTTCATTGCATTACATATGATATATAATTCAGCACAGAAAGAAATAAAACACGAAAAGAGAATGTGATCATACGATAATTCAGTACGTAGTAAAATTAAATCGAACATGAAACGCAAATCAGATGCAGTCATACCATATTAGAATGGTGTGTACTGTAATGGATGTGCTTCTTTTCCATGAATCTTTTGTATGTATACGTACGTAGTACAGTACTGCATCCAATAATATTCTTTGTTGCAAAAATCACATTTCGAATAAGTACTGTAAGTGTACGAGAGAGAGAGAGAGAGAGAGAGAGAGAGAGAGAGAGAGAGAGAGAGAGAGGCGTAAAATAGCGTACGTACGTAAATTTTTATTATTATTGTTATTATTATTATTATTGTTGTTGTTGTTAATAAAATTATTATTGTTATTATTATTAATCATTATTATTATTATTATTACTGTACAGTATTATTATCATTATTTATTATTATTACGGTACTGTATTGTACTTAATCTACGTACGTTCAGTATGCGCGGGGGCATCTTCTATGAGTAACCAACGCGCCATAGTACTAAGACGGGTTGTGATTGGTTCAAGCGCTGATAGATGACGAATCAAAACTCAAGTTTTGTGTATCTAGCCTGTGATTGGTGTTTTGCCCGCATCTTCTACCCGCAGCATCAAAGTTCTCGCGGGGCTGCATCGTTCACTTTCTCTTTCCGCGTATTGCTGAGTAGACGTTCTTAACTTTGTGAAGTTTAATCTGTGCTGTGTGTGACTGTTTTAAGTTGAACTTTTTGTTGAACTTTCTGTTACAATGGCTCCCAAGCGTTCTGCTTCTAGTAAGGCTGGTAGTGAGCCTAAACGCCACCGAAGAATGATGACGATAGCTGAGAAGGTTACGCTTCTCGACATGTTAAAAGATGGTAGAAGTTACGCGGCCGCCGGCCGCCATTTTGGCATCAACGAATCCACCGTTCGCTACATCAAGAAGGACGAGGCGAACATTAGAAAGACTGCTGCAATCACCTTTAGCAGATCAGCGAAGCGAGTCGTTACAACGCGTAATAAAACGATCGTACGCATGGAAGGTGCTTTAGCTGTGTGGATTGCCGACTGCCGGAAGAAGAACATAGCGTTGGATACGAACACCATCCAAACAAAGGCTTTGAGCTTGTATGAGAATTTTGCTGCAAAGGAACCTAAAGAGGACGACGGCAACCATGCTGAAGAAGATGATGATGCAGATGATCCTCAACCAGGGACATCCACTGATTCCCAGCCTCAGAAACGTTTTTCCGCAAGCAAAGGATGGTTCGCGAAGTTTCAGAAACGCTTCGCCCTGAAAAGCGTTTCCCTGCATGGGGAGTCTGCTTCCGCTGACACTGCCGCTGCTGAAACTTACGTGAACCAGACTTTCAAGAACATTATCGCTGAAGGTGGATACAAGCCGGAACAAGTGTTTAATATGGATGAAACCGGCTTGTTTTGGAAGAGAATGCCGTCGCGAACTTTCCTGTTCAAAGAGGAAGCCAAAGCCTCTGGCTTTAAGGCATTCAAGGATCGCGTTACCCTCGTGATGTGTGGCAATGCTGCTGGATTTTTGTTAAAGCCGGGGCTTATTTATAAGTCGAAAAATCCTCGCGCTTTGAAAAACAAAAATAAGAATCTCCTTCCCGTGTACTGGATGCATAATCAAAAAGCATGGATTACGAAGATGCTGACCTCCAACTGGTTCCACCAGTGTTTCATCCCGCAAGTCCATGAATATCTCTTAGAGAAGGGCTTGCCATTCAAGATCCTTCTCCTTATGGATAACGCTGGTGGACACGCAACTGACCTGTCGCGTGAGGGCGTTCAGGTTGAGTTCCTGCCACCCAACACCACGTCATTAATTCAACCAATGGACCAGGGGGTTATCAGGGCGTTCAAGGCCCTCTACACGAAGAATACCTTGGCGGACCTCGTTGCGTGTGTGGATGCTGCCCAAGATGACGAGGATGAAGACTTCAACTTGAAGGCGTACTGGCGGCAGTACACCATAGCCACGTGCCTGCAGAATATTCAAAAGGCACTTCAAGAGATGAAACCTGCAACCGTAAATGCGAGCTGGAAGAAGCTGTGGCCCGATATTGTTTACGACGACAAGGGATTTACTCCGTCGGAAATCCAACACTCTGCAATACGGAAATCTGTGCAGTTGGCTGCCATAATTGGGGGTGACGGGTTTGGCGACATGACGACTGAAGACGTCGACGAGTTGTTGGACTGCCATTCCCAGCCCCTAACTGACGCAGACCTCGAAGACCTGACGAAATCGGCAAGTGAGGAAGAGAGTGAGGGTACCCAGGAAGAGACCCAAGAAAATGTCGAAGAAACGGGCTTAACATTAGAACGGCTCGCCAAGTTCTGCAACCATATGAAGGAGGCGAAAGAAATGTTGCAAGAGTGGGACGAGGATATGGTTCGCTCGATGCAATTCTGCAACAAGGTTGATGACATCACGACTCCCTACAGGATGCTCTTGGATCGAAAAAAGAAGCAGCGGCAACAACTTCCGATCACAATGTTTTTTCAGCCTCGCAAAAAAGAGCCAGTTCCTCCTGCTAGTACGCCTTCGGAAGAAATTGAAGAAGTTGAAGAGGTGTCCCAGGAAAAGACACCTCCGTCTGAAGAGACGTAAAATACTATCATTGACTGCACAGTAGAACACATCATCAGCTTCATCATCATCATTTCTACTGTGCAGCAAATTCATCGCCATCGTCATTCAAGTTTTTCTTGAACTTCTTTCGTGGTGAGTACAGTAACAATCTTTATTTTTTACTTTAACCTGTTTTATAGTTTAGTAATGTACGTACTGTATGCATTAAGTTAAAGGGAAGGTTTTAAAAGTCTACATGTTGTAACCTATCATATTTTTTTTGTTTAAAATTTACATTTACGTACGTAAAACAATCTCTCTCTCTCTCTCTCTCTCTCTCTCTCTCTCTCTCTCTCTCTCTCTCTCTCTCTCTCTCTCTCTCTCTCTCTCTCTCTCTCTCTCAAATTGTTTTCCTGCTTTGCTACGTACAAGTACTGTATAATTTATATTTGTAAGGTAACATATTTTGTAAATGCTTTTACTGTAAATACTGTATGTACTGTATCATTATTTATCACTATCATCATGCGCGTTAAATGCCTTGTTTGTTCTGAGCATGGTTGTTTACTGAGCGTACACGCCGTCGTTTCAGGCGGCGTCATAAAGAAAAAGATTTCATTTTGAAGTCCTAAGAAAAATACGTAAACTAAAACATTGGTAATAAAAAAATCAACATACAGTACTGTATAATCAATATAATCGATGCAAAAACTAACCATACGTACATATATGTGTACACTAAATGAGTTTGTTTCTTCATTATGATCAGAGATGAACGTAAACAAAACATTGGTTGCCATTTTTTATCGTGCTTTTTAGGTGTTTAGGAAACACATGATATAAAATCGCCTTTAATATTTGTGCCTGTTTTAGTTTAGGGTGCTGTAGTACATGCATTAAGTGTTCTGTACATTAAAGGGTGGTTTGTTAACAGTACTACGTACAAGGGAAGGTTTTAAAAGTCCGAATATACATGTTAAATAAATAGGTAAATATGCTGTCACTACTTCGCGGATTTTCACCTATCGCGCCCGCGTCTGGAACCTATCTACCGCGATAAACGAGGGTTCACTGTATCTAACATTTACAGTGAAATTATCTTAATAATTTTCAACTGATTTCGAGTGGCTAATGACTTTTCTTCCCTTTCAGGTAGAAAATATATTTATCTTTTATATGTTGGATGTATAATTCTATTGCAAAATTTTAATACACCAATTGTTACATTTAAGTTGTCTATTCAAATAAATGTCTAACGTGTATTTGCGTCTTATTCGCCCCAAATGTAGTTAAATAAAATTAGACGGAGTTCTTTACTTATTTTCCTAAGTAAAGTATATGCTTCAGGGTAGTTATATATATGAACAAAATAACTGAATGATATTTACATTTGTTCCTATATAGATACAAACCTTTCCGCTTCTACTGTCGAGGATGACATTTCCCTGCTGGGGGTAGGAAGCCCTAAGATTGTTCCATGCTTAGTGGTTATGACGTATAACAGTATCGTCATATATTTCTGTGGTCTGGATGACCATATAGATGCTGACCCAAGGTTGAGGCACTTATACAAACCCACAGATACAGTACTTTCAAGTAATTCTCTGGTAAACTTCCATTAGGACGACACGGCTTAAGCCCAAAAAACGGATTTTGAAGCAAAGTGAAAAATCTATTTTTGGGTGAGATACCCATGTCGTACTGATGGACCCACCGTCCTTTTCTAAAGAAAAGGATTGTATAACAATCCCCACCCAAAATTACTCTATCTGTAGCACCATGCTTAATTGCTACAAGGAATGGGTAGCCATATTGGACCCTGTCGTAGTACGGGAAGGGGAACCACTGGGTAACCTTGATGATGGCTCCCCTTCAATTTTGCCATTCTTCCGCCTCAGAGCGAAAACTCTATTCGGGGTGAAGATTGCCATGTTTCGTATAAAAAAATACGTCCCCTGATATTATGCGATATCCTCAAGAAAAATTTTAAGGATACTCGCGCCAGGAGTTAGAATTCTGGAGACCTATGGTCAATTCTCTGGGAGTATCACTGTAGCCAAATATCCCTTAGAAAGCTGCCAATAGGAAGCTTCCATCAGGACGACATGACCATCTTACCCAAAAATAGATTTTTCGCTTTGCTTCAAAATCCATTTATTTTTTCATTCTTGATTTTGCCATGGTTCTTGGCGTCAGACATGAAACACACCTATTGCTGATCAGTTATGAGTCTAAATTTACGTCTTAGCAGAAAGTGTCTCCATTTCTTGACGGCTTTTACAATAACACATGCTTCGTGTTCCACTGCTGGTTGTTATTTCTCTGATTCTGAGAGCGAGCAAGAAAAGAAGGCCACTGGTTTTCCTTCTTGTGTCAATGAGGCTGCAACAGAATGAGCAGAGGCGTTTGTTTCGACCACAAAGACTGGTTCGTCGTCTATAGCAGCTAGTGAAGTTCGAGATATTTCATTCTTCAGTTCTTCGAATGCTTGTTCTGCGGATTTGGCCTTCGGGAAAGTTTTCACTTCGGTTAGAGGTCAAATTTTCTGGGAGAAGTTTGGTACCCACTTCGCATATTGGGACAAGAATCCCAACGTTCTTTTGAGACTAGGGGTACTCTCCTTCCACTTTACTTTACTCACTTTGACGGCTACTTTTCCGGTCCTATACAGCAGGAGAACCCCTTTCTCTACCGGACCTCCACTGTCGTTTTACCTTGTTAGTTCAGAGTATTTAACATTTTATATCGCGTATTCTTCATTTACTATTAAATCGTCACTGTTGTACGACTGTTGAAATAAAAAAGTCTTCAGTTTCCTCTTGAAAGCCTTAATGTCTTCAATCATTCGGATGTTTCATGGGAGCTTATTATATAGTATCAGGGCCGCATATTCAAAGGCTCTCGTGCCTAAAGTAGACATATATCTAAGTTCCAATAGTTTGGAGCCATCTCTAACTATTTTTGTATCGACACTATTTGTTGGCTGTGCAGTATGTAGCAAATCTCTTAAGTATTTTGGACGACCGGTTCTGATAACTTGGTGGGTTATTGTATATATTTTAAAATCAATTGTCGCTTTTAATGGCAGCCAGTGTAAATCAATTAGTATAAGGATGATCCTTTCTCTAGGTGGGATAGCTTTCATCAGTCTTGCTCCTCTGTTTATTATGTTTTGTAATTCTTGAATTGCATTTTTGGTAAATTGTAATAGATAGAGTTGCAGTAGTCAATCTTGGTTCTAACCCAGTTTATCAGAAGTTTCTTTACAGAATTTTCGTCCAGGTACTTTTTTTTTAAACGCAATACTGTATTTTTTAGATGATGATAAGCAGTTTTTATTACATTATTTATTTGGGTATTTAGAGACAGGTTACAGTCAAGAAATACACCTAGATCTCGAACTTTACTAGATATCAGGACCGAGTGATTATTTATGTTCATTTGAATATCGCCCAAGTTTCTCACGCTGTTTCTCTTACCTACCACCATGAATTCAGTTTTGTACTCATTTAATTATAATTGTTTAAATGTCATCCATTCACTAACACTATCAAGGATTCGGTTTAGAGTTTCAGTAGTGTCATCTATATCATTTATGGAGAAGTAAATTTGTGTGTCATCTGTAAATGGTTTGACCTTCACACCATGCCTTTGTAGTATTTTCAGTAAACCAATAGTATAGATGCAAAATAAGATTAGGCTAAGTACACTCCCCTTAGGTACCCTTCTGTGTAAGGGTTCATATGATAAATGAGTTTCCAATTTGTACACAGTAATATCTACCAACTAAGTAGTATTCGAAAGTTTGATCTTCAACGCCGATGGACCGTAGATCATTTAGTAGCAGTTCATGCACAACTATATCAAAAGCAGCACTGAGATCAAACAGTATTAAGATACCAGATTTATTTTCATCCATCATTTCCAGCAATTATTTACAACAGACCAGATGGCTGTCTCCGTAGAGTATAGTTTTCTGTGAGCAGAATGGTTGTCAGGCAAAGCTTCTTCTACTTCTAAGTGACTGACTAGTTGTTCAAGAATCACGTATTCAATCACTTTTGAAACAAAAGATAGATTCGAAATAGGTCTATATGAGCTTAATTCCTGGTTATCCAGTACGTTTTTCAGAATTGTTGTGACTATAGCCATTTTCACATATTTGGGAAACTTACATTCATCAATGCTTGCATTTGCTATTCTCATTAATATTTCCGCTAGACTAGAAAAGTTTCTCTCTCCAGTTACTTCAGATACTGATATGGGATTGATCGCGCAGTTTGTTTTCTTTTTTCTTTTGATAATTCTGGTGATGTCATCTTGTGTTATGTTGTTAAATCTTATTAATTTTGTCTCTGTGACTGGTGTATCATCAATCTGATGTTCAGTATTTACAAATGACCTGGTTATATTTTCCTTTTTTTCTTTTTTTTTAAAGAATACAGTGATGCCTCGCAACAAAAAATTAATTGGTTCCGTAAGGGGTTTCGTAAAGTGATTTTTTCGTGTAGCGAGTTGCCTTTTATATGTAAATAGCCTAATTCGTTCCAGATCCTAGAAAAACACCACATTAAAGGATTATAAAAAGGATATGCACCACTAAAAAGTACTAAATATATGAAAAGTACTGTATTTTGATTATTTGATAATGAATTAACATTGATAATCTGAAAAAGAAGTTTTTAACTAGCGCAAACAATAAAAATACATTTACATAAATGTGGAACCTTACCTTTGGAGTGAGGCGATGTCTCAAAGTGAAGTGCGGGGAGGTAGAGGAGGAGGAAAACGGCGGAAAACGTTTACGTACAAGTAGCAGAAAACGTAAACACTTAACTTTATAAAACAGATTTATAACTGACAGAAAACATTAACACTTAATTTTCGGAAACCCATCTACAATGGCAGGAAATATTAACACTTAACTTTACGATAAACTTAAAATAAAATGTCTTTTTTTTTTTTTCCTTTTTCTAATTTTTTTTTACTTTACATTTTCTATTTTTTAAATTAAATTACACTACGTATTTTCTTCTTCACTGCCATTTTTCTTTCGTTTCTTAGCTGGAGCTTGGGTCTGCTTCTGCCAAAGGCCTCTTACTAAAATATTTGTCCAAAGAAGCTTGTTTCTGCCTGCTTCTTAAAATTTTCCTGAGCACACTTAATCGCATGCCAGCCTCGTATTTCTTGATTATTTCCATCTTCATCTCCATGGAAAACATCATCCTCTTCTTTCCCTTGATTTCAGCGACTTTCTTGGGTCCCATGGCTAATGATGTATCGGAAGTATCACACACGATTACAGTACTTACTGTAGTATTGTTACAAAAGCGAAATCACAAACACTAAGTCAATGCGTACGATACTATTGCCAGAACGAGAAGACATAGGAATGCTGATGCGTAGAGGCATGATGGGATACAGTATAGTAGATGCCGACCAATAGGAGAGCAGGATCTCATGGTGGTAACTAGCATCTGAGTAGGAAGATAACCAATGGAAACGCAGGAGGATGGTTGGGCTCCCGCTCCGTACCTCCTTTCGTTGTCCGAAGCATTTTTCTTGATCTGAGTCGTAAAATTCTTCGCATCCCCTTTCGTAAAGTGAAAATTTCGTAAGCCGATTCTTTCGTAGCTAGAGGTTTGACTGTACTAGAAAATTATTTGCTAGTTCCTGGTCACTGTATGCACCAGGTAGCTTCTTTTCTTTTACATTTCCCATTATACAATTTAGGAGACCATATAGCTTTTTTATGTCTGTTGCTGCTTCGAGGATCTTTTATAGTATTCACTTTTTTTCCTTCTTAGTAGGTAGTTATATTGACATGCAGCAGTTTTGTAAGCGTTTCAGAGTTCTGTCGTGTTCTCGTGTGTGACCTCATACTGTAATGTTATCTATGTAGGCGAACGTAACCTGTAGTTGCTCCTTGGCAATAATTTCGTCGAGAACTTGCTGAAAGCAGGTAGCCCCGTTGGTTAATCCAAAAGGCAAGCTCGTGAATTTGAACAGCCTTCCATCCGCTTCGAACGCTGTGAATTTCCGATCAGCCATGTTCAGTGGTATTTGATGATATTCTGCCTTCAAGTCTATGGAGCTGAAGTAGTGGTATGTAGAGATTTTCTCAATCATCTTGGTGATCCCTGGAACAGGATAAGCAATCAGGTTGTTGACTCTGTTTGTTGTTTGTGAGTAATCTATGACCAATCTTTTCTTGTCGCACTGATGAATGACCACCACTTGAACTCTCCACGAACTGCGACTCGTTGTGATGATGCCCTCCTCTAGCAGCTTTTTTACTTCTTTCTTGATGAACTTAGAGTCTTCCTTAGAATACCCTCTGGATTTCACCTGTATTGGGTGACAGTCGATTGTCAGATTGTCGAAGATCGCTGGCGGTTCAATTTGAGCCGCTATCAGAGCACAAGGTGACTGTATGTTTAGCTCCAAAAGCTGTAGCGTCCCACCAAAGTCTACGCTGACTTGCCTGTGTAACTGTAGGAAGTCGTGTTCCAAAACAATAGGAGCCACACAATCATCCATCAAGTGCAGAATGAAATCAGGGTATACTCTTCCTCTTACAGTTGAGTCGTAATTGTAACACTTGGTAAGTTTCATTGTTTGTTTGGCATTAGCCTGGTTATGCTGCAGGCTGAGTTCATAGCCTTAGCTACTTTGGCATCTATAAAGCTTTTAAATGCTAAAGTGTCAACCAGCCCGTCCAGAGCCTAGCCTCCATTCAGTTCTAGAGGTAGGCCAGTTCTGTATATGCTTCGTATTGCAGGAGAAGCTGCAGCCAGAGCGCCCCCTATCATGGAAGCTGGGGTGGACTGTTCGAGGGTGTCTGGGAGCACTCCAGCTACAAGATTAGAGTTAGTTGATTTACCATTATCGTTCCATAGTTTTCATGCAACTTGCAGACACAAGCATAATGACCTACATTCTGACAGTTGGAACACGAGGCTTTCTTGGCTGGGCAGTGGGCTCTGGAATGTAGGGATCCTCCACAAAAGAAGCACTTCTGACCGCTGATGATGGCAGCACACTCACTTGGATTTGGGGAGTCATTCATTTCAATCAGACAACTGTTGGGATCCGTTTTGGGTTTTGCCTGCTCATCTATCACTGCTGCCACTGTGAAGCTGGTTTCACTTGCATAAGACTGTGAATGCAGTTGATCCATTTCTAGTGCAAGGATAAGTTCTCTAACAGTCTCTGTGAGATTGCATTAAATGCCATACCCATGATGTATGAATCTCTGATGGCCAGTTCTTCAGCCTGAGCAGCTGTACAATCAGTGAAGCTACATTCCGAAGCCAGACCTTTGAGGTTATCCAAAAAAAGCGTTTAGAGTCTCGCCACTTTGTTGCTTGCAGGTTGCTAATTTGTATCAGGCAAACACCTCACTTTTCTGTTTATGAAATCTAGCCTTTAATAGGCTTAGGGCAGTGGCATATGTGGTGGCACTTTTAATGATCTTAAACAGTTTACAAGATAATTGAGCACAAAGCATCACCAACTTATCTGGATTTAAGTCTGGGTTGATGGCCGCACAGGACGCCTCAAAGTTGTCATGCCACATAATCCATTTGTCCTCCGCATCGGCTGATTCTGGGTCTAAGTCAATCGGCCTGGGCTGCAGTAACTTGTCCATGGTGAATATAAGCTGAATAAATTATGGAATACCAAACACAGTTTCTGGAACGTTGTCTTTATTCGGCTTAAAGTTATGGCAAGGTGATGGCCAAGCCGGTACAGTGTTAGAGACTCAATGTTGCCAAGCAAGTGCACAAACACCAGCGCTCACAGTTACCAATTCACACCACAATCACTAGTAAGACCTTATTTAGAATACAGAGTCCAATTCTGGGCTCCAAGTATTCGGAAGGATATAGATAGACTGGAAGCAGCACAAGCTAGGGTCACCAAACTACAGTAGTTCCAAAACTATTATATAGACGGAGGATGGAACATTTGAACTCATTTGATCCTCAAACTCGACGACTAAGTGGACAGTTGATAGGGGCATTGAAAATTCTTAAAAGAATAATAAATGTAGATTACAACAATCTATTCACGCTTAGTACAAATCAGTCCAGAGGAAACGGATACAAACTTGGAATTGAAAAGATACAACAGCACTCAATGTATCATTTTCTTCACAACCAATATAGCAAATACCGTATTTCCTGTGTCATAGGATGCTGCAAGTGGTAAGACGCACCCTTAAATTAGCAACACAGATTTTGGAAAAAAATGGAACTTGGGTATTTTATAAGTTATCTTAGCAGCAATTCCTCATCAGCGACTCAAGTGTGATTTTTGTTTGGCGCGGTAAATTTTCATAATTTGAGTGTATTATGAAACTTTTCAGTTGATATTAATTAGCTGCATGCCGGTTATCTCAATTTATTACATTCATATAAGAAACCACTAAACCAGTTGTAATTGACACCACAACTATATGTTTGGAGTTTTAGTGTTGTGTACATGAAAGTAGTATTGCTAAATCTTCTTAATCAAATTTTGGTAAAGAAGTAAAATTCCTATAAATTTCCCCACATTTCTCAAGTAGCCTACATATTTTCACACAAAATTACTTATTGATCAAAGAAGGATAGAAATCCCTCTAGGTAGAATTCTTTTGCTACTACTGTATATGTGTGACTCTATGTCTAGTTATTTTTTGCTAACTTAGTAACACTGCACTCACCTGAGATGTTTTTTTCCAAGATCAAATTCAGTAACTGTCTTTTTGTATTTTCATATTATTTTGCCACAAAGCCATTATCAAAATATGGTTTTCTTACAACATATCTACAAAATATGAGAAAATAGATAAATACTGCATAAACAACTAATGTGCCATAGCCTCCTCTGCTGAGAGACCACTAGTTGGCATGTTTGCTTGTAGAAAGGGGGTTGGCGAGTCATCAGCTGATTACCAAAACAAATAAATAACTTGCTACGGCACTTCATTAAACGAAGTTCAATGTAAAAATAAATTTATTTATTACATATGAATGATAACTGTAGGTTTATAGTTAATGTCTGGTAGTGTGTGCTTGTATGTCATTACTGGGGTGTTTGAGAGTTGTCAAACTCTTCTACAGTATACAACTTTTTCTTAGTTTTAAGACACACAGTAATTTTTTAGGACATTTTTCAGGAAGAAGGTGCGTCTTATGACACGCGAAATACGGTACTTGCAATAGACTTCTAGCAGATGTAGTAAACAGTAAAGGCCGATTCACATGACCCGTTTTCTTTCAGACAAGCTGGCCGTCGGTTAACCGGCGTCTAGCTTTCTTACGTGTATTCAAATGCAACTGTTCACACGACCTGTTAGGCTGACGGCGGCCCTCGGACGTCGGCTGTCCGAGACGGCTCGGCTTTCTTTCCAAGAAACCTCGTCCGGTTTGACGGCCGTTAGCCATCCGTCGCAACCAATGGGTGGATGATGTTTTGTGTGAATGAGGATCTGTATCGTACCCGTTTGTTTTGTGGCCTACAACCCCGAATTTTCCTCATAGTATAGTCATAGAAATTAGTTAGTTTGTTGTTGACACCATGTATGAGAGGTTAATTGAACTTTTTTCAAGGGTATGAGGAGATATTTGACATGGCAAACAAGATGTATAGATATAATTTACTTAAATAAAAGATATGGAAAATGACTGGAAAGGCATTAGATAAAACAGGTGAATTTATCATAATTTTAATATTCTTGGCGTGTTCATAAAGTATAATGAAATTGCATAACTTATTTTATCAACACAGTTATCAACCAACATCTTATAGTATCAAAATTATCGTAATTTACTCGGTGTGCACGTGACAGATTCTAAGTATACAATGAAAACCGCGCGCTGGTAAACTGATATGGAATGCCTCGTGTGAATGTACAACATTTTGACGGAGGTTAGCCACCACCCAGCCTGTCGGAAAGAAAACGGGTCGTGTGAATCGGCCTTAATGCGGTAAACGAGTTCAAGAATAAGTTAGATAAGATCATTAGAACTCTCCAAATGCTTAAACTATATCGCTCTACCAAAGAGCAAAAACTCCCCGGATGGATTGAAAAATCTTTGACATCCAAAATCCTTGTAACTCCTTGTTACTGTACTTTCTCTCTCTCTCTCTCTCTCTCTCTCTCTCTCTCTCTCTCTCTCTCTCTCTCTCTCTCTTTGAAAAAATGTAAAGATTTTAAAATTGGATTATTTTTATTTGATTATATGTAGTATGCATGAATAATTTTCCTCTTGAGGATTTGTTATTTCAATGAAAAACTAAGGAAATTAGAATTTACATAGAATTACTGTATCAGTAACTTCCTTATTTGTTAATGAAAAAAAAAATAATTTAAAAAATTAATTTGTTCCGTAACTGGAATACAATCAGTAAGAAAAATTAATTTGTTCTGTAACTGGAATAAAAAGCAGTAAAAAATTTATTTGTTCCGTAACTGGAATACAATGTGAAAAATATAATTTGTTCCGTAAATGTAATACAACGTAAAAAAAAATTATTTGTTCCGTAACTGGAATACAAACCAGTAAAAAAATTTATTTGTTCCGTAACTGGAATACAAACCAGTAAAAAAATTAATTTGTTCCATAACGGGGATACAAACCAGTAAAAAGATTAAATTGTTCCATAACTGGAATACAAACCTACGCAATTTATAGTTTCAGCACGAACCATGAGAATTTTGCTAGGGTAGACTACCCATGCTGCTTGTTACCAGGGCAGGGTAGGGGGTTAGTTACCTATCCCTATCACTCACACACCTATGAGGCTGACAGGCTGTAACTGTGCTTGATTTTGCTTTTGGCTCGGATGGAGAAGAACGGTTGTTGCCGGTCTTCCTCCTCACCTATTTTTGAACTGCCATTAATCTTTGCTTTTTAACTTTTCCTTTCTGCTTGTGTGTGTGTTGCACCTTCCTGCCCTGCTAATATTATTATTATTATTATTATTATTATTTATTGTTTATTATTATTATGTACTACAATTACTACTACTACTACTACTACTACTACTTGCTAAGCTACAACCCTAGGTGGAAAAGTAGGATGCAATAACCCCAGAGGTTCTAACAGGGAAAATACCCCAGTGAGTAAAGGAAACAATGAAATAAAGTAATTAACAATTAAAATGAAATATTTTAAGAGCAGTAACAACATTAAATATTTCATATATAAACTATAAAAACTTAAGCAAAATAAGAGGAAGAGAAAAATGATAGAATAGTGTGCCCAAGTGTACCCTCAGGTAAGAGAACTCGAACTCTACCCCCAAGACAGTGGAAGACTATGGTACAGAGGATATGGCACCACCCAAGACTAAAGAACAATGGTTTGATTTTAGAGTGTCCGCCTAGATGAGCTGCTTACCGTAGCTAAAGAGTCTCTTCTACCATTACCTAGAGGAAAGTAGCCACTGAACCATTTTTAGTGCTGTAGTTAACCGCTTAAGAGAATTGTTAGGTAATCTCAGTGTCGTCAGTTGTATGAGGGTAGAGGAGAATATATAAAGAATAGGCCAGACTATTTGGTGTATGTGTGCTCTCTAGTGGTAGTATCTCAATGGGTGTTTGGTGCCCTGGCCAACCTTTGAAGGTTTCTTCAAAGCAGAAGAACCTTAAGGCTTCTTCCGCTTCCCAGCCATCCTCCGAAGCTCCTGTTTGAACGGTTTCTTCTGGGGAACCGTCAAGTAGTAGCATAGGCCAATTAACTCCTGGAGAACCTTGGTCCCTGAGAGACGGTGTTGCTTCCCCTACCGAAGTAGCTCCGGCTCTCCATCCTGAGGGAATCCTTATCTATTTCTCCTTTTTTACAGGTTTGGCCGTCCTGTGTTTGCCCGGCCCACCTTCTAAGGAGGCTCTGCTGCAGCTGCTTCATCCGGGTGCTTGGTTGCAGTGTCCGCCTTGGTGTTTTGACATACCTACATTCAGAAATCGAAAATTGTTTATTGCTTCTACTGTATGTATGCAGAAACATATTTTTCATGCTCCAGAAGTTTCAGCCAATTATTTTTACAAATAATGAAGGTATAGCGGTCTTTAAATGATGACGTCATCCTTACTGCATCGTCTGCATGACTGAGTTTGACAGAATCGTTTTGTGTTATTTTTGCATATATACAGCGATTTTTCACTTATGTTTCGAAATCTCGTACGTCTGGCAAAAATGGAAGGCATTGGTAGAGGGTAGGTGAACGAAAACTTCGAGCTATGAGAACAGCAACCAGAGTTTCCAAAGACGTATCGAAGTTATAATGCTTGGGTTTGTGTACTTGCAGTTCGTAATTACATTATGTTTTCACAACGTCCTCTTGAACTTTATAGCAAGGCCTATGTTACCTAAGGTCATAGAAAACAAAAAGTAAGCAGAGAGCAAGAAAAAAAAAAAGAAGAGGGAAACATGAATACGAGTACAAAACTGAAACATGTTAATTAAAACTCTAGCAACAATGAGAGGCCGCTGGCAACTCATAACACCCTTACGCCAAGTGTAATAGTGAACTTAGGGTTTGAATACCTCATTTAGGGTGCTTTTATGTAGGGATAAACAATGAAAGTACAAAGTAAGGTTATCATAATAATGTTATCTTGATTTCTTCGAGAAAAGGAGTGAAAATTGGTTACAAATCTTTGGGATCTCATAACTCAAAAACATACTTATTCACACTTAGGTACATTTTTCTCACTTATTTATTGTTCGATTTTAGAGAGAAAGATATTGAAAAGAGGAATAAAAATCCCACAATTTTGTGTACCAGAATTTTGATTTTCCATTTTCTTTTTTTTCATGAATATTTTACGTCTAGAGGAAGAAAATTAAGAAAAAAATCATTAAAAAAAAGAAAGAGGAAAATAAAAAATCTGTCGCACAGAACTATTCGATTTTTAAAGAAGTTTTGATGGTATGATTTCCAAAACAATTGGTGTCATATTATATGAGATAAATGTACCTAAAAAAAAATTATATAGTAGTGTTGATCCTGTTATCCCTTTTAATGAGAATCTAGTCAACATAATGGATAGGCGTATCCCTTTTCGTGTGCTAAGGTACCAAGTGAAGGACAAACCGTGGTTCAGTGATGATTGTAGACGTGCTTATTTGGAGAAGCAGGAGGCCTATCATCTTTGGAAGGGTAACATATCAGATTTGACCTGGAATAACTATATTCAGCTTATAGCTTTTGCTCAGAAAGTTTATGCTTCAACTGAAAAGGAATACAATTTAACCATAAAAGAAACCCTTTTTGGTACAACTCAATAACATAATGGTGGTCTACCCTTAAGTCTACACTCTTTGGTGTAGATGCAACAGTTCCTCCTTTACTTAAACCAATCAATCACTGTCCAAAGGAAAAGGCAACCCTTTTGGTTGATGTTTTTGACAGTAAACAGAGTAATGAAAAACAAACTTTCTCATTCCTGTTTTCCTGAGGCTAAACTAACTAGTTTAGCTTTTTGATCTCATGAAATTAAAGCTCTGTTGATGGACCTTGATGCTCATGGAGGTGTAGACCCAAATGGTATTTTTCCTTTGTTTTTTATAAAGACTGCAGATTTCTTAGCTCCAAAGTTATCTGTTATTTTGCGCAGGTTAGCAAGAAGAGGATCTTTTGGCACTTGTTGGAGAATTGGCAATGCTACTCCTCTATGTAAATGTGTTTGTGGTAGCTCAAGTCTGACTGATTACCGCCAAATTTCCATAACTCCCATATTACCTAAAGTTTTTTAATGTCTTCTGGCAAAATGTCTTAATAAGTTTGATGAAGGTAATCATCTATTCACTAGTTTGCAATTTGGTTTTCGTAAAGGCCTTGGAGCATGTGATGCCCTTCTTATAATCTCCAATGCTGTACAAAAAAGGGATTTTGACGAAGGAAAAATCTATTTCTGGGGAGAGACCTGTGGCGCCCGGTGAAAAGAGTCCTTCTAATATACCTTTTCTGATAAAACCTTCCAATTATACCAGAGAAAGATAAAAGCATGGAATGCTGAGGTTACAACCCTCGCGCGAGCACCTTTTGGGTGTCGTGTATAAAGCAAAGGCGCGTGAAATCCACTATTCACAGGTTGTCTTCCATTTAGTTAATTCCTTCGTCAAAGGGATGGGCCGATACAAAGGCCCTAGCCAACCTACCAGAGCCACGCCACCCACACCCCGACGCGAGCGCCATCTGAACAACATCCTTCTTTTTGGACTGCGACATTGTAGGAATTTTTTGTGGTGCTCTCGGCTTTTTTCACACGTGGATTTATTTTGTCATGTCCGAAGCTCCATCTTCACACATTCCAATGTTAAGTACCATAGTTTGTTTTGACAGCTTTTTATAGTACCGGGCTTTTGTTTTATATCCAGTATAGTCTGTTATATCATTCCCGTCTGGCCCTTCACGGCGGCCATTGTTTGTTCACTTGTCTTGGGAATTCATCTTAGTCTGCCCGTTTAGTACTCTGTCACTTAGGTTCTTGGTTAAGTCCCTGGCCTTATGCCTTTGGAACCGTTATTATTTTTTCGTTATTATGCTCATGGTACTTTTTGCTAGCAAGTCCAGCCTACGAACAAGATAGAGCAGGCCCAGGCTATCTGGGCCAGAACACTATCAGAGTGGGAGTGTATTAACTCCAAGCTCACCCCACACAAAGGTGTCTACACTATTTTTATGACAGCGGCCTCCATCTCTTTGCCGCTCATAGACAAAGTCACAGAGCTGACTATACAGGCCATCAAGGAAGGCTCTTCCATGCCGGCTCTCAAAGAGACGGACCCCACCTCTTTGCTTATTCCGGGTACCTCTGCAACCTGGGATGCCGTGGCTTCTACCTTCACAGTGGGGAAGCTAGACCCGGACTGTGCCTCTACTCTTTTCTCTGAGAAGCTTCCCAGATTAATAGAGAGTCTTCTCAAAACTGAGTTCGAGACCCGTACTAGACTAGCTAGGTCCCTCCAATCCATCACCTCCATGGAGTCCCTAGCATCTCTTTACCCAGAGGAAACGCTGTTCAGAGTCGCCACAAAGAACCAGCTGCTGTCCTACCAAATAGAATTCCATGACTTCTGGTCAGCTCGAGTTAGTTGCAGGAAGTTCGTTCTGTCTGAGGCCTCCATCAGACATGAACCGAACAGGCTGATAGCGTCCGCCTGCTGGGGTAAGACCCTCTTCCCTCAGACTGAGGTGGATAAGGTTCTTCAGGACGCGGCGAGGGCAAACCAAAATTTGCAGGTAAGGTGGGGTCTCTCAGCCAAAAAGAGGTTCAAACCCCAGAGACAAACGTTCTTCAAGAAGAAGCAGAGGTTTAGTCCTTACATGACTGCCCCGGGTACCTCGTCCCCACAGTCTTCCGCTGCCTCGACTTCTCAACAACAGGTAGTCTACCTCACTGCTCTGCTCCCCCTGGTACACAGCCCAACCCCTCTTGGATGTCCTCTCCTGCATACAACCCTGCCTACGAATCCTCCGGTTCCTTTCGTGGATACCGGAGAGGGAGTTTCAGAGGTAGAGGACAGTTCCGCCGACGCGGCGGACCTAGAGCAAGGGGTGCCCGTGGAGGGAGGGGCCCTAGGTTCACTCCCTCCCAATGATGTGATGCCGGTAGGAGGGAGACTTTATCACTTCCGAGACCATTGGACCTTCAGTCCATGGGCTCACAGCATAATATCCAGGGGCTTGGGTTGGAAATGGTCACAGGGATCCCCTCCTCCACCAGTGACCTTCTTCCAGAGACCCACTCCCATCCTGGAAGAGGACACCGCGGAGTTACTCAAGAAGAAAGCAATCAAACGGGTTCGATCCCTTGATTGTGGTCTGGAAGTTTGTATGATTGGCCTTGATTTTAGTGCTGCCATTGACCATGTTATTCATGAGGCTCTTGTTTTTAAACTCAAACAGTTGGGAGTGGGTGGGTTGTTTCTTAGCATTATTATTAATTTTTTAAGTAATAGATCTCAATGAGTTGTTGTTGATGGGTACCATAGTGAGTAT
This sequence comes from Palaemon carinicauda, assembly GCF_036898095.1. NCBI lineage: Eukaryota > Metazoa > Arthropoda > Malacostraca > Decapoda > Palaemonidae > Palaemon > Palaemon carinicauda. The sequence continues at coordinate 49,157,100 of NC_090742.1, forward strand.
AGGAATATGATATCTAGTGTTTCACAGGGTAGTGTTCTTGGCCCATTACTTTTCATACTATATACACATGACATGTGGTGTGGCCTAGAAAACAAGCTTGTTGCATATGCAGATGATGCTACTCTCCTTGCATCAATTCCATCTCTTGAATGTAGATCTGGGGTTGCTAAATCCCTTAATAGAGATCTAGGTAAAATTAGTGCATGTTGCAAGTTATGGGGTATGAAGATGAATCCTAACAAAACTCAAAGTATGATTGTAAGTAGGTCAAGTGCAGTGGCTCCTCAACATCCGGATCTCAGTATTGATAATTTTTCTTTAACTTTGTATGACTTTTAAAATTTTAGGTGTGATTCTCGACAGCAAATTTACTTTTGAGAAACACATTAGGTCTGTGTCTTCTTCAATTGCACAAAAAATTGTCTTATTGAGAAAGTCTTTCAAGATTTTCAGTGATCGATCTATTCTGAAGAAGTGTTTAATTCTTTCATTCTTCCTTGTTTTGAGTATTGTTCTCTTGTCTGGTCTTCAGCTGCTGATTCTCATCTTAATTTGTTGGACAGAAACTTATGGTCTATTAGATTTCTTATTCCTTATCTAGATATTAATCTTTGGCACCGTCATTCAATTAGTTCATTAGGCATGTTGCATGAGATTTTTTCATAATTTTGATCATCCTTTACATTCAGATCTTCCTGGACAATTCCTCCTGTTTGTAATACTAGGCAGGCTGCTAATTCTAATAGCCAGTCCTTCTCCATCATGAGGTTTGATACTACACAGTATTCTAGAAGTTTTATTTCAGCTGTGACCAAGTTGTGGAATGAAATCGGGTCATTGAATATGTTGAACTTCAAAAGTCCAAATTGCAGCAAATGTTTTTATGTTGAACAGGCTGACATAAGTTTTTATAGTTTGAATATGACATATCTGTTTTGATGACGTTACTGTTTATTGAATGATTTAAAGTTAATTTGTTCTCATCATTTATTTATTACCTTATTTCCTTTCCTCACTGGGCTATTTTTCCCTGTTGGAGCCCTTTGGTTTATAGCATCTTGCTTTTCCAACTAGGGTTGCAGCTTGGCTAGTAATAATAATGATAATGATAAACTGTTCTTTGGTAGTCACAATGCTAGTATATCAACACACAGCTTGTTTAGGTCGCATACCATGCATAGAAAGGTTTAGGGAGGTGTTAGAGTTTCCTTATTTGTGTACTAACCCAAACGTAAGGACTCCCCCGGCAAAGGTAAAAAGCCAGATTGGGAGGGACTTCCACTCTCCTAATAGGCAAGTTAACCCCTATAAATAGCTTCTTTGTCAACATCTTTTCCCACTTCTGTGTGTGGTCAATGTTTCTGGTCAGCTTTCTCCATCTACCTCTGTCCCACACCTCATCACCGGTTAATCCCTTTGATCGAAGGTCATCCTTGACACAGTCCACCCACCTTCGCTTTGGTCTCCCTCTCCTTCTCGTTCCCTGTACCTCCATTTCCATCACTCTCCTCCCAAGATACTGTTCATCTCTTCTCATGACATAACCGTACCACCTCAGTCTACTTTCTTGGATCTTATCTGATAGTTTTCTAACTCCTGTGGTACCCCTAATTACTTCATTTCGTATCTTATCTCTTCTTGTCCTAATTACTTCATTCCGTATCTTATCTCTTCTTGTCCTAATTACTTCATTCCGTATCTTATCTCTTCATGTCACCCCACACATCCATCTCAACATTCTCATCTCTACCACATCTATCTTCTTCTCTTCTGTCTTCTTTTTTGCCTACGTCTCAGCTCCATACACCATTGCTGGTCTCACAATTGTCCTGTGTACTTTACCTTTCAACTTAACCCCTATTTTCCTGTTGCATAGTACTCCACGCACTTTTTTTTTCAATTCTTCCATCTTGCTTGTATTCTTTGGTTTATTTCTGCCCCCAGATCACCATCCTCTGCAACTGTTGATCCTAAATACCTGAAATTTTCACCCTTTTCAATCTCTCTCCTTGTAAACTAACTTCTCCATTCTCGCCATTTTTCAATCTCAAATACTCTGTCTTTTTCCTGCTGATCTTCAATCCCCTATTTTCCATTTCTCTTCTCTACTCCTCCAGTTTCTCTTCTACTACCTCTCGCTTAGTGCTACACAGTATAACATCATCAGCAATAAGCATACACCAAGGAGACTGATCTCTAATACCTTGTGTTACTACATCCATGACCAGATCAAATAGGTAAGGGCTCAATGCAGACCCCTGATGTAGTCCCACATTTACTCAGAAACTTTCTGTTAGGCCTATACTGCTCTTAACATTTGCTTCTGCCCTTTCATACATATCTTGGGTGATTCTTACGTATTTCTCAGGTTCTCCCTTTTCTCTCATACATCTCCACAGCTCCTGACGTGGTACTTGATCGTATGCCTTCTCCATGTCAATAAAGACCATATGAAATCCTTTCTGTTTCTCCCGATGTTTTTCTCTCATCTGCCTCAAAGCAAATATTGCTTCTTCCAAGCATGAATCCAAATTGTTCCTCACCAATTGTTATTTCATCCCTGAGTCTCTTCTCAATGATCTTCTCCCATATTTTCATTGTATGGCTTATCAGCTTTATGCCTCAGTAGTTGCCACATTCCTGGATGTCTCCCTTCCCCATATAGATGGGAATGATTAGACTTCTTCTCCATTTCTCTGGCATCTTTTCCTGATTGAAGATCTTCTGCGTCAGGTCCCACAAGATATCTATGCCTTCCTCTCCAAGACTCTTCCATACCTCTACTGGTATATTATCCGGTCCTGCAGCTTTACTATTTTTCATCTTCTTTACTGCGTGTTCTACTTCTCTTCTAGTAACTCCTATGGTAACTGTCTCGTTTGGGAGTCCATCTTCAAATACTGTTCTTGGGTTCTCCTCATTTAATAGTTCTTCAAAATAAGTTTCCCACCTTCTTTTAATTTCATTCTCTTCTGCTAGAACTATACCATTGCTATCTTTTATTTGCCTTATCTGTGTCAGGTCTTTAGATGCAGCATCTCAGGCCTTAGCAATTTGTAATATTTTCTTCTCTCCTCCCTCTTATTGAGAGAATGCCTTGATGAAGTCATTGAGCTTCAGCACGGCATTTCATTCCCGTGCTGAATCTTGGTGACGGGCAAGAGGGCTCTCGAATTTGGGGAAATTGCTCCCCCAGTTCGAATCTAAATTTCTCTCTTTCATCTTTTTCTTCCTCTTTATATGGCTTCAACCTTCTCCTAATATTATAAACTTTCCTTCATGTTGCTGTCCCAACCCTATGAGTAAAATTTCCCATATGTATGTGTATATATTTACATATATATGTGTGTGTATTATTTTTTTCTCTTTTTTATGGCATGGATGTTTCTACATCTGTTATTGCCACTTGGGCGGATGTTTATACATCCGGTATTGCTGCCTGCTTTGATGAATGGGAAAGGTGTCACGGTTGGGAGGTGTTTGTGCTCAAAGCTATATGTGAGAGTATTGGATGATCTCAGCCATCCCGAAGATGGTTTGGACCTTTTTGGCGGAACTATTCTCAAGTGTTGGGTCTTCGGAATCCAGGGGGATCCAACGCTTGGGGTAGGACTCTCGGCTTTTGGCCGGAAGCCCGTCATTACAGATATGGGGAGGATGATTCCATAGTTTCTTGGTCTCAGTCCTAACAGGCGGGTTCAGCTTACACCTGTGCCTCTATATCTGTTTTGATGCTATCCTTCGGGTAGGGTATGGAGTGGACCATCTGGGAAGTATACTCTCACTGTGCCGGTAGTGGAGAGTGTAAATTTCCTTCCCAACATGTGATGCCTTAATGTTCTCAAGCAGGTAAATCAAACTTCAAAAAATCACTCTTCTCTCTTCTTTTTTATGATGGATTCTTGTGAAAATGACCCCACCTCCCCTGGATATGCTGACTCGCCCCCGGCACTGTTGACGACCTCTGGCAATTCATTTAAAGAAAACTCCGTTGACGACGTAGGAACTAAAAAGGACTATTCTTTAAACACTCGGAAAAAGGGTAATTTGGGCAACACAGGAAAATTGAATGTCCTGCACATTACCCAAATCCCATTAGAAACTAATTATGATATGCTACATAAAATATTTGAGTGTTATGGATTAATAAAAAAAATTAGAATGGAACTTCAAGATGATAATTGGGAATCTTGGTTATCATTTAATTGTCATGAGGAAGCATTTAATGCAAGTCGTAATATTGTTGATATTAAAGTAGGTAATATGAGTGTTAAGGGTGCTCTGTGTGATGGGGCACCTAAAGATCTGGATGTCTACAGACCAGCAGACTGGGCTGATAAAGATATAGAGGCAGATATGCCATCCCAAAGAAAGCCAAAACCACCAATGTGGCTTCTTGCTCAATCTGTAGGAGGTACGGAAAATTATTTCAAGGTCTGCAAATTTCTTCAGAGGAAGGTAGGTACGATCGCACCTGGAGATATATCTCGATTCGGTAAGAAAAGTTACCTGATAAAGGCCAAGTCATATACACAGTCTGTTATACTGTCCAATTTGAAGACAGTAAATGATGATATAAAATTGGACATCAAACCCCATCTAAACTTTAGCTATGGAAGGGGAGTGGTTTTTAATAGGGATCTGTATGAATTTACTGAAGAAGAGATATTGACTATGTGTCCTCTATCGGTGTGGAAAGTACATAAAGTACCTGGAACATCAATGATTGTTCTTACTTTCCAGGATGCCGATGTACCTTCCCACATAGACATAGAAAATGAAAGGATCAGAGTTCAACCTTTCAAGCAAAAGCCACTGCAATGTTATAATTGCTTTAAATTTGGACATCCTTCCAAAGTTTGCAATAGTGAAAGAATTTGTAATACTTGCTCCAATATTTACCATGGGGAATGTACATTTGAGGCAAGGTGCTTAAACTGCAACTCTAATCATAAATCTAATGATAGGAGCTGCCAATTTTATAAGTTAGAAGAGGCTGCCCTCAATAAATCAATTATTGAACATGTAAGCGTGGGGCATGCCAAGAGATTATTAAATAAATCTAACACTTATGCAAAGACATTAAAAACAGGAGAAAAAGTTCCTCGGGAATCATCTCGCCCACCTACTACTGTAGGTAGTTCTCGAAAAAGGAATTCACCATCTATTGATAAAGTGCTGCATAAGACAAGAATATCTCCTCCTAAAGATTTATCATTGAGTATCAACCAAAAGACATTGCCCACCACTATCAAACCTTTGTCCCCCATTACAAAGGATAGTACTAACCTCTCCCAGGGCATATCCTTGCCTGATTTAATGGAGATTCCACCTGACACCAAGTTATCAGGTGTACCTGTAGTGGGGAAGGTACAAAAACCTGGTAACTCACAACCTACTAATCGTAAAAGAGAGAGACCTCCATCTCTCTCACCCCCTTCCATAAGAAATACTAGAATTATGACATCAAATAAATATGATGTTTTGTCTGTTGATGTTGCCGATCAAACAGAAGATAATTTAAATAAATCAGAAATTCAAGTTGAGGTCCACCATCCCCCTCAAGAAATAGATAAAAAAGATACAAAGAAAAACACCAACGTAAAACCCAACATAACAAGACCACCTCTGAAGAAACCTACAGGTAATAATGTTAGATTAAAAACTGCTAATGGGAAGACCTCATCCAAGATGTCTTCCAGAAATAATCCATAGTTTTCTCCTCCATTTTGCAATGGAACTGTCAGGGTTTGAGGGCGAAATATGAAGAACTTAAGCTCCTAATTCATGAACATTCCCCCATAATTGTATGTCTACAGGAAAGTATGCTTGATGCTAACACTCCTAGTCCTCGAGAGTATGTTAGCTATAGAACACCATATAATCAACAAGCAGGGAGCCATGGCGGAAGTCTCATGTACATTCGTCGAGATGTTCCCCAAATACCCCTGTCTATACGTACAACCCTGCAGGCAGTTGTTGTACAAATTGATATAGGGAGAAAATATACAATATGCTCTCTGTACTTACCTCCAAATGATAATATTTTATATGATGATTTAGTAGAGGTCATTCAACAACTCCCTCAACCTTTTCTCTTACTGGGAGATATGAATGGTAGACATCCTTTATGGGGTGATATTTTAGCAAACACAAGGGGCAATATTATCTCATCAATTGTGGAGAATGAGGATGTGGGACTCCTTAATACAGGAGAGCCCACACACTTCCATGTTCAGACAGGTACTTTGTCATGCATTGACCTTTCAATTGCAAGCTCCAACTGCCTTCTTGATTTTGATTGGAGGACATTAGATGATTGGCATACTAGTGATCATGCACCAATCATTATAAACACCAACAAGGGTCCGCCTTTGCAAAGATCGCCACGTTGGAATCTAGATAAGGCAGACTGGGTTAAATTTTCCGAGCTAAGTGAAATCGAAGGGAGAGCAGAACAGTTTGAAAGTGTTGATGATGCCATAGACCTACTGAATGGAACTCTTCATACAGCAGGAGTCAATTCAATTCCCAAAACAACAGGGTTATTCAAACGACGACCAGTCCCGTGGTGGTCTTCAGAACTAACTGCACTCCACAGAGCCACAAGAAGATCTCTAACACGATTGCGTAGACGCAGAACTGATGAGAATTTAACTATGTACAAGAAATGTAGAGCACAGTTCCGTCGTGCCATGAAAGAAGCAAGACGCCAGTCATGGATGTCTTTTGTTTCCTCCATTAACAGTAGAACACCACCATCTTCTGTGTGGAGGAAAGTAAAAAAGTTAGCAATGCCCTGGCTAATCATTTTTCAAATGTATCCAGCAAGTGTGAAGGAGCCCCTGGTCACCAGTATAGGAGCACTGAAGAAAAGAAAATTTTAAATTTTGCAACAAGAAGGGAAGAGTCGTATAATTCTCCTTTCACTGAAAGAGAATTTGATTCCGCACTTGCTCATTGCAACGATACAGCCCCTGGACCCGATGGAATTCCATATGCAATGATTAAACATGTACATTTTAATACAAAGCTATTTATTTTAAGCATTATTAATAGAATATGGCATGATCATAGTTACCCAAGTGTTTGGGAACTAGCCATTATTTTAGCCTTTTTAAAACCCGGTAAAGACAAGTTTTTAGCAGCAAACTATCGTCCTATTGCATTGACATCTTGTTTATGTAAAATCATGGAGAAGATGGTCAATGCAAGGCTGATATGGTACCTTGAAAAGAAAGGTATTTTATCACCGATTCAATGTGGATTCCGAAAAATGCACTCAACGACTGATGTGTTGATACGACTTGAGTCTTCTATTTGTGAAGCCTTTGCTTCCAAACAGCACCATGTTACAGTATTTTTTGACCTTGAAAAGGCATATGATACCACATGGAGATATGGTATTCTTAAAACTATTCATGAATTGGGATTGAGAGGAGAGCTGCCACTATTTATTCAGGCATTTCTTTCACTAGAGTTTTTCAAGTGAGAGTGGGGGAAACTCTATCAGAGAGTAAGTGCCAGGAAGAAGGAGTTCCTCAGGGTAGTGTGCTGAGTGTAACCCTTTTTGCACTAGCAATTAATGAGATATCCTCAGCCATTCCCCAGGATGTTCTATCAACATTATTTGTGGATGATCTCTCAATATCATTTGCTGGTACTAGAATGGCAATGGTTGAGAGAAAAATCCAACTCTCTATTGATAAAATTATCCAGTGGGCTGACATGAATGGATTTAAGTTCTCGACAAGTAAAACTACCATTGTCCATTTTTGTCGTATCCGGGGAGTACATCCAGACCCGGATATATACATTAAAGGTCAACGGATACCATGTGTACCGGAAACCAAATTTTTAGGTTTGATATTTGACTGTAAACTTACATGGGTTTCTCACCTAAAAGCGCTAAAAGCTAAATGTGTTGAAGCTCTGAATATCTTAAAAGTATTGTCCCATACATCATGGGGGGCAGACCGCAATACTATTTTAAAATTATACAAGGCCTTGATTTTTTCCAAAATTAGTTATGGTTGTGAGGTATATTCTTCAGCCACCCCAAGCCGGTTAAAAATATTAGATTCGATACATCATGCAGGTATTAGATTGTCTACTGGAGCTTTTAAAACCTCGCCTATCCCAAGTCTCCTTGTTGATGCTGGAGAGTTACCTCTAGACCTTTACCGAATGTCTTCCATTCTTCGGTATTGGTTTAGATTGCAAAGACTCCCTAACTCGCTAGCCTTTCAGACTGCAAGCCTTGTAAGACATGCATCATACTTTGAGTTGCACCCAAAATCTCCTCAACCTTATGGCTTTCGGGTGAAACGATTATTAAATAGTCTGGATATAATTAGAAATAAGGTACTTCCATTCAAGGTATCATCAACGCCTCCATGGAAGTTACCAGAGATATCTTTTTGTAAATATTTTATTGGAGATAAGAAGAATATGTCAGACATAGAAGCCAGGTCTCTTTTTAATGAACATGTTAAAGAACATAGAGGATCAACTTTTATCTATACTGATGGCTCCAAATCTGATGCTGGCGTTGGATTTGGAGTACATAGTAATGGTTTTAATTGTAGAGGTGCACTTCCTCTGACCGCTTCCATATTTACTGCCGAACTGTATGGCATATTAACCGCTATTGAGAAAATAGCGTTGGAGAAGGAGGGTAATTTTACAATTTTTAGTGATGCAAGGAGTGTCCCTCAAGCTATGGAAGTTTTTAATTCTAATAACCCTCTAGTTTTAAAGATTTTAGAATGGCTTTTCATTATTGGACGGAGAGGTATAACAGTTCAATTTTGTTGGGTTCCAGCACATGTAGGTGTGTCCGGGAATGAGAAGGCAGATTCACTGGCTAAGGAGGCTGCATCCGAGTTGCTGCCAAGAAGGTATCCCATTCCCTGTGATGATTTCTTACCTGACATCAAGAAATTGGTTTGCAATAAATGGCAACAGCAATGGGATAGTCAAGATGGCAATAAAATGAGGGAAGTAACAAATGACATAACTCCTTGGAGGTATAATATGATGCCCCGAAAATGGGAGACGTCTCTTTGTCGTCTCCGTATTGGTCACACTCGGTTGACACATGAGTTTCTGCTGAAGGGCCAACACCAACCGTATTGTGACAACTGTTTAGTACCTCTAACAGTAAGGCATTTGTTGACCGAATGCCCCAATTACAACATCTTGCGGAATAGATATTTGTTTGAGGCTCGAGGTGAGGGTGGCAGGTTCATCCTTGCCAAGATTCTTGGAAATGATGTGTCCTACCATGCAAGTGGCATTTTTAGATTTCTTTCAGAAGCAGGTCTTCTGAAAAATATTTAACTTTTATGACATTCAATATATATGATTTTAATTGAATACTCTTTAATTTTTTATTTTATTTTATTTTTTACTTTTGTATACATAAATTAAATGTTACCGGCATCAATGACCTTAGATGTCAGGATGCCTGAAAACTTTAAATCATTCATTCATTCTTCTCTCCTTCTGGTGTTTCCGTCTCTTTATAGACTTCATTTAATGTCTCTGCCTTGGCTTTGTATTCTAGCTACGGAACAAATAACAAATTTGGAAATAATTCTTATTTGTCCTAATGGTACAAACCTGTAGCTATTTATACAGATTTGCCTGGCAACCCAGACCTACCTCGAACCAAAGTGAAGCACAGTCACAATTGTGTGAGTGAGAGGGGTAGCTAACTACCCCCTACACTCCCCCACCCTGCTAATTAGCAGGATCGGTAGTTAACCATCGCAAAATTCTACTGGCTCGTCCTTTCAGGAGTAATACCCCTATAAATAGCTACAGCTTTGTATGGCAGCATTTAGGCCTAATTTAGTATTGTCGGCAAACCTGGCTATTCTGCTAGTTAATCCTAAAACTATGTTGTTAATGTAGATCAGAAAAAGCAAAGATCCAAGGACAGATCCTTGAGGTACTCTGCTTGTAACAACTTTGTCAAAAGCCTTTTGAAAGTCTAGGTATATGATGTCTCTTACCCTGCTTTTTTCATAAATGCTAAACATATTGTGGAAAATTTCCAAAAGATTAGTTACACATGGTCTCTTTTGTCTAAAATCATGTTGGCTGTCTATCAAAAGATTGTTTTTCTCTATTTGGTCTACTATTAAACCTAGTATAATTGATTAAAAGATATTGCAAGGCACTGGTCTGTTGTTACCAGGTTCTTCTTTTGGCCCCTAATATAGATCGGAGGAACATTGCCTAGCTTCCATCCTTGTGGTGCCTTTCTTTCGTTGGCTGTCTTTCGGAACATTTTGTGAAAGAGTGGGATTATCTCTTCTTCTAGTTCTATAATTTCTCTTGGATGAATATCATCTGGACCTGGTGCCATCGACTTACTGAGTTCTTTTATTTTCTTTTTGACGTCGTCCTTTGTAAATGTGATTCAATTTAATGGTTTGGCCCTTCATATTTGATAGCTGCTTTGGTCAAGGTCAGTGACTCTTCCCTAGTGAATACAGTTGTGAAATATGCATTCATCAGTTGTATTTTATTAGTTTTCTACTGTTTACATATGCAAAAAATTCTTTTGGGTTTTCTTTACTATCTGAAGCCACTCTTTTCTCTTCATTGATCTGGGCCTTTCTAACTAGTTTATCTACTTTTTGGCTTAAGTTCTTGTGCTCGGAAATTTCATGAATTAAAGGCTGATGACCCATTGATTTATGTTTGCTGTCTCTACTTATTGCATTGGCTATTTCTCTGTTGAACCACTTTGGTTGTGGAGTTTTATTTAGTAAAAATATTTTCATGTGGTATATATTTGGCACTTTTTTTATATATTTCCACATAGGAGTCCCATTGTGTATCTATGTTCTCTGTTTCATCATATTCTAAATTCTTGGTGCATTCCTTTAGTTTTATCCAGTTGCTACGTCTGTAGTCTAACTATTTTATAATTTTCCTTTTTTTTTAGATGAGGAAACCTAACTATTTTCTGGTCACTTTCACCAATATCTTCACCTACTGAAACACTGGATACTAAATTTTCTTCTGTTTTCAATACAATATCTAGTATGTTGTTTTCCCTTGTTGGTTTATCAACCCACTGATGGAGGAATTCATTGTTGACAAATTCTAGTAGCCTTTGTTCCTCTGTGTTTGATGTAGAATTCATAGTGTCCCAGTTTACTGCTACATTGAAGTCTCCCATTAAGACAGCTAACTTATTGTTAACTTCTTGTCAAACTTGTCTATACAGCTTTTCATCCTTTTCTTTTGTTTGATGTGGTGGTCTGTATATTACTAGTATGGACATGTTTTTCCTATGGTGTTAATATTTGCACCTGTCACTTCACATTCGGTTTCTTATTCAATTTCTATGGGGTTTAAGTGATTTTTAACATAGAGCATTACCCTTCCACCTTTTTTGGTAAGGCAATCCTTGAAAAGCTTGAAACCTGGGATTTTGTATCCTCCAATAAAATCTTTAGTTTTTCCTTGAATCCAGGTCGCAGTAATGCCTATAACATCTAGTTCCTCACTAGCTATCATTCCCCTGAAGTTTTCCATTTTGTTTATAACCGACTGAACATTGAATTGTGCCACTTTGAGGAAATTTTCCATCTCTTTTCTCATCCTCTGTGGCTTTGCTAGTTTCCCTGATTTACTAGCATTTTAGTTTTACTCTTATCTGTATTATCTAAGTTTTTAGCCTAATTGCCTATAATTGTTTTTGGAAGATTTTCTAAGGGCCTAGTTTGTTCTTGGTCTACTGTGTTCAAGTAATTGTACAGGCTGAAATTAAGTTGGTTTCCGTATACTCTCTTGCCTTATTTGCTAAAGTGTGTTTTGTCTCTTTTGTATAATTTTCTCTTGCCTTAGAAAGTGTCCCAAAGATCCATAAATTCACCATTTTTTTTTTGCATGCGGCCTTAAGCCTTTCGTTTATCCCTATGACCTTACAGAGGGTGAGATGGCTGACATTTAATCTTGGGAGAATACCTTTTAACTATAGTATTATTTTTCTTGTTTCTGGCTGTTTCAACAGTTTTTTCTAGCTGTTTAACCAAAGGTTCTGTTGTAGCCAGCAGTATCCTTTCTTGGGAATAGGTCATTTCCAGTTGCCTGAACAATAATACTGGTCTTCTTGTTTGCTGTTGTAGTTTTACACTCTACTTCTTCCATCTTCTGTGCGTTGGCACCTGGATAGGACCTGACCTTTGTCCTCTTTTTGAGGCCAAATGCTCCCCTTGGTCCTTTACCATAGATTTCCCAATTAACGTCTCGTCTTCCTCTTCCTTTGCTAGGGGGCTAAATCTGTTTTTGGTGGTAATTACATTTCTAAGCTCTTGTTTAGTCTTTTTGGCCCTAGCTATTCTTCCTCTAGTTAGTTGCATGAACTCCCTGCTTTTGTTGGATATTTCTTCTCTAGGTTCTATCCTTGATTTTACCTTAATTTTTACTTCTTGAATGCTAATCGCATTTTCTACCACTTCATCTATGACTTCTTTGTTCCTTATTTCTAATTGGTGGAACTTGGACATTACTTCTATCAATTGTTTTCTTAGCTCTTGGTTTTCATTTTTCTATTTTTCTATTTCTTGTTCCTGCTGACAGATCAGACATACACTATTACGGAGCAGGTTTGCATAGCACCCTTCTTTGAAGTCTGTTTTACTGACTACTTCTTACATCTTCTGTGCATTGGCACCTGGATAGGACTTGACCTTTCTCCTCTTTTTGAGGCCAAAGTGCTCCCTTTGGTTCGTTACCATAGAGTCTCCAGTTAGCGTCTCATCTTCCTTTTCCTCTGCTAGGGGGCTGAATCTGTTTTTTGGTGGTAGTTACATTTCTAGGCTGTTGTTTAGTCTTCTTGGCCCTAGCTACTCTTCCTCTAGTTAGTTTCATGAACTCCCTGCTTTTGTTGGATATTTCTTCTCTAGGTTCTATCCTTGATTTTACCTTAATTTTTACTTCTAGAATGCTAATCCCATTTTCTACCACTTCATCTATGACTTCTTTGTTCCTTATTTCTAATTTGTGGAACTTGGACATGACTTCTATTAATTGTTTCTTGGTTTTCATTTTCCTATTTTTCCATTTCTTGTTCCTGCTGACCGAACAGGCATACCCTATTACGGTGCTGGTTTGCAGAGCACCCTTCTTTGAAGTCTATGCACCATTTGAATGTTTTGGCATTTTGCACATATGTGCTTTAATTCAGTTTCTCACTCATGATTAATTTCTTTGTGATATTGTCTAATGCATATATTTGGAAATATCAACTAATAACTTCTATAATTATTAGCTTTGTGAGCCCTGGTGTAAAAAGGGGGTTAGTGGCGGATAGTTAGCCACCTGCTGCCGCATCCGCTTAATCCTGGGTGACTTTCCCTCTTTTCTGTCTCTAACTTCCCATAAGTACTCCCAAACCAATAGTTAAGTCTCCTCAAAGTTGGGCTGTCTAACATGCCACAGCTCCCAACTGAGCAGCACAAGGCAGAAACCTGTTTTCTCTCTCTCTCTCTCTCTCTCTCTCTCTCTCTCTCTCTCTCTCGAGAGAGAGAGAGAGAGAGAGAGAGAGAGAGAGAGAGAGAGAGAGAGAGAATGAGTGTGTGTGTGTTTTTACGAGGATTTTGGATGAGTCAAAGAATTTTTAGTCCATCCGTAAAGAAATTGCCACATTGAGAGGTGTATCTTTTTAAATCCAATTTGTATCCGTTACCTCTGGACTAATTTTGTGCTAAGTGTGATAGATTGTTGTAATCTACTTTTGTCATTCCTTCAAGAATTTTTAATGCCTCTATTAACTGTACCCTTAGTCATCGAGTTTGTAGAAAAAAGTTCAAATGTCCCATCCTCTGTATATATCCTGATTGCCTTAGTGGTGGAACTAGTTTGGTGGTCCTAGCTTGTACTGCTTCCAGTCTATCTATATCCTTCTGAATACTTGAAGCCCAGAATTGGACTCCGTATTCAAGATGGGGTCTCACTAGTGATGTGTACAGCTGTAGTACAGTGTCTTTATATTTGAATTGTCTCTTTATGTAGCCAATTAGTTTTTGTGCTTTCTTTTCAGCTTTTATGCTCTGTTTGGTGAACCGATCTTCCTCCTGGTCCACACTTTCTATTTCATTACCAAGCAGTGAGTACTTTGATTGTGGGTTACTATAACTTATGTACATGACTTTACATTTCCCACAGTTAAAAGGCATTTGCTATTTTCTGGACCATTCTCCTAGCTTAATTAGATCATCTCTTAAGGCTTCTACATCTCCCGAGTTCACAGCATTTAAGCCTAGTTTAGTATCGTCGACAGTTGTTCCCTTTCTAACAAACCTTTCATTGTTTATGTGGAATATGCTTTCGGCACCTATATCTACTCACAGTTCCATGAACCATGTCACTTTGTTGTTTTTGGTTAGTGGAGAGCGAATGTCTCCTCTCTCCCTTCAAGACTTAGCCATTTATAACTATTGCTTTATGCTCATTCTTTTCTTTACAGATATGACTGTGTTTGTATTACACACTCACAATCACCTGACGATACATTACAGAATAATGTGGCAGTTTTCAAATGTCGATATTTGTCCCCGCGAGTTCTTGGAAGGACTCCTCTGCGCTGACTATTTTTCTTGGGGGTAACCTCTCCCATCCGCGGGTTGGGTTTTTTCTTCTCCCTCGGAGGTTAGCCATTTCTAATTCTCTTTGTTTTTTCTCAGCGCTTATAGACGACATCGGGGTGCGGAGTCAGTGACTGTAGCTGCTGTTGACGTCTTAGCTGTCTGCGAGGTTTACCTCCCATTTGCCCTTCTGTTGATGACGAGTCTTCTCGTCTTCTGCCGATGTCATCGTTTACCATCGATCCGCAATTTTTCTCTCTCCCCTACAGATAACGTTTCAGCCCGCTTATGCAACTTCCACATGTTAAGGTTCAGAGACTACGGATAATCGTCAACCCACGGCTTGCTCGCCAATCGCCAGGTCGACGGACTATTTTCTCCTTAACGATTGCAGGGGCAAGACTCATCACCTTCTCTTCCCGGTTGGTCAAAATGTCATTCGCACAATCTAATGATGAGATAAGAATTTATTCTGTCCAATGATCGTAGAGGCGAGACTCATCACCTCATCTTCTTAGTCAGGTAGGATGTCGTTTGCGACAATCCAATGATGACTTCAGAATTTATTCTGTTAAACGATCGCAGGGGCGATGCTCATCACCTCATCTCCCTGGTCTCTCAGGATGTCGTTTTAAAAAATCTGATGTTAGACACCCGTTAGGGCGTCTTTTGTGACAATCAGTGATCGCCACAGAGATTGCAACGATCAAAAAATCGTAGGTTTTCACGATCTCGACTTTCTTCTTCTTAAAAGACGAACACCTGTTTGGTTTCTGTCAGGATTCCCGTTCAGGAAATCCTTTTGATGAGAACTCAGAAACAAGCCATGGCTTTTTCTCAAGAAACATTTTGTGTGAGGAATTCCCCTTCCAAGGGAGAGTCTATACACAAACCTTGAGCACGATCACGCTCACACTCAAGATCGGGAGTTAGACACTCACTCTTGACGCTTGTGATCTCATTCAAAAGCGTCTTGTGGTCACGATAGCGCTCACGCCCACGATAGCGCTCACGCTCACGATAGAGCTCACGCTGATGATTGTGAGTTATATGCTCACGATTACGAGCGAGACGCTCGTGACCACGATTGCGACACGTCTCGACACAACTCTTGAGGACGATCATGTGCTAGAAACTAATAATCACGAATGAGATGCTCACGATTGCGCTTATGCTTGCGATCGTGAGTTAAACTCTCTCGGTCACGAACGAGACACTCGTGACCACGATTGTAACACTAATCTCTTTGCTTACAATCTCGAGCTAGACACTCTTGACTGCTCACACTCACGAGTGTGAGTTATACGCTCCCGGTCGTGAGCGTCTCGCTTGTGATTGAGAGCATGACTTTTGTGGTCATGATTACAAGCTGGACACTCGTGGTCATGAGCGAGGCGTTCGCAATACTGCTCACGCTCACGATTGTAAGTTACACACACAATCAAGCACGACGCTCATGATCACGATCACAATCACGAGTGTCTTGTGGCCACGATCACGAGCGAGATCGAGTTACCCCTCCCCCATGGTCACGAGTAAGATGCTCGTAACCACGATCGCGGGCATGACACTGGCTTACGCTCACAATCGTGACTTATACATTCACGGTCACGAGCGAGATGCTTGTGATTGCGAGCTAGACGCTCACGATCACGACTTACAAGCCCGTATCCCAGGCTAGACTCTCTCGATCAAAAACTAAAGCTTTATATCAAAAGTTATAAGTTCACAAGATAGATGCTCACGACCACGAGCTAGATGCTCACGATCGGGAGCACTAGTTAAACGCTCATGATAACAGGTACAAGCCAAATACTAAACCACTACCTGACGCTCATTATTATGAAGTAGATGCTCATGGTCGTAAGCTAAACGCTCACGATCACAAGCTACATGCTACCAATCACGGGCTACACGCTCATTCTCACGAGTTACATGCTCATGATCACGAGCCTCATGGTCACGATCACGAGATACACAAGTTAGATGCTTTCGATCACGATCTAGACATGCACAAGATCTAGATGTTTACAATCGCGAGCCAGACACTCACGATCGCGAGCTAGATACTCAAAATCATAAGCTCGATGTCCATTCATGAGCAACTCGGTCGTGTTTTCATGCGAGATGCTCACGCTTTCGTGTGAGACCCTTATGCTCAAAAGCGAGACTCGTGCAAGACGCTCCCGTGTGAGATGCTCATGCTCTCATGCAAGACGTTCATGCTCTCGTGCGAGACGCTCATGCTCTTGTGCGAGGTGCTCGAACTCATGAGCAAGAAGCTTTTGTGCGAGACACTCATGGTCATGAATGAGATGTTCTCGCTCTCGTGCAAGAGGCTCTTGCTATCTAGCAAGGCACTCACATTGGAGACGTTCGCTCTTACAAGCTCTCACAAGGCGTTCAAGACCTAGAACAAGCCCTCATGTTCATGAGCACAGTCACGAGTGAAACGATCCCAACCTATTCGGTAGATCTCGGATTTTCCAGTTCTCTTATGTGTCAGCTGCCAATCGCCGTTTTTTAACGGCTATACGATTCCTGGTTGCTTATCAATAGCACCGTTCGTTGTTTTTTATGTTCAACAGCTAGTCGTTCGTTATCTTACATGATTGTAGCTCATCGATTTCACTTGTTTTCCTTTCTGTTGGCCTGACATTCACTAGTCGGATACTAGTGATCACTGTCAGCCTACTCTATTCAAGGCTTTTCATTCAGCAGCCACTTCCTGAGAGGGATTTGCTCAAGAGAACACTCTCTACTAGACAGCATAGATTGTCTCTCCTCACTCTTGGGCCTACACTACTTAGACCCTGCAGAGTTGATGAAATTACGGGTTTTTCCTTCTGTGAAGCTAAGACTACACACTTCTTCGACGATGGGGAAAATACGCTAGCACAAGGATCAGTGCCCCTCGCTCTTTGGATTCTTGCTTGTGTATCACAAACAGGGCTTCTTGGGTTCCTGAAGTTTTCTCAATGACTGCGAAATCAGAGGGATCCGCTTCAAGGTTGCCAGGTTTATGCATTGAATCCGGAACACTCACGGGAATTCATCTTCCATGAACGTGTGTTTTTCATCTACACTTCATTCATATTACAGGATAGCTTGCAAGCAAATTGCCTTAGGGAAAACGTTGTTGCTTCGGTTGCTATCTTCTCCATTGTTGTCCCACTATTGTGAGGCTGCTCACAAGCCAACTTTGCTTGAACAGAAACTACGCTAGTTAGACAGTCTCTTAAAGCAAATTGAATCTCAGATGTGATTGGGGCGACAGATCCTTTGAATCTGCCCCCCCCCCCCCCTCATCCAGTGTGGGAGACAACCTCATGAGGTTACCACCATTCTCTCCCTCTTAGAGAATGAAATTCAATGCTGTCTAAGCAACAGCCATAGCGATTTACTTGCTATGATTCGGGTCAGCCCTGATGAGAATAAAAGAGGTTATTGAAAATTTGTGTTCTCCCGATCTCCTCTAGCCTTTATGCCCTCGAACCTTAGCGTAGCGGAAATGCATTCAACCTCCATCTGCATCCGTTCCGGGGCCCGTAACCGGAGCTCTTCCTTAGGCCGGAATGATTGGGAAAGTTTATATTCCTTCCTCGTGGAAGGACCCCTCCCACAAGCTTGAAATAACCGGCGTATGTCTTTTTCGCCAAGGAAAGAGAGTCCAGACTTTAGCTACAAGGATACTATCTTGTATATACCATCTTCCTTCAGGAAATGGGAAGCAGTCTCTATCTTCTTCCTCATGATTGAAATATCTGATCTCATAGGAAGACGAGGGACACCGGGATACTGCTGAACATTGTCGTTGATAAGTCTCTACTTTTAGGATCGTCTTGTGAGATGAGCTTAACCTTCAAACCTTGTCATGCAATGAAAGGTTTTGTGATCAACCAGTTAGCCTCCTATGTAGGATTGACACTCGTACTGAAGACCTCGGCCTATTGACTGATTTTAGAGTTGTAAACTCCTGCGAGACATCTTCTATTTACTTCGATCTTTAATTTGAGTAATCGAAGGAATGACTCGAAGGTAATATCCCATACGGATATCCGTAGACTGTGTCATCACCCTGTAGAAACTTCTGCAGGGCCGACAAGACTGCATCAGTCCCCATCGATTGCGACCTTTGAAGGACTAGCCGGTTTCCAGGTCCTTCAGCACTAAGGATCATTCTTCCCTTGGTTCTCTAAGACCTGAGTAAGTAACGGTCTTAGTTAAAAGACTGCCAGACGATAATCTCTCCCAAGGAGTAAATCTCCTTGTCTTCTGGATTTGACGCTTCCTATGGAGGAATCAAAGAAAGGGGGGTGGGAGGCCACATACAGGACCATATGCCCTTAGGAGGAGGATCAAAGCACGAACGATACCGTATCTTAATCCCCTAGTAGGCACCATCTTCTTTCTCGAAAATGCCGAGGATGACAGTGATTTGTTGGGTTCCCATTCGCAGGAAAACACTTCCTGCTCCTACGTGGTTTCTCCTTTGGGGTATCCTGTCCACAGGTTTGGATTCTATAGAATCCACCACTTCTTCATGAGTCTTCGTCCTACAGCCTTTGTTGTAGAGGTCTTCCTTCGGAAAGCAGAAGGAATATCAATGACAGTCATTTTTTCTTCTTTTGCAGGAGAAGGACTGCTGCCTCCTGTTGCATTCCTTTTTCCGAGCAATTTTATCCAAGAAAGGAATAGATGGTGTTCCCAACTTCCGTTGTGGCGGGATGTTACAAAAACAACCCCCGCACCCTTGAATCACACTAACCAGACAAATGTCTCCTCAATACAATCTTTCCCCTTACGTTATCTGCAGCGGGACTCTTGGACAAAAGGACCAAAATCAAAACATAACATAACCTTAAAACTATATTTCTTCAAACTGCAATACAACATCAACAACCAAAATAATTACACTTATAACTAATCTTTAACTTAATAAACATACCTAAAAAACCGTAACACCATTCAAATAAAAAAAACCCTAACAAACTTAAAACTAAACCGCACACCAACTCAAAATATGTGTTTATATATATTACGACACCAACACTGTCGCCCCACAAAGCCGAACTGTCTTTTCACGGCAAACTACCACTACAGTTTATGGTAACAGAAGAGTTCTTAATTTGCTATAACGGCCTCAACTCCTTGAGTCACAGGTGTCAGTATCATCATCATCATCATCATCGTCATCATCATCATACACAATCTTTATAAACAGGCCAGGTCATCAACAATCGTCAATCCAAAATAGCAGTTCCAGGCCAGGTCATCAACAGTTAATTCAACAAAAAAACCTCTCAAAGGAGGAATCACGGCCTGCCAAAATAAAAAAAGAAAAACACTTACGAACACTCCTAACTAACTGAACTATCGCACTATAATCAAAGATAAATAATAAATAGTTCCTATCATTCACAAACACGACAAGCAAAGATAAACAAAACTGTACTTACTTTTGAAAACCAATGAACACTTCCACGCTGGTAATAATATTGAAGTACATCCAGCGTTCACACAACTGCCTTAAGCTGCAGTTAAATAAAAAAAGCATTCGCTCCGAACCATTCACCACTGTCGTAACCTAACTAAAAAAAATGTAAACAAACAACCTCAAATATACCGACAGTCTTTCCCACTACAAACAATCATTCGCTAACTACCCTTGTTCTTCGGCGCGCACCGCGGACACACAAACACACGCACACACAAACACACGCACACACAAACACACACACGCACACACAAACGCACACATTCTCTCGCGTGCGATTTAGCAAAACTAAAGCAAATGAAATTCTCTCTCTCTCTCTCTCTCTGGATTTGGCAAAAGAAAATAAACAAAAATAAAACAAAAATTAATCCTCCACATTCCTCCCCCCTTACTTTGCCAAATCCGTCTGACACAAAACTTACAATATTTTTTTCATTACCCAGTCGCAGTCGGGAACGGGACCTCTACTCCGAGTAACTGGGCCCCCATATACTCTCTCATTCACTTCTTCCATATCACAATCATTCGCTACATGAACACTATTCCTATTTAAATCCCTATCATCTAATATATCATGTACAATGCCATCTACCTCGTTCTCATCTGGCCCTAAAATCTCACTTATTTCTGTCAGCAATTCATCCATTTCATCAACACTATTTTCAACTTTAATAAAAGATTCATTCATACTACTTATCATTCTCATATCTCTCACTCTCACATTCGTCATACTTTCTTTTACATCATCTAAGGAAAAGCCACATACACTATAGGTATCATTCATACTCAGCCATGATTCATCGGTATTAATACATTTATCTTCCACACTCACTTGTACATTTACACCCTTGTCCTGCTTATTCTGATTCCCGCCAACAACTACAAAATTTTCCTGTCTTTTATCCCCAGTAAAATTCTTAGACTTCTTTTTCCTTCCATACTCTACTAACACCAATTGCTTATCTTCTAAACCTAATGCCTCACACATACTCGGTTCATACTTGTTAGTTTTCAGCCATTTATTCATACCATTCTCCTGAATATATCTTGGTACCTCCTTCCATTTTCGCAACTGATTGTGGTGTGCCCTAACCTTTTCCACACTACCATCCACACTTACTTTACCTAAAACATAACTCAACCCACTAGAAGCAACATCTAACACCTCATATGGACCTTCAATCTTATCACGTACCTTATTGACATTCATTCTTCCTTTTTCAATAACTTCTTTTAACACTTTCTCTCCCACTTTGTAGCTTTCAAATCTCTCATTTGCTTTCTTCCAAACATTTCTATAATTCTCGGACACACTCAATCTCGGTCTTACTATCTTTTCAAAATTCAACACAAACTTACACGGAGACATACCAGTACTCTTGTGCACCGTCCCATTATACGCCCACAACGCACGCCCAACATATAAATCCCAATCATTATCACATGTACTCATCATCCGCAAAATTTCTGTCAAGGTTCTTACCGTCCTTTCAGCTAAACCATTCGCACTTGGCATATATGGAGTCGAATATACATGTTCAATGCCCCATTCTCTTAATATCTGCTCAAACTCCCATCCAACAAACTCCGGACCATTGTCACTTAACATTTTCGCAGGCTTACACACACACATCGGCAACATCACTTGACTTACCATTCTCGCTACAGTCTCACTTCTTTTATTCTTGATGGGTACTGCATACGCAAACTTGCTCATATGATCGACCATAATAATCATTCCCACATGTCTCCTCGCTGTCACAGGCAACGAAACACAATCAATCACAAACATCTCAAATGGCTCCTTCATACGTAACCTCAGAACAGGCGGATTTGCATGCATGCTCTGATACTTTCCCTTCTGACAATCCTCACAAGTAGTCGCTACATCCCTACAAATTTGAATAAACCCAGGCGTAAACAACCTCTCTCGCATGCATTCCCACAATTTATTCTTCCCCATATGCCCATACCTGTCATGCACTACCATACACATACTTACAGCTGCATGCATTGGAAACACAGGAACATATATATCGTCATCCATTCCCCTATGCAAAAAATACACAATATTCTTACAAACAATAAATCTTTTAACAACTTTCTTATACGCTTCCAAATCACACGGCCATTCTTCCACCCTAATACCATTTAAAATACATTCACGTAACCTATTTATCTCTAAACATTCACCTTGCATTTCTTCCACCTCTTCTTTGCTCAACAAATCTTCTTCACTCTTTGCAATATCAATCATGTCAACAAAATTCGCCATAAATACACTATTATCCTCAATTATTATTACCTTACAGCCATTCTTTAAAAGCAAACCCTTACCAACATCAACTGACACATTGTGCAACCTCAAAAAATCTATTCCTATCAAAAAACAACTAGGCATTTCATTCTCTCCCATAACAATAAAATTATGTTCAACTTCCATACTCCCTAGTTTCACCTTCAACCTCACTTCTTCCCAAACAAGTAAACTTCCCTTACCTATTCCATGAATTCTCACACTCGTACACTGTCTTTTCACTTCCCAATTGTACCTCTCAATTTCCCTGATAACCGACTCATTTACTAATGACACTTGAGCACCCGTATCAATTAAACTACAATATTCATTCTCATTTATATTCACATATGTCATCATCCTTCCTTTTACACCATGCATGCATACATTTACTCTCCTTTCAATTCTGTCACTCACTTCACCAATACGTTCATCATCATGTTCACTGTCCTCTATACCCCCATATCTTGGATTAAGGTCACTTGCACCATTATCCTTCTCACTCAACAATTTGCAACATTCCTCATTACATTGAATCCTCAAAATATATTCCCTATCATTCTCCTTACATGCCCTATATTCCATCGGTCGATTCCATCCAAAATACAAATACACAGTTACACCATACAACATACTTACCACCATTAATATCTTTGATAATAATTCCCCTTCTAGTACACTACTCTCCTCCTCAAATACCATTTCTTTTGACACTTCATTCACCACCCTTCTCTTAAGCTCAGTTACGCTACCTGGTAATTCCGTATTTAACCCCCCTTGTATTAACTTACTTAAACCCATTAGAATACACTTATATACCATATCTTTCCCTTCCCAACTCTGCTCCACAACTAAACCTTCAGGCAACCTTTCAGAATTCTGATTACTCTCTTTATCTTCCATCCTCCCATGCATCCTCGACATCGCATCCGCTATCACATTCTTATTTCCCGGTACATATTCTAACCTAAAATCAAATTCATTCAAATCCTCTATGGTCCTAGCAACCCTTGCATTCACACACTCTTTCCTTATCATATACACTAGGGGCTGATGGTCTGTACGCACAATGAATTTTACACCATACAAAAATACTTTCAATGCTTTCACACAAAATCGTATTGCAGCCAATTCCCTGTCAATCGTCGAATACTTCCGCTCAGCTTTATTAAATGCTTTACTAACATACGCTATTACTCTCAATTGCTCTTCTCCATTTACTCTCTGCATTTGAACCAAACAACCACCCATACTAACCCCACTCGCATCCGTATACAACTCTAGCATATTCGCATTTTCACTGTAGTCTGGAAATGCCAAAGTGATGTCTTTCGCGGCCTCTTCCTTCAACCTTTCAAACGCTTCTATCATCCGATCATCCCATTTTAACTTCGTACTATTCCTTTTACCCGTCCATTCATTCAAAGGCTTCCCTATACCTGAACAATCTCTAACAAACTTGCGACCAAACTCAACCAAACCAAGAAAACCTCGCAACTCACTCACAGTCCGGGGACGTGGAAATTCTCGGACCTTATTCACAAACTTGTCACTCTTCCTTATACCAGATTCACCCACTACATGCCCAAGAAATTCCACCTCCCTGGAAAACCACGTACACTTCTCAAGCTTAATTTTCACACCAACTTCAATTAACCGCCTCAACACTGCCTCAAGCAACCGCATATGTTCCTCAACAGTCTCGCTCGCAATCAGAATATCATCTATAAAAACAGTCACCTTCTGTCGATCGAACCCAGCATCTTATAAACACAATCAGACTCCACATTCATTGGAAAACGTTCTTTAACAGTCACTTCATTCACCTTCCTATAATCAATACACATGCGTAAACTTCCATCAGGCTTTCGTACAGGGACAATAGGGCTATTCCAGGCACTCTCACTCCTTTCTATTACACCCATACGCTCTAATTCCTGACACTGCTCCTCTATCTCCTTGGCAATAGGCGGAGAAAAATGCCTGGGACGCTGATATATGGGGGTATCATCACTAATAACTATTTTAATTCTGGCAGGTCTGACCCCCCACAATCATCGTCACCGAGACTCATAACTCTCCGCTTATCCCATAACATCTTAAGCAATCGTTCCCTTTCGACCTCACTTATACTCTCATCTAATTTAATTCTTCCTTTCAACGTATCGTAATCCCAATCGTCATCGTTCTTTACCTTACCAGCCATTACCTGTCTCGCCTTAACATATCTTTCATCCTCTACATTGATCAGTGTATACATACATCCCATGCAATCGCCCTCACGTATACCACGTACTCTCTTCCTCCTAACACTCGGCAACAACCTTACATACACCTGGGGTTCCTGCATATTCATAACACCATCATATATATATGCACTCGTTTTCACCAAATTACCTGCTTCCATACTTTCCACTACATATTCATCCTTGTCACTATTTGAAATTCCCAGACTGCTCGGCCATGCAACTTTTACACTAATAACCTCACCTTTCTTACCCGATAACTTTAGACTTTCCTTTGCTACCAACGGCACTCCCTTCCACACCTTCGTACTCACTCTGCCGTCGTCTTTTTAATAAAATTCCCCACAAATATTACCTTTAACTGTTACTTCTATCATATTCACACTTGGATGTACAATCATACCACATTTTTTCAGAAATTTATACCCAAGCAGTACGTCATATTTTTCATTCGCTCCCTCAACCACGTATAAATCATTATCCTCCATCATCAGCCCCCCAATCATAATATTTTCCCGCAACTTCCCTTGCACAGGCATACGCAAATTACCAATACCTTTTACTTCACCCTTACATCCCTTAAATTCACAAACCTCTTTTACCTTATCATATGCATTCCTAAACATTAAATTGACACCACAACCAGTATCAATCAAACCAACCAACTCTACCCCATTAAAAATCATTTTCACACTCATGCAATCATGTGCTCTTTCTCCCATCACATCTTCATGCAATAAACCCTCACGAACATGCATCACATTCACTCCCCACATACACGAGGACTCACCCAGCTGAACCCTCCGATTAATTAGTTTCCCGAACATCTGGCTGACTTGATCCCTTCTTCCTACAAACCCTAGCTACATGCCCATCTGCACCACATTCAGTACACTTGCACATTCTAGCATAATGACCATCCTTACCACAATTACCACAAATTACATTCATACGATTACTACGGCATCCACTCGCTATGTGCCCAGTCATACCACACCGATAACACTTAACCACTTTCTCTTTCTTACAGTCGCTAATACGATGCCCCGTCTCTCCACACCCGAAACATGCTCCTAATGCCCATCTACACTCGTTCTTTTTATGTCCTACCTTCCCACACCTATAACACCTCTCTTCACGGATACCACTACCTAACCTAACTTGCTGCGTACTAGCACTTCTATCTCTCCAAACTTGATTTCCCTGTCTAAACCCGTCATTTCTCGGCATGGGTATTCCTACATTACTCACCCTAACACTTCTATCTACTACACTATCAGCTACCCTCATTGGCCCTCTCATAACAGCATCTCTAAAACTGCCAAATTCTGGCACACTTTCCTCCATTCCAGTTCTTACACTTACAGATTTACTTTCTTTCATACACCTATCTAACTCGTAATCCTCAACTATCTCTAAAATATCATCCCAAGTCAATCTCTCTCTAGTCCACCTCATTTTCTCCTTCCGTTTCAAATTAATAAACTCACACACACCCTCTGGTACTGTACCCAAAAACTTCTTCATTAGTTCCTTATTTTCATTTATTCCTTCGTCCCCATACTTCTTTCTAGCCAATGTTTCTAACCGACATACATACATCGAGATTGCTTCACCCACCTTCATTCGTGCTTCATCAAAATCATTTTTTCGCTTATACCTAACACTACCTTTCATACGTTTTACCTGTTCAATTATCCTCTTCTTTACACTTACATATTCAACCTCTCCTACACTCATTATCACCCCATACATCGTCAACAAATATCCTGACAAAAATTCTCCCAACTCCCTAGCCCAAACTCTCTTACTATCCCCATACTTAGCCTGACAAAACTTTTCATATTCCCTAAAGAAGTCATATACATCCCTACTGCTATGTTCATTAAAACTTTCACACCTAGGTACCTCTCTCATAAACACTGTCTTACAAAGTTCCTCTACTTCATTCTCACTACTATCTTCACTGCCTACTCCCTTCTTGTTGCCTTCTTCTTCATTTGAATACAATGAATCTAATTCTACACTCAAAGTCCTATCTTTAACTATTCCCTTCTTACCCTTTTTCTTACTAACCACCTTCACCCATTCATGATCATCCTCACTCACACCCTGACCTTTCTTCTTTTCTTTCTTCACATTATCTTTACCTTTCTTCTCAGTCTTCCTATCACCCTTCGTTCCAATCTTACTATGTCTAGGCCCTTTACTTTCAATATCACTATCACTACCTTCCCCATTATCACTTACACTATCCTCTTCCACCATCAACCCGTTACCAGAAGCAGAAGCCACTCCTCCGACTGCACCTTCACCCATGACAGTTTTCATCATCCCCATTACTTGCCTTACCATTGCTTCCATTTGTTTCTCATTTTCTCGCATCCTCATCTCAACACCCTCTTCCACTCTCTCTACAGTTCCCTTTAACTCCCTAAGCTCCTTCTGCATCGCCTCATTCTCCCAGTGCAACCTCTCATTCTCTACTAGCAACCTCTCCTCACGCTCCTTACTCAGCCGCAATTCCTCCTTCAAAACCCTTAATTGCTCCTCCATTTTTCATCAACCTTAATCCTAAGTCTGTCCTTCGTCCAACAGTCCAGCTTCCTATCCCACCTCGGCAGTCCCTGTTCGGGCGCCAAAATAATGTGGCGGGATGTTACAAAAACAACCCCCACACCCTTGAATCACACTAACCAGACAAATGTCTCCTCAATACAATCTTTCCCCTTACGTTATCAGCAGCGGGACTTTTGGACAAAAGGACCAAAATCAAAACATAACATAACCTTAAAACTATATTTCTTCAAACTGCAATACAACATCAACAACCAAAATAATTACACTTATAACTAATCTTTAACTTAATAAATATACCAAAAAAAACCGTAACACCATTCAAATAAAAAAAAACCCTAACAAACTTAAAACTAAACCGCACACCAACTCAAAATATGTGTTCATATATATTACGACACCAACACTGTCGCCACACACAAGCCGAACTATCTTTTCACGGCAAACTACCACTACAATTTATGGTAACAGAAGAGTTCTTAATTTGCTATAACGGCCTCAACTCCTTGAGTCACAGGTGTCAGTATCATCATCATCATCATCGTCATCATCGTCATCGTCATCATCATCATACACAATCTTTATAAACAGGCCAGGTCATCGACAATCGTTAATCCAATACAGCAGTCTAAATATGATCAGTTCCAGGCCAGGTCATCAACAGTTAATTCAACAAAAAAACCTCTCAAAGGAGGAATCACGGCCTGCCAAAATAAAAAAATAAAAACACTTACGAACACTCCTAACTAACTGAACTATCGCACTATAATCAAAGATAAATAATAAATTGTTCCTATCATTCACAAACACGACAAGCAAAGATAAACAAAACTGTACTTACTTTTGAAAACCAATAAACACTTCCACGCTGGTAATAATATTGAAGTACATCCAGCGTTCACACAACTGCCTTAAGCTGCAGTCAAATAAAAAAAGCATTCGCTCCGAACCATTCACCACAGTCGTAACCTAACTAAAAAAATGTAAACAAACAACCTCAAATATACCGACAGTCTTTCCCACTACAAACAATCATTCGCTAACTACCCTTGTTCTTCGGCGCGCACCGCGGACACACAAACACACGCACACACAAACACACACACACGCACACACAAACACACACACGCACACACAAACGCACACACATACTCTCTCGCGCGCGATTTAGCAAAACTAAAGCAAATGAAATCTCTCTCTCTCTCTCTCTCTCTCTCTCTCTCTCTCTCTCTCTCTCTCTCTCTCTCTCTCTCTCTCTCTCTCTGGATTTGGCAAAAGAAAATAAACAAAAATAAAACAAAAATTAATCCTCCACACCGTGCAGACTTATAGTCGGATTTGTCTCATCAAGGGACTCGAGTAGCGCCTCGGTCTAGCCTCGTTGGCAAGACTTGTCTTGCCGTAAAGACAGGTCACATACAGTGGCACGTCTATGACTCGGGAGAACCCATTACGGACTTCCTTACGACTAGAGACTCCATGGTTAGGGTTGAGTGAAGTCTGTTTTTCCTCTTCTTAAGAGTGCTATTCTAGTCATGCACTCAAAATGGCCAATGAAGGGAATTCCGCTCTTAGGCTTAGGCAACAGAAGACCTTTGCTTATGTAAATCCTTTTTTATATTTCTATGAGGTATTACATGTTTGTTAGAAAATAGGCAATTCATATATTTGCCATGTGTTTTGGAAGGTTCTCGAAAACCCCAGCGTTGGATTTTGTCTTTTTTATTTTAAGGACAAAGGTGGGAAGAGCCCGTTGAGAGAGTTGCCATGCAGCAATGTTGATTCTCCTGTTCGATGCGTGAAAGTTGATAACTCTGGCGTCGCTAGGGGCCGTCCCCAAACCACAAGAATAATCTATTAGAATATTCTAGAAGTAGCTAATTCATATATAAGTGCCCCCAAGGATGCGTGGGGCAGAAGAGACCCAGTCTGTCCTGTAAACGAGTGCATCCCTCTCTGTCTCTCTCTCTCTCTCTCTCTCTAGTACTTATAGTATGTCCTCTCCAAAGTGATTTTGTGCCCCAATATAAATCGTGTGTTGAAACGATACGAAAGATGTTAATTGATTTTAAATTTAATGTGTTGTGGTGAGTGTTGGCATTGTGTAAACCTTTGTAACTGGCCCACTGAGATTTATGAAAATATATGAAGTTATTAAGTTTATCAGTTACTTTATGGAAGTTCTTTAAGAGTTTAAGCACAAGAGTGTAATTGTTTCTTTTGTCTTAGTCTAAGCTTTTATTACGATTTGATATTTCAAATCAAGTGATTATATAATTTTCAGAGCGTAACATTTTTGTCTTAATCTAAGTTTTGTTCAAACTTAATATTTCGAGTGATTTGTTTTTTCAATGTAAATTCTTTCTGTGTTGTAATTTATATAGAATATATTTATTTTTGTAAAGAGTGTATTATTCGATATACATTATGTATATATACAGTATATATATATATATATATATATATATATATATATATATATATATATATATATATATATATATATATATTATATGATAATGGCTCCCGGATCTGGCTAACAAAAAAAAAAATATTATACGATGATGGGTAGTGTCTGGGAACCAAACATATAATATTATATATATTACGGCTGGCAAGATAAACAACCTCTCGAATTCCAAACTCACTTGTTTGTTTTTATATTAAATCTTTTACACATGGAAATATTAATACATGAACTCTGAGACAGTTAAATGACTCCCAGATAGAAATATATAAAACACTAAATACTCAAAGATCTCTTAAGTACACTCATAACAAAACTGGGTAATTATTCTTAAGAATTATTAAAAAAAACCCACTACGGATCTTTATAGGATACGACCAAGGTTGTAATAAACACTAATGATTGAAATGATACACTCTTTACAAAACTAATGTATTCTATATAGATTACAATATTTTGAAAAGAATTTACATAAAACAAATAAATCACTCGAAATATCAAGTCTGAACAAAACTTAAATTAAGAAGAAAATGTTACCTTCTGAAAATTATATAATTACTTGACTTGTAATATTAAATCTGAATAAACCTTAGACTTCAACAAAAGAAATACTTATAAAAATTGTACAATCACTTGTTTCACTTGAAATTAAATCTGGATATAATATTTAAATTTGACACTTAATGAAAATAGATAACCAAATCACAATACAAGAACCTATCACCTTCCTACAGGGCCGTTTACAAAACCTTCAAGAGAATTTTCATAAGTACTCACTATGATTACAAAAACTCATCACACCAAAACTTCGTTATTTCACTGAATACTTTTTAAACAATACACTGAACTGCATGCAAGAGTGAGAGAGGGGAAGATGGCTGTCTTAATGCTAGAATTCTCTATTTGTCTATCTATGCAACCCTGGGGTCACCTTTATGAGAGACTTAGCTACTGCCAGAATGTTCCAGGAGAGAGAGTTCGGGAAACATGGGGCCTGGTAAAGGTGTCAGAGTTACCAAATATTGCTCTCTCAAAATTGTACTCACCAACAGGGAGACGAATCCTGGGTTTCCTGGGCAACTATAACGCACAGCGAGGTGACTCTATGCCAGGTAGATCTGCCCACCCTATGTCCCCGATATGAAATTAAAAAAGATAACATCCTATCACTAGGTTATTTGCGAATTTTCCAAATGACACAGCATATTGCGTATTCTTTCACAAACATGACACAAACCTCATCAAAACATAAAAGAACAATACATAAGCCCTTGGTCCTGTTTTTTATGGTCACATAACACACTTAAACAGGTTACATAAGACTTCCTAACAAAATTACATGCAATAAAAGTGTTAATTCCTTAAAATAACGTAATTTACATATATATACTGGCTTGAATTAAAAATACAATAAAATTAACAATGAAAGTTTTTCGTAAATTACATAATAAACCTATGTCTACACGAGAAGAACTCATCTTAAGAGTTGGCTAACCTCTCTTTAATGCACAAATAAAATATAAATAAAATCATTATTAAACTACTGTATTTACTCTACACTAGACCAGTTTCGTAAGATTGCTCCGCCCAAAAAAAGATTATTCATTCAGGGCCTGAATTCATCGATTCACCCCGAGATAAATAATCTGCAACCACGTTATATTTACCTGATATATGCTTTACATTAATACAATACGGTTGTAAACATAATGACCACCTAGTTAACCTTTGATTATTATTTTTCATCTTATTCACAAAAGTTAAAGGATTATGATCCGAATGCACTGTAATCTCTTCATTTTGTGGTCGATTCACGTAGACTTCAAACTTGTTTATCACTGTGACTAATGCTAGTAGTTCCTTTTCAACTGTCAAGTAGGCTCGCTGATGTTTCTTCAGCTTCGACGACATGAAACAAACAGGTTGAAGAATTCCTTCCTCGTCCTCTTGAAATAAAACAGCTCCAATCCCATTATCCAACACATCCACTGGGATAAGGAATTTCTCGTTGAAATCTGGTGCTCAGAGTATCGATTTTGAACTTAATATGGCCTTCCTCAGATTTTTCCTTTTTTTTCTGATATCTCAATAACGTAGGTCTGGTCACTGCTCTCCTCCAAAATCCGGAATGGTTCATGGAACTTGTTGGGAAGAGGGAATCTCCTTTCCCATGCGTAGACCAACACCTGCCATCCTACCATAAACTGTCTGTTCGTACTCTTCATACCGAACCTTTTCTTCGTCCGTCCTTGACTCGTTTTCACATCTTCTAGGGAAAATTTCCTTATATCGCCGATCCTTTTCCTCAAATTATTGACATATTCTCCTTCCATTTCCTCTTGTCCTTCCATGTTTCTGCTAACTTTTTAATCGGTTCTCGTACTTCTCGTTCTAATACCATTTCATTCGGGCTACATCCCATGCTTTCTTGATAAGCATTACGTACCTCGAATACCATCAACCGTAGTCCGATGTCACATTCGTTCCCTATTTCGTTGCAGAACTTTGTTAACATACTTTTTAGCGTTTGATGAAACCTCTCTAATTCACCTTGGGTTGTTGTTTTACATCCAACAGTTTCATTACGTCCTGAAATAATTTTGACGGGATAATTCCGGTATACCAAACTTAGTAAAAAAGTCTAGTAACCTCTCGACGATTATTTTGGCACTAATGTTCTTGACGGGTATAGCTTCTGGGTATCTTGCTACTGGACACATCAAGGTTAACTTATATTTATGACCTCTTTTTGTCCTTAGTAAAGGTCCAACATTATCGATCATTACCTTGCTGAAGGGTTCTCTTCGCACTTCTATCGGGTGTAATGGAGCTTTCTTAATGTACTTGTTCTGCTTTCCAGCCATCTGACATACGTGACATGCACGACAAAATTGGCTCACGTCCTTATGCATGCCAGGCCAGAAAAAGTGTTTTGTGCACTACCGCGATCACCGTGCACTACCGCGATCACCTGTCTTCTCAACGGTGCTGGAATTGATATTTGACGATATATCCCCAACTCGGCATTTCCAGAGATTTCGGCGGGTCTATGCTTCCTCATAAGCAACCCATCCTTAAGATAATAACAGTTCAAAGACTGCTGTGCCTCCGTCTAATAACAGTTCGGAGACTGCTGTGCCTCCGTCTCGTCCACCACACGGTATAATAACTCTGTTAACATTTCATCATTTCGTTGCAATCCTATCAGCCTTTTCTTACTCAATTGACCTACTTCTAACGTTGAATTTTCTATTTCTTCCAAGTCCATTTCTTCTTTATCCTCTTGTCCACTTGTCTGTCGTTCCTCTTCGCTCGGGCTTACTCGGGAGTTCTCTTGCGTACCTTCAAGGGAATCCTCCTCTTCGGAAAACAAATCCTCCAAGTTCATCGCTCCTTATATTTCCTTTTCTTCTTCAGTAGCCACTTTCTTCTTCAGCAGTCAATTTCTTCTTCATACTCTTAGTCGTAACACAACTAGGGAACAGATACGGGTAGTCCTTTTCGAGTTCAGTTTTAGGACTATACTTCAAAGGTTTCTCCGTTACAAGGGGACAAGGCATGAACGGCGCTCCACCAACCTCATTACCCAGCAGGACGTCTGCTCCTTCGACAGCCAATGAATCCTTCTACCTCAAAATCAAAATCACCTGTCACCAACTTGCATGACAGTTTTAAACGGTAAATAAGGGTAACATCCTCACCTCCTATTCCCTTCAAAATAACGGGGTCTCTGTGAGAGACTGATCTACCAACAGGTGTTCTCCTCGTATCACCATACTATGGGTGCAACCTGTATCATGCAATATCCTGACCGGGGTTCGTTCACTCCCGTCTAGTGCTGCTAACATACCTTCGTAAACATTTGGTTTAAAGGCATCCGCACTGTTTAGGTTCGTCCTGTTCATCGTGTAAACGTTGGGTGGTTTATTTTCCTTTCCGTCCTTTCCCCCTTGCTTCTTCGTCTTCGCATTCTCTGCTTTTGGTTGGTTTGACCAACATTCCTTACTGATATGGCCTCTATTGCCACACCTAAAACAGGCAATATAAACCTACTGCAAGTCTTCAATGATACTTGAAGGAGAACGATTCAACCATTGTTGCTGTGGTACAGTGAACCCTCGTTTATCGCGGTAGATAGGTTCCAGTCGCGGCCGCGATAGGTGAAAATCCGCGAAGTAGTGACACCATATTTACCTATTTATTCAACATGTATATTCAGACTTTTAAAACCTTCCCTTGTACGTAGTACTGTTAACAAACTACCCTTTAATGTACAGAACACTTAATGCATGTACTACAGTACCCTAAACTAAAACAGGCACAAATATTAAAGGTGATTTTATATCATGCATTTCCTAAACACGCTAAAAAGCACAATAAAAAATGGCAACCAATGTTTTGTTTACATTTATCTCTGATCATAATGAAGAAACAAACTGGAGGTAGAGCTTTGCTTATTACCCAGACATATTTCCCATACTTTTCCCTTAGAACTACATCACATCTTCCTACTTTAGATATATATATATATATATATATATATATATATATATATATATATATATATATATATATATATATGTGTGTGTGTGTGTATATATATATATATTTATATGTATACACATATACATACTGTACCTACATATATACATAAATACATGCATACATATATATATATATATATATATATATATATATATATATATATATATATATATATATATATATATATATATTACTGTATATATATATGGGTTATGGAAAAAATCCGCGAAGTGGTGAATCCGCGATGGTCGAACCGCGAAGTAGCGAGGGTTCACTGTACTATCACATTTTGTTTAGGAACAGTACCCGTGCTACTTTCGCTGTAACTGTTGAACTTGTTCACGTAGTTATTACTGAACTGGTTTCCATGGTTCGACGAATACTTGACGGTTAAAAATTCATGGCCACGGAAGGTTTACGACTTATAATTTTATAATTTTAACTCGGCAAAACGGCTTAATCAAGTTTCTTCACATCTCTCTCTCTCTCTCAAGTACGTTCGAATATGTTCAGGAATTCCTTTTAGATACTGCTCTAGTATTATCAATTCTTCTAAATCAGCCATCTCCTTTACGTTAGCAGCCTCAGTCCATCTCTTAAAACATTGTCGTACCTTATAAGTGTAATCCAGGAAAGTCATTTTTCGTCCTTTCTCAAACTTCGGAATCTTTCATTATAATATTCAGGGGTCATCTAATACACTTGTAGCACGCTCCTCTTCATTTTTTGATACTCCATCTTCTGGTCCTGAGATAAGTTTAAGTAAGCACCGCAGCCCTTCCCAAAGAGCACACTCTGCAATAACACAGACCATTTATCTTTTGGCTATTTCATCATTGATGCAACCGTTCCAAAATGATTGAAGAACTCATCTTGGGATTCTTCTTTGAACCTTGGAATTAACCTCTGAGCTTCCGACACATTAAACACTGGATCGGGCTTAGCAGGGACTGCCGCTGTCTGCGATGTTGTCTGTGTACGGGCATTTAACAGCTCCAACTCCAGCGTATGCCATGCAATCTCTCTTACTTCCTCTTTCTCCTTTTCTTCCATTCTCCTCGCATGTCTTGCGATCTCTTGGGCTTCTTCTTCCCGTCATGCTTCCATTTCCTTCGCATGTCAGACTACTTCTGCCTGGCTTTCTTCCCGTGTTGCTTCCATTTCTTTAGCATGTCATTTATTTTCTCACTTCTCTTCTTGCTTCCATTTCTTTCACACGTCGTTTTTTTTTCTCTCTTCTTCTACCCGTCTTCTCTCTCTTTCTTCTCGTTCTGCCATCATCTTCAACTTAGGTAAATTCTCCTCAGCTGCAATTCGTGGAATCTGAGCCTCAACATCCCTATCTGCTTTCATGGCTTCAGTTTGTGGTCAACTGGTCCTTGCTTCGCTAAATATTCTTCCTCAGCCTCCTCCAACAGTTCACAAGCTGCTACAATTTTTTCTTCCGACAATTTTCCCAAGTTTATCAACGCTTCTAAGGCTTGACACTTAATTTGGGATTTAATCATCTCCGTTTGTTGCATGGCCACCACATGCCATTAAGATAGACAGCCACTGAGCTTTAGTTATATTAGCTTCTGATAATTCCTGAACACTTGGGTTATTCAAAAACTCTTGGATATTAAACTGTGCCATCTTGTAATTTAACAATATTAAATTCCTTTCCAAAAATATATCCAAACAATACACAAAATCCTATCAACACTGTACTATTCAAACCTGTAATCAAAACACGGCTGTTATCACCAATATTTTAAACAGACTCGCTCGATCCTAAGGGTCTGGGTTCCAAAAATATATTATACTAAGATGGCTCCTGGGTCTGGGCACCAAAAATATAATATGATATATATTATGACTGGCAAGCTCTACAACCTCTCGGATTCCAAACTCACCTGTTTGCTTTTACGTTAAGTCTGTTACACTTGAAAATATTAAAACACAAACTCAAGAGACAGTTAAATATCTCCCAGACAGCAATATATTAAAACACTGAATATCCAAAGGTATCTTAAGTACACTCAAAACTAAACTGGGTAATTATTCTTCAGAATTATTTAAACAAACTTACTCCGGTTCTTTACAAAATACAAGCGAATACCAATTTAAACCATAGTGATTGGAATAATACACTCTTTACAAAAATAAATATATTCTATATAAATTACAACACTGAAAAGAATTTACATAAAGCAAATAAATCACTCGAAATATTAAGTCTGAACGAACCTTAGATTAAGAAAAAAATTTTACCTTCTAAAAATTATATAATTACTTGACTTGTAATATTAAATCAGAATAAACTGTAGACTAAGACAAAAGAAATTCTTATGGAAATTATAGTCACTTGTTTCACTTGAAATTAAATCCGAATACAATATTCAAGTTTGACACTTAATGAAAATAGATAACCAGATCACAATACAAGAACCTCTCACCTTCCTACAGTGCCATTTACAAAAACTCTAAGAGCATTTTTATAAATTCTCAATATGATTACAAAATCTCGTCACACCAAAACTTGTTGTTTCACTGAAGACTTTTAAAACAATACACTGAGCTGCGTGCAAGGGTGAGAGAGAGGGGGAGATGGCTGTCTTTAGGCTAGAATTCTCTATCTGTCTATCTCTGCTACCCTGGGGTCGCCTTTATAAGAGACTTAGCTACTTCCAGAATGTTCCAGGAGAGTGAGTTCTGGAAGCGTGGGGTCTGGGCAAGGCATCAGAGTTACCAAGTATTGCTCTCTCGAACTCATACGCGTACTCCCGCAATAGGGAGGCAAATCCTGGGTTTCCTGGACAACTATCATGCACAGCGAGATGACTTTCTGTCAGCTAGCTCTTCTCACCTTTTGTCCCCGAAATAAAAAAAAAAAAGATAACATCCTATCACTAGGTTTTTCGCGAATTTTCAAAAGCATATGGCATATTGCGTATTCTCTCACAAACATGATGGAATACCTCATAAAAATATAAAAGAACATTACATAAGCCCATGCTCCTATCTTGTATGGTCACATAACACTCTCAAACAGTTTACGTAAGACTTCATAACAAAATTACATGAAATAAAAGTTAATTCTTAAAAATAGCATAAATTTACATATACTGGCTTTAGTAAAGAATACAATGAAGTTAACGACGAAAGTCTTACGTAATTTACATAATAAACTTACGTCAAAACGAGAAGAACTCATCTTAGGAACTGGCTAACCTCCCTTCAATGCACAAATAAGATATGAATAAAATCACTATTAACCCACTGCATTTACTCTACACTAGACCAACTTCGTAAGAATGTATACATATGTGTATATATATATATATATATATATATATATATATATATGTATATATATATATATATATATATATATATATATATATATATATATATATATATATATATACAGTATATATATTTTTGGGTCGACCTGTGGCGGCCGGTGAAAAGGGGTCCTTCTAATACACTTTTCTGATAAAATCTTCCAATTATACCAGAGAAAAGATAAAAGCATGGAATGCAGAGGTTACTACCCTCGCGCGAGCACCTTGTGGGTGTCGTGTATAAAGCAAAGGCGCGTAAAATCCACTATTCACAGGTTGTCTTCCATCTAGTTAATTCCTTCGTCAAAGGGATGAGCCGATACAGAGGCCCTAGCCAACCTACCAGAGTCACGGCACCCACGCCCGACGCGAGCGCCATCTGAACATCATCCATCTTTTTGGACTGCTACAATTGTGGGATATTTTGTGGTGCTCTCGGCTTTTTTCACACTCGTGGATTTATTTCGTCATGTCCGAAGCTCCATCTTCACCCATTCCAATGTTAAGTACCATAGTTTGTTTTGACAGCTTTTTGTAGTACCGGGCTTTTGTTTTATATCCATTATAGTCTGTTTTATCATTCCCGTCTGGCCCTTCCACGGCGGCCATTGTTTGTCCTCTTGTCTTGGGGAATTCATCGTAGTCTGCCCGTTTAGTACTCTGTCACTTAGGTTCTTGGTTAAGTCCCTGGCCTTATGCCTTTTGAACCGTTATTATTTTTATCGTTATTATGCTCATGGTACTTTTTGCTAGCAAGTCCAGCCTACGAACAAGATTAGCGTTTTAGCTTTGTTATTGTTTAGTACCCGCCTTTTCTATTTAATTTGGGTTTTAGCAGACGCTATTCTTCGTTCGTAGTCTTATCTTGATGTACAATTTTATTTTATACGTTTATAATAGTGTTGTGTGCTTATTAGTCCTGATTTTGTGTCCAAGAGAGCGAGAGCTTGGGGTTCCCGTTTTCTGTTCGCAGTCACGAGTTACCCCTTTTCTCTCGTTTTCTTTCTTATCTCGGGTGGGTGAGCGGATTTCCCGTTTTCCGTTTTGTGCGTTCAACGTGTTCTCCCTTCCTCACCTCTCCTCCTACGGGTGTATGATAACTTACGAGTTATTTAATTTTGGTTACTTTTCAATAGTTAGCGTTATTTATTAGGTCCGAGTTCCGTCCTCTCCCCGTTACGGCTTGGGAGTAGTTATGAACTTTTTTCCACTCTGCCTTGAGTTCTACTCCGCCATGAGGGATTCTCAATGACTTTAGAACTACAGTGAACCCTCGTTTATCGCGGTAGATAGGTTCCAGTCGCGGCCGCGATAGGTGAAAATCCGCGAAGTAGTGACACCATATTTACCTATTTATTCAACATGTATATTCAGACTTTTAAAACCTTCCCTTGTACGTAGTACTGTTAACAAACTACCCTTTAATGTACAGAACACTTAATGCATGTACTACAGTACCCTAAACTAAAACAGGCACAAATATTAAAGGTGATTTTATATCATGCATTTCCTAAACATGCTAAAAAGCACGATAAAAAATGGCAACCAATGTTTTGTTTACATTTATCTCTGATCATAATGTAGAAACAAACTGGAGGTAGAGCTTTGCTTATTACCCAGACATATTTCCCATACTTTTCCCTTAGAACTACATCACATCTTCCTACTTTAGATATATATATATATATATATATATATATATATATATATATATATATATATATATATATATATACATACATATATATATATATATATATATATATATATATATATGTGTGTGTGTGTATATATATATTATATATATTTATATGTATACACATATACATACCTACATATATACAGTACATAAATACATGCATACATATATATATATATTACTGTATATATATGGGTTATGGAAAAAATCCGCGAAGTGGTGAATCCGCGATGGTCGAACCGCGAAGTAGCGAGGGTTCACTGTATTGTTATATATATATTGTTTACTTACATGGGACGGGCTTCATATTGTTTAGATACGACCCTCCGGTGGCCCTTACTATGGTCTCAGGCCACGGCCATATCCACACAATAGCCATTGTTATTACAATTGAGTTATTATTCACAATATAATTATTCAGGACCTTTCATCTCCCTCCGGCTTCACCGGAGATCGTAAATACGCTTTACTATTATCTTAGCCTTAGCCTTTAGCTGCGGCTTGTGTTTTATAAATTTCACAATTGAATTATTAGCCACAATTGAATTATTCAGGACATCTCATCGCCCTCCGGCTTCACCGGAGGTCGCCCATACACTTCACACTTATATTTGCCTTGCCTTTAGCTAAGGCTTGTGTTTTATATTTATTTTAAGGGCCTGTCACTGCTTCCCCGACCCTCAGAGGTCGGCAGATTGCTTTAGATTATTTATTCTTCTGTCATTAACAGACATTAGTTAAATGCAAACAATTGAATATAAAAGCACCAGCAATGGTACTGGGGCTGTATCATCTTAAAAAGTGATAATCAGAAATTAGTTAAATGCAATATTGGAGCTTAAGGGAATTCAGTGAGAGCCGGAGCTCTATAATAATAGGGTTTTTTAACCCCTTATCAGAGTTTCAAGGAACACCAAGACTCATGTCTCCTTTCTTTTACAGAAGGTCCGTTGTACTGCCCAAGGATGCCCTGCCTCGTTCAACGACCCCGTTGGGCATGACCTCTGTCGGTCCCATGCACACTGCGCCATCCCCTTTATCCGGGAACCGGGACAGGCCCAATATATGGTCTGGTTCCCGGATTTGTGCTCGCTCTGTTACGAGCTGTCCTCAATTCTACTGAACGATGATGTAAGTGGGTTTTCCTTTTGTTCCTTATTTCTCTTTGGCAGACACTAATTTAGCCATTAATATGATATACACAGTATATTTTGGAGAGCAAACCCCCTCATGCATCACTAATCACTGCAAATCTTTCAGGCCGATGATGACTCTCTTCGATCAGCAAGGGCTACTCTTCGTCCTTGGGTGTCGGGCTTCGGCAGGAATGCCCCGTCTGGCGCACCCTATCTCCTCGATGGAGACATGGCCTCCCGTCTCTTCCCAGGCTCGACTACTGCTGCAGTCTCTCCTGAGGTTGCTGCCCCATTAATTGAAGAAGTCAGGGCCACCATTTCCGCGGAGGACGAACCCCTCGTACCGCTGGACGTGGCAGATCTAGATATAGACGTAGAACCCAGGGACGAGCAAGTAAATGGTGCCGAGTTGGTGGAAACCCTTTTCTCTCCTACTCCCTCTTCTACCTCTTCCTTTCTAGGTTTTGATAACTCTAAGGCTTCTCCTCGGGATCCCTCTGTCTCCGTACGACCCAAGGTGAAGCCACTTCAAACTTATAAGTCTTCAGCTTTGCCAGTATCAACGTCACCGGTCCCCGGACCCTCGACAGCTCCTGATATTCATATTGCTCCTCGTAAAACTACGACTCCTAAGAAGTCTAAGTCTACCAAATCCAAGACAAAACCAACGGGTGGCTTTCAGGTACCCTGGGGCGATCTCTTCCCCGTCGAACTGGTCAGAGATTTGGTCAGAGAACAACTTCAACATCAGTCTGGGGCGATGACAGAGATTAAGGATATGATGGCTACTCTGATCCACGCCGGAACTCAGCTTCCTCCCCCTTCCGCCCCAGACGCATCGAAGCTACCTCCCTTCGATAAAAACAATCCTTGGCGGTTTGCCTTGCATGCCCCATTCTTAGATGGTTCCCTAACTCTGGAGGGCATAGGCACCTGCCC
The DNA here is from genome assembly GCF_036898095.1 of Palaemon carinicauda. NCBI lineage: Eukaryota > Metazoa > Arthropoda > Malacostraca > Decapoda > Palaemonidae > Palaemon > Palaemon carinicauda. The sequence continues at coordinate 49,198,437 of NC_090742.1, forward strand.
TCTAGAGGACCTGGAGTTCTACCCCCCGGGCCTAGAATTCCCGTTCAATGGCTTCGTACGTTTAAAGGAACATGCATTGGTCCGTATGGACAAGGTACCGAAGGAAACTGTGATATTTCCAAAAGAGCAGGCCCAGGCTATCTGGGCCAGAACACTATCAGAGTGGGGGTGTATTAACTCCAAGCTCACCCCACACAAAGGTGCCTACACTATTTTTACGACAGCGGCCTCCATCTCTTTGCCGCTCATAGACAAAGTCACAGAGCTGACTATACAGGCCATCAAGGAAGGCTCTTCCATGTCGGCTCTCAAAGAGACGGACCCCAACTCTTTGCTTATTCCGGGTACCTCTGCAACCTGGGATGACGCGGCGTCTACCTTCACAGTGGGGAAGCTAGACCCGGACTGTGCCTCTACTCTTTTCTCTGAGAAGCTTCCCAGATTAATAGAGAGTCTTCTCAAAACTGAGTTCGAGACCCGTACTAGACTAGCTAGGTCCCTCCAATCCATCACCTCCATGGAGTCCCTAGCATCGCTTTACCCAGAGGAAACGCTGTTCAGAGTCGCCACAAAGAACCAGCTGCTGTCCTACCAAATAGACCTCCATGACTTCTGGTCGGCTCGAGTTAGTTGCAGGAAGTTCGTTCTGTCTGAGGCCTCCATCAGACATGAACCGAACAGGCTGATAGCTTCCTCCTGCTGGGGTAAGAACCTCTTCCCTCAGACCGAAGTTGATAAGGTTCTTCAGGACGCGGCGAGGGCAAACCAAAATTTGCAGGTAAGGTGGGGTCTCTCAGCCTAAAGGAGGTTCGAACCCCAGAAACAGACGTTCTTCAAGAAGAAGCAGAGGTTTAGTCCCTACAAGACGGTCCGGGGTAACTCGTCGCCACAGTCTTCCGCTGCCTCGACTTCTCAACAACCGGCTCCCCCTCAGCAGGTAGTCTACCTCACTGCTCCCCCTGGTACACAGCCCAACCCCTCTTGGATGTCCTCTCCTGCATACAACCCTGCCTACGAATCCTCCGGTTCCTTTCGTGGACACCAGAGAGGAAGTTTCAGAGGTAGAGGACAGTTCCGCCAACGGGGCGGACCTAGAGCAAGGGGTGCCCGTGGAGGGAGGGGACCTAGGTTCACTCCCTCCCAATGATGTGATGCCGGTAGGAGGGAGACTTTATCACTTCCGAGACCATTGGACCTTCAGTCCATGGGCTCACAGCATAATATCCAGGGGCTTGGGTTGGAAATGGTCATAGGGATCCCCTCCTCCACCAGTGACCTTCTTCCAGAGACCTACTCCCATCCTCGAAGAGTACACCGCAGAGTTACTCAAGAAGAAAGCGATCAAACGGGTTCGATCCCTGAAATTCCAAGGCCGCCTGTTTACAGTCCCGAAGAAAGACTCGTCGGCGTTGAGGGTAGTTCTGGACTTGTCGAAACTAAACTCTTACATCCTTTGCGACAAGTCCCGTATGCTGACTATCTCTCAGGTACGGACCTTACTTCCCCGTGGGGCCGTCACCACCTCTATCGATCTTACCGACGCCTATTATCATGTCCCAGTAGCTCGAAACTTCTCTCCTTACCTAGGCTTCCGTCTCGGCAAGAAAGCCTTTGCATTCAAAGTCATGCCCTTCGGTCTCAACATTGCCCCCAGGATATTCATGAAACTGAGGGAGACGGTGCTCAAACAACTCAGAAACCAAGGGATACAGATCATCGCCTATCTGGACGATTGGCTCATTTGGGCCCAGTCGAACCAGGAATGCAACAGAGCTACGTCGAAGGTACTCCACTTTCTCGCCAAACTGGGCTTCCAAGTCAATCTCCGAAAGTCTCGCCTACAACCATCAAGCCACTTCGAATGGTTAGGCATCCGTTGGGACCTTTCAAAGCACAGGCTCTCCCTTCCTCCCAAGAAGGTAAGGGAGATAGCTTCCAAGGTCAGGAACTTTCTCAAACACAGACAGGTGTCCAGAAGAGCTTTAGAACGAATCCTCGGCCTTCTCCAATTTGCCTCACTGACCGATCTCCTATTAAAAGCCAAACTCAAAGACATCAATCGAGTTTGGAGAAAGAGAGCGACAATACCTTTAAGAGACAAGACCTCGAAGATCCCCTCTGTCTTAAAAATGAGACTACAACCATGGTCCGAACGGAGGAACCTCTCCAAATCGGTTCCTCTACAGTTCCCCTCTCCACAAGTGACAATTCATACCGACGCGTCTCTGAGTGGATGGGGGGGTTACTCCCAACATCAGATGTTTCAGGGCTCTTGGTCACCCGCCATGAAGCAGTTCCATATCAATGTTCTTGAAGCCAAGGCGGTGTTATTGACCCTGAAGAGAATCTCTCCTCCGAGGTCGACCCACATCAGAGTAGTCTCAGACAGCACGGCAGTAGTCCACTGCCTCAACAGAGGGGAATCCAAATCACCCAACCTGAATCAGATCCTGGTCACTATCTTCGCCTTGGCAGCCGACAAAGACTGGTTCCTGTCAACAACTCACCTAGCAGGAGTCCAGAATGTGATAGCAGACTCATTATCCAGGACGAGACCACTGGAATCGGAATGGTCCCTGGACATGCACTCCTTCCGGTGGATACTCAGGCTGGTTCCGGGTCTCCAGGTAGATCTATTCGCGACCCAACTCAATCACAAACTCCCATGTTATGTGACCCCGAACCTGGACCCTCAGGCTTATGCCATGGACGCATTAACCCTGGATTGGAACCATTGGCAGAAGATCTACTTATTCCCTCCAGTGAATCTTCTACTGAAAGTCTTACACAAACTCCGCTCCTTCAACGGGGCAGTGGCTTTAGTGGCACCTCACTGGCCAAAGAGTAGTTGGTTTCCTCTCCTCCTCGAGTTGAAACTCCGTCCCCGGATCCCATTCCCCAAACTGACCCAAGTGGTCCAAACTCGGACTGTGTCAGATTCCTCAAGGATAGCCAAAACCCTAACTTTGTGGATTTCATGAAGTTTGCGGCTCGTAAGGATGCAAACATCGACCCGGATAATGTCCTCTTTATAGAATCAGACAAAAGGGACTCTACGATTCGCCAATATGATTCGGCAGTTAAGAAACTAGCAGATTTCTTAAAGAATTCAGATCATTCGGTTATGACTCCTAATTTAGCCATCTCCTTCTTTAGGTCCATATTTGACAAAGGCCTAGCAGCTAGCACTATAACCACCATTAAGTCAGCTCTGAGGAAAGTCTTCCTGGTTGGGTTTAACATTAACCTGGCGGAGTCTTATTTCTCGTCTATTCCAAAAGCATGTGCTAGGCTTCGACCTTCGGTTCGTCCACAAAAGGTCTCTTGGTCTCTAAATGATGTCCTCAAACTTGCCTCCGACACGGACAACAAATCCTGCTCCTATATCACTCTTCTTAGGAAGACTTTATTTCTAACAGCTTTGGCCTCGGGTTCTAGAATCTCAGAACTAGCAGCTCTCTCACGAAACTCAGAAAACATAGATTTCCTCCCTTCAGGGGAAGTACTTCTTTCTCCAGACAGGGCGTTCCTAGCTAAAAATGAAGACCCCCAAAATAGGTGGTCCCCTTGGAAGATTATTCCTCTTCTCCAAGATACTTCTCTATGTCCAGTCACTACTCTCAGGGCCTTTTTAGCCAGGACTGCTACCCGATCGTCTGGCCCCTTGTTTGTCAGAGAACAAGGAGGCACCATTTCCATACGTGGTATTAGGCAACAGATCCTATACTTCATTAAACAAGCCAATCCGGGATCATTTCCCCATGCTCATGATATCCGGTCAGTAGCTACCTCCATCAATTATTTCCAAAATATGGACTTTGATAACCTTAAAAAGTACACGGGTTGGAAATCTCCTATGGTCTTCAAACGCCACTATCTAAAGAACTTACAGGCCCTTAAATACCCAACGGTTGCAGCTGGGAGCCGTATCTCTCCCCAGTGATCTCTTATTCTTCCTTTCATCCATCTCTTTTCTTCTCCCTCCTACCCGCCACTCGCACCACGACGCCGCTTCCTTGGTGGTTCGTTAGCCCTAAGTTTATTACATATTAGGTTAATATGATTTAACTATTATTGTGTTTACCGTAATTTTAGTGTTGGGGTGTTCTTAGCCATGTCAGTTTTGTTGCATGTTGTGCTCTGATACTCGGAGGCTTCCCTGTTATCATGTTTGTTTAGCCTTACACTCACTATGCCCTGTGGCTAGTTTATGATTTATGCTTACTTACCTTAATTATATATGGTTTTCTTTACATGGTGTTTTTTCTCTCCCCTCATTAAATTAGTAGTTATTATTGGGCTTGGAAGGCATTCTCTGGTACATTTTCACCGGCCGCCACAGGTCGACCCAGAAAAGGGATTTTGACGAAGGAAAAATCTGTTTCTGGGGAGAGACCTGTGGCGCCCGGTGAAACCCTTCCCTTTTATTTTACACGATCCCACCCTTTCCTTTCCAAGCCATCATGTCCAATACAGAAGGATGTTGTTCAGATGGTGCTCGCGTCGGGCGTGGGTGGCGTGACTCTGGTAGGTTGGCTAGGGCCTCTGTATCGGCCCATCCCTTTGACGAAGGAATTAACTAAATGGAAGACAACCTGTGAATAGTGGATTTCACGCGCCTTTGCTTTATACACGACACCCACAAGGTGCTCGCGCGAGGGTAGTAACCTCTGCATTCCATGCTTTTATCTTTCTCTGGTATAATTGGAAGATTTTATCAGAAAAGTGTATTAGAAGGACCCCTTTTCACCAGGCGCCACAGGTCTCTCCCCAGAAATAGATTTTTCCTTCGTCAAAATCCCTTATATATATATATATATATATATATATATATATATATATTATATATATATATATATATATATAGATGTATATGTATATATATGTATATATGCATATATATATATGTATATATATATATATATATATATATATATATATATATATATATACATACAGTATATATATATATATATATACATATATATATATATATATATATATATATATATATATATATATATATATATATATATATATATATATGTGTGTGTGTGTGTGTGTGTGTGTGTGTGTTTGTGTGTGTATGTGTGTGCCCAACCACACACACACACATATATATATATATATATATATATATATATATATATACATATATATATATATATATACATATATATATATATATATATATATATATATATATATATATGTTTGTGTGTGTATGTGTGCACCCACACATATATATATATATATATATATATATATATATATATATATATATATATATATATATATATATATATATATATATATATAACAGTATATATACATATATATAGATAGATAGATAGATAGATGAATAGATGATGGTCCTTTGCAAGAAAACTAATTAAGTTTGGGTTTGTAAATAGATGTATCTTGTAGGCTAAATGCAGTGTCTACTGAGTTAGGTTATGCTCAGTATGGGGCTCCGAGCATCGAGCGCACAGGTATAAAACATGTCATCATACTGATGTGTGCTGGTTAAGTTGAGGAACACTGTTGAAGCGCTTCTGTGAATTGCGTTTTGGAATTCAAATTTTTGAAGAAAAAGGAAAGTAAGTGCACGTTCTTGATGAAAATTTTTGGGCTGAAGGATTTAGCTTTCATTTTGGATATCAAAAATCATTTGAATAATGACTGAATTCTCTGCCTTGAATCGTGCATTTGAAATCAAACTATTCCAGCGTTAATTGCAGCACATAATCTTACACATTTCCCCCAATTTGAATTCCAAGCAAAATGTAAATAACCTTGATGATGGTGACCACGCAGAGAAAATATCAAAGCTTAGAGATGAGTTTAAAAACATATTTAATGACTTCAAATGCATGGAAAATGAAATTGCTGTCCTTAGAAATCCATATTCATTTGATGTTTATGTATGACCTGAACCTCTGCAACTTGAAATAATTGACATGTATTGTGATTCAGTGTTAAAAGATAAGCTTTCCAGCTGTCAAATGGAAATGTTTTATCAATATGTTGATCAAAAATATCCCAAGGTAAAATATTTGGCATTCAAAATCATGTCTATGTATGGAAACACATTTGCCTGAGAATAGTTATTTTCAATTTTGAACATGAACAGGTCAGGTTCCCGGGTACGTTCAAAACTCACTTAAAATTGCTGCTGCTCTGTCTTGTACCCAAAATTTTGATGGGCTAGTCAAGAAAAAGACATCTCAAGTATCAGAATGTTTTGAAAATGAGATTGAATGTATTTTTCATGTTATCCTTGTGGAAAGTATTTCTTTTATTTGGGGTCGAGCCATGTCGTCCTAATGGAAATTCCCTTCGGCTGCTTCCTACTGTATAATATTTCTGCGAGTGATATTACATGAGAATTACCGTCAGGTATCACGGGGTTCCAGCCCCCAGAACGACTATCCGTAGATATCGTGTATAATCAGGGATGTATCTTAAGATAACCATAGATATCTGCACCCCCAATAGACTTTACCCAGTCTAATCCACTAAGGGAAGGATAAGTGAGGAGCCGTTACATATCCTCTCACCTTTCGGTGGTCCCATACGTCACTGGCGCTCTATTCCATTGATCTCAGCTTCACGCTACTGTTGTATTGTTTTGTTGTGGGCTCTTTATCAGCTTATTTTCAAGTTTTTCTTTGTTTAATGGCTTCCTCTTCTTCGTTTAAGTTGAGTACCTACCTTTCTTTGCAGTTTGGTTTAGTTGTAAATGTTTTGGATCCCTACGGGGAAAATTATTTAGATTTTACAATTGAGTCCAGCTAGCTTGAGCATCGGGTTTTGTACCTGATCGCCCTTATTTTCGTGTTCACTTGTTTTATTGTGCAAGCTTCACGTTAGCTAGTAGTTTGTTTAGCATTGTGATGCTTTGGGCTCTATTTTAAGTTTGCATTTACATCTCATTTTTGTATTTTATGTTTTTGTGGGTGCGCGTCAGTTTCGGTTAGCTTAGCCTAGAGAGGGTAAATTTTCAGTTGAAGACGGAGTCGCCGATGTCGATTTGGTCTATTGTTCCGGACTCTTTGAGAGTGGTTTTTGAAGAAAAGTTATATTCATGAATAATACTTTTCTTCAAAAGGTCTTGCACATATTGTTCCAGATGAGGTGTTGACTTCTGGAAAAATCTCCTGAGCTTTGGAGGCTATTTCTTCCACTTCCAACCCAAACTGTTGGAAATGACGCTCTGTGTCCAAGGACTGAACGCCCACCAGTCCTTGAACAAGTTTAGCTGTCCCCCTATCGGAATATCCGCATTGTTTGACCTGAGGATGTGCACCCCTTCCTCCTCTACCGCCTCAATGACCATGACCTCTTGATCTGCCTCCTCTGTCTGAGCGGCCTCTACCGCCTCTTTCTCTCTTATGGGATCGAAAGGACGGCGACCCCTGCTCATACACCGGATTGAAAGCCAGGGACTGTGAAGTCACCGTATGAGGAACGGCAATAAATGTTCTGAGGAGCATTGGCAGGGGAAAGAGCAAACGACTTCCTGAGATAGCTTGGTTTGCGGGACCTCTTCGGCTGAGGTCCTACCACAGGAGTGGATTTTCTCTTTAGAGAAATCCCCCACTTCTGGAACAGGCTCTTATTCTTGGCTGCAGCTTTATCCAAAACCTCCTTCACTAACTTCTGGGGAAACAGATCTTTACCTCATATACAAGAGTCGATGAGACGTTTTGGCTCATGACGTATAGTAGCTGAAGCGAGAACATGTTCTCTATAGACTCTACGAGCCTGAAAGAAAGTATAGAGGTCCTGCAAACCAACCTATCTCAGAAAGTCGTTTGCTCCTTCCCCTGCCAATGCTCCTCAGAACGTTTTTTGCCGTTCCTCATACGGTGACTAAACAGTCCCCGGCTTTCAATCCGGTGTGTGAGCAGGGCTCGCCGTCCTTTCGATCCCATAAGAGAGAAAGAGGCGGTAGAGGCCGCTCAGACAGAGGAGGCAGATCAAGAGGTCATGGTCATCGAGGCAGTAGCGGAGGAAGGGGTGCACATCCTCAGGTCAAACACTGAGGATATTCCAATAGGGGTCAGCTGAACTTGTTCAAGGACTGGTGGGCGTTCAGTCCTTGGGCACAGAGCGTCATTTCCAACGGTTGGGTTGGAAGTGGAAGAAACATCCTCCAAAGCTCAGGAGATTTTTCCAGAAGTCAACACCTCATCTGGAACAATATGTGCAAGACCTTTTGAAGAAAAGAGTCATTCGTTGCACGAGATTTATGAGATTTCAAGGTCGTCTATTTTGCGTGCCAAAAAAAAGATTCGATCATACCTCAAACTATTCTCGACTTGTCCCGTCTAAACCTGTTTGCTCAGTGCGACAAGTTCCGGATGCTGACTCTTTCGCAGATACGGATCTTACTACCCCGGGAGGATTACACTGTCTCTATAGATCTTACCAATGCTTATTGACATCTTCCGATAGTTCGATGCTTCTCCCCCTACCTTGGTTTCAGCCTGGAGCGAAAGGCTTATGTATTCAGAGCTATGCCATTCAGGCTCAACATACCTCCGAGAATTTTCACGAAGGTTATCCACGCAGTTGTTCAACAGTTACGGGAAAAAGACCTTCAAGTAGCAGCATAACTGGACAACTGGCTCGTGTGGGCTCCTTCAGCAAGGGAGTGCACAAAAGCAACATATCATGTTGTCAAGTTTCTGCAATCCCTAGGATTCCAGATCAACTTCAAAAAGTCAAGACTGAACCCAGCTCAGGTTTTCCAGTGGCTGGGGATTCATTGGAACCTAAAATCTCATACCCTGTCCATTCCTCCTTCCAAGAGGAAAGAAATAGCACAGTCAGTTCGGTCTTTGATCAAGTCGAGAAGGACCACCAGGCATTGCCAGGAAAGGGTTCTGGGCTCATTACAGTATGCCTCCATACCAAACCCTCTCCTCAAGATCAGACTTAAGGATGCAAGCAGAATTTGGAAGAAGAGAGCCTCCACAGCTCTCCGCGATCATCAAAAGGTGACCCCGGCATTACTACGACAGCAACTTCATCCATGTTCTACTGCCATAAGTCTTTCCAAGACAATTCCATTGCGCTTTCCTCCTCCTGTATTGATTCTTCATAAGGACGCCTCATTGGACGGTTGGGGGGGTGTCATACCCCACTCATGGAAGTGCAAGGCGGTTGGTCTCAGAGATTCAAGCAATTCCGCATCAATATTCTGGAGGCCATAGCAGTCTTCTTATCCCTCAAAAAGTTACACTGGAACAATATTCCCATCCGGCTAGTCTTAGACAGTAAAGTAATAGTTCATTGCATCAACAGGCAAGGGTTAAGATCTCCCCAAATAAATCATGTAATGTTTGCTATTTTTTGTTGGCTCAGAGGAAGAGGTGGCATCTGTCAGCTTCTCACCTTCACGGAGTTCGGAATGTGATGTCAGACTCCCTATCTCGAACACATCCTCTAGAGACGAAATGGTCTCTAGACGAAAAATCATTCTCTTTCGTGCAGGAGTTAGTCCTTGGTCTTCAAGTAGATCTGTTTGCAACGAGTCTCAACAAGAAACTTCCCAGTTATGTGGTACCAGATATGGACCTGGCGGCAGTGGGCATGGATGCGATAAACATTAATTGGAATCGGTGGGAGAGAATTTATATGTTCCCACCCTTCAATCTTCTCATGAAAGCGTTGGACAAGCTTCGTTCGTTCAGGGGGGCATCAGCCCTAATTGCTCCTCTATGGCCGAAGAGCAACTTGTACCCTTTAGTGACGGAAATGAACCCTAGGTTGTTGCCTATACCCATCCCGAGTCTGTCCCAAGAAGTACAGAGGAAGACTGTCTTCGCTTCATCATGGAAAACGAAAACCCTTCATCTCATGATTTATTCGCATTAGCCCTAGAAAAGAGTTTCAAAATTCAACGAGACAAATTAGCATTTGCAGAAAATTATAAAACTTCCACTACTTTGAATCAGTACGTAACCTCATGGAAGAAATGGGTCCGATATGTGAAAGATAAAAATCCTCCTTCTATCACTATGGATTTTTGTTTAGGGTTTTTGATTTCGTTGTACAAGTCGGCTCTGGCTAGACCCATTTTATATAACTTTGACATAGATTTTAATTCATACTTCTTCAAAAAGATTCTGAAAGCTGGTGCAAGGTTAAGACCAGCGGCTTCTCTGAAACCGATCTCCTGGTCGTTGGATATAGTGTTACAATTGGCTTCGGAAATTGACAATCAAACAGCGTCTTTACGAGATTTATCTCAAAAAGTGATTTTCCTAATCGGTATGGCTTCAGGTGCTGGAGTTAGGGAAATTGTGGCTCTCTCGCGGGATGAAAGTCACATAGAATTGACAGACAATGGGGAGGTTAATTTATACCCTGATCCTACCTTTTTGGCTAAGAATGAGCTTCCATCTAAACGTTGGGGACCGTGGAAAATAGTTCCCCTCGTAAGTGATCTCGCTCTGTGCCCAGTGCAGTGTTTAAAAACATATCTTGACAGAACAAAGAATTTTAAAAGGGGTCAGTTATTTAGAGGTAAAACGGTGGGATCAGAATTGTCTTTGAAACAAGTGTGAGCAAAATTGGCATATTTTATAAGGAGTGACCCCGGCTAGCACGTCTTTTGGTCATAATCCTAGGAACCCAACTAGCATGTCTTTTGGACATGATCCTAGGAACCCGGCTAGCATGTCTTTTGGTCATGATCCTAGGAAAGTGGCTTCCTAACTGAACTTTTTTCAGTATATGTCCTTTGAAGTTTACAGGTTTATACTGGTTGGAAGTCCACCAGGGTGTTCTTCAAGCATTATATGAAGCAACTGGATGATTTACGTCACTTTGTGGTGGCAGCAGGTAGTGTTATTAAACCTGCTGCAACGCGGTAGCCCTCAAGTGCGTCCCTGGTTTTTTGCTTCATGATCATCATTAAACAATTTAGAATTTTATTTCCAGGATTCAATTTAGTTTCTCTGAATTTTACATGTGTACCTAATTCTAGTATAGTATACCTACTTTAGAACTGAGCTTATAATAGTTCAGTTTACGCTGTTAGGTATAAGACTGTATTTTGAATTTGGCCATATTTGGCTTAAATTCTATCATAAGACTTCCTTTTTATGGGGATTTAGGACATATTAATTGGTTTTCCCCTCATGATTAATTAAGTACAAATTATTCGAGGGTATATACTGTAGTTGGGTACATTAATTGATCAAAATGCTTTTCATTTAACTTGTATTAATTTTTGCTCAAATATTTTGGTAATAAAAGGTTGTATACTGTTGGATGCATTTTATTGCTAGACCTAATTCCTTTTAGTGACAATATAAGCAGTATACTATGGTTACTTTATACTCTTACTGAACCTTATGGATCTGCTTGCAGATGAGTATTTTGTTCCATGCTGATTACTTACTGCGCTTATGATATTGGTATTGTTTATAACATCTCGCTTTTATGGGGAGTGTTCTTCACCACGGGCGTGGTTGATGGCCGGTCACAGATCTATCCCCCTTAGAAGTCCATCATATTTACCAAATTCAGATTGGTTTGGGCTCAAACTTAAGGTAGAAATTGATAATTATGCTTCGTCACATAAGTGGGGAGCATTTTTTACTTTGAGGTTTTTCATGCAAAGCGCCACACCGAGTATAGATAATTCTCTGGTACACTTCCATCAGGACAACATGGCTCGAGCCCAAAAATAGGATTTTGACGTAGGGAAAATCTATTTTTGGGTAAGATAGCCATGTCGTCCTGATGGCCCACCCGTTACTTCCTTTTTCTACCACTACTTTGCTCATTGGAGGCTTCTATTTCACAGTAGCTCAGCTGCGATGTGGAATGAAGAGGCAGTGGTCGTATGGGAGCCCTGAAAGGTGATAGGATATGTAGTGGCTCCTCACTTATCCTTTCCCTTAGAGAATTAGACTGGGAAAGGTCGATTTGGGGTGCAGATATCTATGGTTCTCTTAGGATACGTCCCTGATTATACACGATATCTTTGGATAGTTGTTCCGGGGGTTGGAACCCCATGATGCCTGACGGTAATTCTCTTTTAATATCAATCGCAGAAATATTAAACAGTAGAAAGTTGCCAGAAGGAACTTCCATCAGGACAACATGGCTATCTCGCCCAAAAATAGATTTTTCCTACATCAAAATCCCTTATATATATATATATATATATATATATATATATATATATATATATATATATATATATATATATATATATATATATATATATATATATATATACACACATATATATATACATATATATAATATATATATATATATATATATATATATATATATATATATATATATATATATATATATACACACATATATATATACATATATATAATATATATATATATATATATATATATATATATATATATATATATATATATATATTATATATATAAATACATATATATATATATATATATATATATATATATATATATTTATGTATATGAATTATATATATATATATATATATATATATGTGTGTGTGTATAAAGAAATATATATATATATATATATATATATATATTTATATTTATAAATATATATATATATATATATATATATATATAATATATATATATATATATATATATATATATATATATATATATATATATATATATATATATATAATGTACTGTATTGGTTCTCTTGCGGCCCTCAAAAATTGAAGTGTTTCAAAGGTGGCCCTTAGGAGCAAATGAATTAGACACCCCTGCTGTAGAGAGTTCGGTTCCCCTGCTGTATAGGGCCAGAAAAGCTGCCACTAAAGGAAAGTGAAAATAAAGGATCTCACTATGCTATATATATATATATATATATATATATATATATATATATATATATATATATATATATATATATATATATATATATATATATATATATATATATACATACATACATATACACTGATGGCCCTAAATCTTCAATTAGTGCTGGCCGTGCTGCAGTAGTCTAAGACAAAACTAGTCAGTACTCATTACCGTTTACTTCTGAACTATCAATTATTTTACTATAAATTTACATTGCTACAACAGTTTTAACCCTGGATAGGTACGCTCCTCGGACACCCCTTTAAGGGTATACTCGGTCGCGCGCGACCCCGACTACGAAAAAAATTCAGGAAAAATTTAGTTATGCATCAATCTGTATTGTTTGACTTGCTAAAAATACTTCAAAGAATGCTAAAAACTACTGAAAATATAAATGATACCCACCTACAAAATAACTTTATTGGAAATATATTAAAAATTTAAGTATACAAAAAAAAGACGACGTAAATATTCACAAAAAATAGAAATATACATATACACATAAATCCCTTTAGGGACACCTTCTTAGATGGCAAAGCAACAGCGTGTAATTGCTGGAAATGAGTTGGACTCATAGAAGTCAAGATCTGAAAGGGGAAAAAAGGGTAACTTTTTTGGCCAATAAAATTTGTCCAAATTTCATGAAATTTTTGGGTACCCAAATGAAATAGGAAGAGGCTAATTTTTTTTATAGAATAAACTCATATTATCCTAGAACAGAAATACATAATAAAATGTGCACTAAGATGTAATTTACTGTTATATCAGGGGCGAAATCTAAAGGTAATTTTTTGACAGCCTAGTTTCACAATGTAAATTTCTTATGAAAATCATTGTATCTCCTATAAAATATGATATTTACGCATTAAAATATACCAAAATATCACGAATTCTATACAGAACAAGAATATATAGAGATATGCCAACTTACCTTTCGGGTATGTCAACAAAATGGCCGCAGACCGCAACACCTCTTACAGCCCAATCTACCACTTGAAATGAAGAATGGGGTTGCAAACTCCATATTATCATCAACATCTCTTTTTAACTCCATTAGAAGCGTGTTGATGACATCCATGCCGAGGGAATACTGCCTTCTGGCCATTATTGAAGATAAATTCAAAATAAATAGAAAAACACCAAATTTGCAAAAAAATAAAAAAAATTCAGAAATTAGCATTTGAGGGAAAATGGACCTCATGGCAATATATGGCATCTAAGCCAAAACCAATGTCATGCAAGTGGTAGACACACCATCCATCCACACTTTCCAACTCTAAAGAACCAAACAAGTATCAACACTGTTCGACAATTTATAATTATGTAATAACTTTGCTGTTTGATCACTTACCTCTATAAAGGTATGTCAGGGTCGAGGTCGACCCCTTGGGGGGTAAAAAAACGGGGAAGGAGGGAAGTTAGACGAAAATCAGTCCTAAAGCAGACAATGGCATGTAGACTAGTCACCCCTTGCAGGTCGATCACTTCCATATTCGAGACAGCTGATGATTTATGGGGAAAAAACAGGTTTTGAAAATGCTGTAGGGGTCGCATACGACCCATCATACCTTTCCAGGGTTAAGAGAATGTGAATCTCAAGATTGGTATTTGCTCTGATTCACAGAATGCAATAAAAGTTCTCAAAGGTTACACACATAAGAAGCAAGTGGTATTACAAATTAAAGAGCTCCTTAACAAATTCTATTCGCAAGGAGCAAATATTTAAATAGCTAGATTCCTGCCCGTGTTAGAGCTTTTGGTAATCATAAGCAGATGCTGCTGCTAAATCCTCCATAAATTTACCACAACTCTTCATTAAACCTTCCTTTTAAGTATTATTCAAGCACAATGAAGCATTTAATAGTAACAAAATAGCAAACTATGTGGAATAATGAACCAGAAAGTAATAAATTGAAACAAATCAGACTGATTGCTTCTTTACGGGAATCATCAGGTATGAAAGATAAAAGGACGTGTAATTACGTATTGGGCTTATGAGATTGACCCAGAGCATATACTTTTAATGTGCACACCTTACGAGACAGCTCCCAAGTGGAGTAATTGAGATATTTTTTTCACCATACTACATTATTTTGTGAATGAAGAGTTTTTTTAAGACAATGAAATTTATATTTTATCAGCAAAGTTATCTGACATTTTATTGAATACAGAGAATTTTTCCATTTTTCAGATTTTAACTCTTAGCTATATATGAAATTTAAATAGCTATATATCATGTGTTTATATTTCAAATTTAGATTTTTAAGAATAAGTTATAATATACTGTATGTTATGTTTTATATCTACCAAATTAATTTGGGCCAGCTCTGTAGGAGTTAAGTTTGACTCGGTGGGTTGGTAAATCTCCTCTCGTGAAAAACATTCTTGCATTTGATTTAACTTACTTTTTTTTCTGTATGTAAGTGTATATATTATTGATTATGTGATTGAGATCTGTTTTTAATGGTTTAGTACTTTACTGAAAATAATTTATTTCCAGATGGTGTCGAGAGGGCCATATACCATACTTTTCAGCGCATAATTTACTTCCTCCAGGCTTCAAATCAGAAGTAATAAAAGGACCGTATGTGATAGACTTTGATACCATAAAAGATCATAGTGTCAACATGGCCATGTTTCTGAATATACTATACTTACCAATGCCAGACTATAGAAATATCATTGACAGAGTGGTGAAAATTCTAAGATTACCAGGTAATTAGTTTTTGTACGACAAATTTTCCCTTAATTGGGAAATACTGTATGTTTTGATGCCTTATATTGTTAAACAGTATTATCAATTCCAGCCGTAAATACAAACATAGGCTTTACTGCTAAGTCAGGGACATTTCCAGATATAAAGATAACCAGTTTAGTGTTTCAATGAATAGAAAGTCTCTGGTTTACAAGTGCTTTTTACTTTGCATTCTTAGTTACAGTACTTTGCCCAATTCCAATATTTAAATATTATGATTTTTTAATATATTTTGTCGGTTTGAAATAATTACAAAAATATTTTATTACAAAATGAGTCTCCATAGATGCAGATTGAAAGGAATTTTATAAAGTTTTTATGAGTGTAAATAATATTGTCTTGTATACATGTAGTCTTTTATTCTTAGCTTTGAAGTGAAAGGAGGCTACGTGTGTACCATATTAAAAGAATGCCTATTCTCGAATGAAAAGCATCTCGTTAGGAAAAGTAAAAATTGACATGAAAATGGCCTAACCTAGACATTTTGTAAAATATTATTTTTTTTTTTTTTTTTTTTTTTTTTTTGCACAGAACTCTTTGTCTGGGGGTCTTTGAACACCGAAACAAATTCAACCAACATGAACCTTGGATGAACCTGTTTTTTAGTTAAAAATCAAATTGGCTGCTAGATTTTCCTAAAAGATGTATTTTATGCACTGGCCGGCACCAGGCATCAGAATTTTATATCGATAATTGGTGAACATATTTGAGAGGATTTATTTTCATAAAGATCCTAAACTCAGTTTCCAGCATGGCTGCCATTTTTTTAAACATGGCCACCATCAGGATGACACTTCATTTCACACTTGAAGACAACCAAGTATTTGCACACTTAGTCATACAATCACAAGTTAAATGATCTTTAACATATCAGGCCTGTTATCACTCTGACTGTGGTATTTTATATACACATTTGTTCAGGGCAAAATGGAAATATAGTTAAAAAAGGGATTAATATGGTGAATCTCATACGAAAATATAATATTATTATTATTATTATTGCTTACTAAGCTAAAACCCTAGCTGGAAAAGCAGGATGCTATAAGCTCAAGGGCTCCAACGGGGAAAATAGCCCAATGAGGAAAGGAAATAAAGAAATATATAAACTACAAGAGAGGTAGTTAACAATTGAAATAAAATATTTTAAGAACAGTAACAATATTGAAATAAATCTTTTATATAAACTGTAAAAACTAAAAAACTAAAAGAGGAAAATAAATAAGAACACTGTACCCGAGTGCATCCTCAAGCAAGAGAACTCTACCTCAAGGTAGTGGAAGACCATGGTACAGAGGGTATGGCACTACCAAAGACTAGAGAACAATGGTTTCATTTTGGAGTGTCTTTCTCCTAGAAGAACTGCCTACCATAGCTAAATTCTCCTTTACCCTCTCCGAAAGGAAAGTAGACACTGAACAATTGCAGTGCAGTAGTTAACCCCTTGAGATAAGAAGAATTATTTGGTTATCTCAGCGTTGTCAGGTATATGAGGACAGAGGATAATATGTAAATAATAGGCCAGACTATTACTCGTATGTGTAGGCAAAGGGAAAATGAGCTATAATCAGAGAGAAAGATCCAATGTACTACTGTCTTGCCAGTCAAAGGACCCAATAACTCTCTAGCTGTAGTACTGTATCTCAATGGATCACTGGTGCCTTGGCCAAGCTACTACTGTTATCAGACTTCACACTTCAGGAACAAATGCTAGAACATACCAGTCAATATGTGCACGCTGAAGTCCAACTGATCATTCCTTTCTATATACTGTATATCCATCAATTAGTGCATATCCTTATAGCTTTCATTATTGCCCTTTTGTTCGCAAATCTTAGTTTAAATATATATTGTGTTTCCCCTTGTATTGGGGTTGTGGCAACAGTATGTCCAGGTTGATGTGGAAATTACTCTGTAGCTTGGTAATTTATGTGCCTTTGTGTATATATATATATATATATATATATATATATATATATATATATATATATATATATATATATATATATTAAATGATCATTATGACTAATTCATTAATCCAGAAGGTATGCATAAATAGTTGCTGAATCATATTGTACAACCATTGAAACTCACAATTGTTAGAATTGCTTGGATGGTGTACTAGGCTAAATACTATGCAAAGTGCTGTAGATTGTACATGTAAGACTGCTTAAAACTGTGCTCATGCTTTAATGAACCACTTGTGGAAGGGTTTTTAATTTTGATGAGCATTGGCAAACTCTTTTGGAGTGGAATTTGGTCAGACATGACCATCAAACAATATGATGAGAGCTAGGAAAACACAGGAAGGCCAAATAAACATCACATACAAAGAGGCAGCACAGACAAATTGGCTCCTTTGTCCATATCATGACCTAGTTCACAGATTCCTGTGTTGTTTGAACAATGGTTTCATTGGGACCTGGTCAGAACAACATTGAGATGTTCATCCAAGAAACATCAAGCAAGACTTGAAAGATCTAAAGAAATTTACAAAGTTCCTTGAAAGTCATAACTTTTTTGTGAGCAAGGATGGGAATTAGGTTAACAGGAATTATTGCTAATGAAAGGATGAATATTGATTTTGGAGGATCTAGGATCCTCTGTATGACAAGAAATAAGGAGAAATTTCTCTAAAAACACCACATCAGGCTATAAATTTTGTGGCAATGCATAAACCACTTAAGGTTGAAAGTGAACCCATTTATATGTCATCTAGTGAACTATACCAAAGTTTGCTGGTCCATTGCAGCAAAGTGTATTTTCTCATGATTTAGCAACTGTCGCACCTGCTCTCTTTCATGATGATGGGAGCATGCAGAAATCACAGAAACCACAGCTTGCAAAGCCTCTGATTCAGATGAATCCAAAGGTTTGTATCAATGATTACAATAGATCAGTTCCAAAAATCATTTATGGATGTACGCTCATCCATCAGATACCTTGGCCTAAGGTTGGAAATATTGGAAATGTCTGTGAACTCTCCATATCATTTGTTAAATGTGGAAGGGTGAGCAAGTGCTTACGTGGGTAACATTTGTCAGCTATGAAATCAAAACAACCTAAAATCCTGAACAAAAGCTCAGACAACTGCACCATGCATAAGCTCCAGACATTTTGATGTTTGTGTACACACCAGTGCCACAAAACAAGACTGCCTTTCTTGCCATATGAAGAATAAGCAAAAGTTCATCAAACTATTAGGAACACTTCTTGAGGAGGCCAGTATTTCTGTGAAGTATGGCGAGGATAATGTTATTGCCACAAAGTTCTTCAGCTAACACAGGGATACAAAGAGGTTTGTGTCCAGGCTGAAGATAGACATTTTGATACTCCTCTTGTACCACCTAAAAAAAGACAACCATCTTCATAGTGACAAGACAACATACAATAGCTATTCATAGCTTCCATCAGTCTTTGGGAAAGGAATTGCGCAAGAACTTGTTATTTGTGCATGCTGTCTGGCTGTGATACCACTTCAGCATTCTTTGGAATGGGCAAACTGAAAATGTTGAATATTCTCACATCATTAGCTGAAGTGCAAAAACTGATGAAGTTATTTGGGGACACATCAGCTGATAAGGAAACCATTGAAAATGCAGAAGAGAAGTTTTTTGTGTGCCCTTATGGTGGTGCATGAGACAAAAGTATGACTTTGAACATGATATGCTATCTGATTGTAATTTCCCCAATTATGTCCTTTTGGAGCACATGCCACCTGTAAGTAGAGCCTTCCACTTTCACTCTGTAAGGGTGCATCAGTTCTGAAAAAGGAGGAATATGGCTTCAACATTGAAAATGGGTCAGTTGTACGAATTAGCACTGATATAAAGCCTGCACCACCAAATCTCCTACAGGATATTCGTTGCTCATGCAAGAGCTACTTGAGTGCCTCCAAGACATGGACAACAATGTTTAGAATGCATCTCCTACTTTTCTTCATAGCTATTTGACAGACACTTCTGTCACAAAACTCAAACATTTCATGTCATAAAACATGATAATGGTATTAGTTCCAACACTAATAAAAACCCTTTCACTCTTTATTATGGAATACACTTTTGGTGAAGCTAGAAGACTAGCCATGAGATTTTTAGCGAGGCGCAACTACCCCACTGCTAGTTAGCGCAGGTGTTGGGGGTAGTACCGGCTACCCTGCTCACACACACCTGTGTTGTCTTGTCACTTTGGCTTTTGGCTATGCTGAGAGTAGACGTCCTCTCTCTCTACCACTGTTTACTGACTATTATTTGACTAATTTTTATTTCTTTACTTTATCTTTTCAGGTGTGATTGTTTCTTCTTCTTGGCCAGCATGCGGACTTATCCTGGAGCAATCAAGAGTGACCCACATTCCCTGTGTCCGGCCTGCAGATGACGTTCGTATACTCAGGAGGATACCAACGTTAATGCCAAGAGTGGTCATCCTCCCAGTGGGAGAGGATTGCTAGAAGGCGGAAGAAGGCTAAGAGAGATTTGTCTCTTTCAGGGTCATCTTAAAGGGGAAGAAACCTCGGCTTCATTCTTCTGTTCCTCGATCTCTGCCTGAAGCTCCTCCTTGATCACCCTCTGCGGGGGATCGATCGTTTAGTAGAGGTGACTCATTAATGCTTGGACAATCCTTAGGGGAGGACTCCGCTGCTTTCCCTAGCGAAGCGGCGCTGCCCTCTTCCTCGGGTAACTTTTTCACTTGATGGTGTACTCCAGCTGTGACTGTCCTTGGGGATTGCTGGTCCCCCGTAGAAGGAGGGTCTCCTTGAGCTGCTGCTGTTGGGGCACAGAGGAAGCGTACACCGGCTTCCTCAGAGGTTGGCCTCAATCTTCCTCGTAGAGACTCCGAAGGTTTTGCACTGTCGGAGTCTCTAGTGTCACGACCTATGGAAGTGTCTGCTCCTGCACCATCACCGCCTCCATCGTCTTCGCTCTTGGCAGTTCCTGATCAGCATGCTGACGACAGCACTATCCCACGTTCTTAGCATGCTCAGCCGCCGGAGGGAGGTGGAGGTCCGAAGCTTGTTCTTTTTCTCCTCCATGCAGGGCTAAAAGAAGGATATTGGAGTGTGGTTCGTCAGAGCGTGAGGACGAGGTAGCTTGTAGGCTGGTTGTAACTGCGATACCTCACCGACGAGTTCGGCGATTCCAGCAATCTACTTTCTTTTCATGCCCTTCCAGTTTGTCTCACCCAGCTGTCTCATCCTGCCCAGCTGTCTTGTCTCGCCCCTTGTCAAAGTCATCGTTTTTCAACTGGAAATATTGTTTTCATGTTGAAGGATTGTGACGGGCAAGAGAGCCCTTAAACTTTGGGGATTTACTCCCGCAGTTTGAATCTAAAATTTTCCCCTCTGAATATTACTTCGACCGTCTTCTTATTTTATAAACTTTCTTTCGTCTTGCTCTGTGAGTTATATAACCCTTGTTATATATACGTATATATGTACATATATCTATTTTTTTCATTATTATTTTTTTTTCTAGTAGATATCTAAAAAAGGAACATAAAATTTATAATAATCGTGATTTATTAATATTATCTTTAAATGCCCGTATCTCAAAACTCTACTTATTGACCTTCAAATTCTATCTTCTCCCTTAGTTATAAAGATGTAGCATTGAAATTTTATGTATAAATTAAAAAGACATTATAAAACAATCTAATTGAGCCATTTTTCCAATTTTTTTTCATATTTTTTTTTTTACTTTTTCCCCAGATTTACAGGATTTATTTTTTTTACCATAATGAAAAAAAATTCATATCTAGCAAAGAAATTATTAGTAAAAACTCTCTATTTGATTGGAGGACTCTTAAGAAATGTGAGATTCTATAGAGGTGCAGATATTGGTAGTGATCACCAGCTCCTCATTGCCACACCAAACAATTCATCTTCACCAAAGGGATTGCTGCACTGTAATTGTTCAGTGGTTACTTTTCTCTTACTTTCATTTTCCCTTTGCCTCTACACACTCCGAATAGTCTGGCCTATTCTTTTACATATTCTCCTTTGTCCTCATACACCTGACAACGCCATGCAATTCTTCTTCACCAAAGGGGTTACTGCACTGTAATTGTTCAGTGGTTACTTTCCTCTTGGTAAGGGTAGAAGAGACTCTTTAGCTATGGTAAGCAACTCTTTTAGGTGAAGGACACTCCAAAATCAAACCAATGTTCTCTAGTCTTGGGTTGTGCCATAGTCTCTGTACCATGGTCTTCCAATGTCTTGGGTTAGAGATGTCTTGTTTCTATCTTGTTTCTCTTCCTCGTTATTTTCAAGTTTTTATAGCTTCTCTATGAAAGATTTATTTTAATATTATTGTTATTAAACTTCTCCTGCAGTTTTTCCTTATTTCCTTTCCTCACTAGGCTATTTTTCCTGTTGGAGCCCTTGGGCTTATAGTATCCTGCTTTGTAGCTTAGCAAGTAATAATAACAATAATACCTTGCTAGGCGGTATATCTTAGTAATCCATGTTTACCAACGGTAATATAAGCGGATAAGCAACCTGGAGGAGTAACGAGAACTTTGTGTGTGGAGGAAATATCCCCTCTAAATCTTGAAGAAGTCACAGTTAGCAGGATGACAGATGGTGTTTAAGGCGATAGACAAAGATGTCTCTTTAGCTTTTATTCCTGATGCCTGCCAGATGATCTTACTGGAATTAGTAAAGGACCAGCAGGGGTCACTTGCCTTAGTTACATAGGCACTGCACATCACATAGAACTGGCTATCCTTTGATGAATTTAGCCAATGAATCCTCTATGGATTTAGTCTTTCAATGGGTAGAGAAGATGACAGAATGGCCCCCTGTCCTGGGCGTAGCGCGGTGCTAAAAATCTCCAGGTTTATAAATACTAAAGAAAAATTTAAAAATTTGTAATTGTATTGTTAGAGCCATGAATCAGATTGGGAGGTTACACCAAGTGGAGAATTTTTCTATGAAATATAGTCTGGATATCTTGGCCCTGAGTGACACACGTTGTAAGGGGATTCTATGAGCAATTCTATGAGCAATTCTTACACCATAGCCACTTCCTGAATTCATAGCTTTGTCAGCCTCATTTGCTTTACTGTCGAAATATTCTCCCCAGTCATTTCAGGGTTTTCTTTTGACCGCACAATCAGCACTGGAATACTTAGTGTAATCTACAGTGAACCCTCGCTACTTCACGGTTCGACCATCGCGGATTCACCACTTCGCGGATTTTTTTCATAACCCATATATATATACATATTGGTAATAACAAAATCAACATACTGTACTGAATAATCAATATAATCGATGCAAAAACTAACCTATACACAGATGTGTACAGTATATGCGTTTGTTTCTTCATTATGATCAGAGAAACGTAAACAAAACATTGGTTGCCATTTTTTATTGTGCTTTTTGGCGTGTTTAGGAAACGCATGATATAAAATCGCCTTTAATATTTGTGCCTGTTTTAGTTTAGGGTACTGTAGTACATGCATTAAGTGTTCTGTACATTAAAGGGTAGTTTGTTAACAGTACTACGTACAAGGGAAGGTTTTAAAAGTCTGAATATACATGTTAAATAAATAGGTAAATATGGTGTCACTACTTCGCGGATTTTCACCTATTGCGGCCGGGTCTGGAACCTATCTACCGCGATAAACGAGGGTTCACTGTACCTTGTAATTTTCATTACTTCCTCGAAAAATTTCAACAATCAATTTCTGTCTTTGTCTCCTTTTTATAGTATCCCAAGTATCATTCGATATCCATGGCTTTCTCCTTGTAACCACATGTCCTAAGACTTCCCTACCAACTGACTGATATATGTTCTGAATATCACACCATTCTTCATTAATTGCCTTTTCTTCGTCTATTAATATCTCTAAGACTGCAAATCGATTCCTACATTCAATTGTAAAAGTTTCTCTGTGCTCTTCTTCTAAAAGCTTAGTTGTATCAAACCT
Source organism: Palaemon carinicauda (assembly GCF_036898095.1). Classification (NCBI taxonomy): domain Eukaryota; kingdom Metazoa; phylum Arthropoda; class Malacostraca; order Decapoda; family Palaemonidae; genus Palaemon; species Palaemon carinicauda. The sequence goes on from NC_090742.1 coordinate 49,221,978, forward strand.
AGTTATTCTATCCATCTCTCTGTTGGGTGCTGTCAGTTTGAATTTCAGTGTGACAATGAGGCGCTGGTGATCACTACCAATATATACACCTTTATAGCTACTTACATTTCTCATAGTCCTCCTTCTCTCTTTATTAATGGCAATGTGAGCTATCTGATTTGTCTAGTTGCCACGTGGTGAAGTCCATGTATACCTGTGGATGTTCTTGTGTTGAAAAAGAGTACCTCCAATGACAAGATTGTTTGCTGAACAGAAACTTATGAAATGTGGTCCATTTCCATTTGCAACTTTACCAAGACCCTCGACAACCATCACATTCTCTATTCCTTGATTATTTCTTCCAACTTTAGCATTGAAGTCGCCAATCACAATTTTCTTATCTCTCCGAGGGAGCTCATCTATTACCCTCTGCAGTTCTTCATAGTATTCATCTATACTTTCTTCATGGGAATCATTAGTTGGGGCATAGCAAACTATAACACTCATATTGCACTGCTTTGATTTGAACTTTGCTATTTACAGCTAGCCACTCAGTTAATGCCTTTTTTACTCTTGGCATCATTAACATTGCTACCCATTCTCTTCCAACTCCATATGATCTTCCTGAGTAGAGTATATATATATATATATATATATATATATATATATATATATATATATACATATATATATATATATATATATATATGCATATATATATATATATATATATATATATATATATATATATATATATATATATATATATATATTTTGCCTTGGTCTAAAGCAGCCTTTCTCAACTGGGGGCCATGAGTGGACGCTGGAAAACAGCAATTCAGAATGCAGAAGTTTTGAATGTATAATTAAGGTGATGAGATTCCGGTCATAGGGGAAGAGTTTTTTATTTTAAACCATTTGCCTAATTATTTTTTTCCTTAGTGTTTAGGTCAGGATAGTGTCTGACTCAGAGTAAAGAAGGTAGCAGAGTTTACCCTCAATTTTGAAAGAGAAAACGGAGCCCACAGAGCATTCATAGAATCCATAGAACCCACACTTACCTATTCAACACCGAAATTGAACGTACTGAAAACGAAGCAGAGGCGCTCACAGAGTTGAAGGTTTCAAAAGCAATGAAGCTGGCCTCCAGTAACAGAGAAGACCTCTCCAGCTTCTGGTTGTCTGTTCAGGATGCATATCCACTACTCAGCAAGAAGGCATCCATAATGCTCATTCAATTCGCCACAATATACCTTTGCAAATCTGGATTTTCTGACCTGGCAACCATTAAAATTATGTCGAGAAACCGTCTTGATGTTGGGAACGATATTCGCCTTGTCACATGAGCCCAACAGCAAGTCTCATTAATTGTATTGTTCAGCAAAATTTTTTACTTTGATTTATAATTCTAGAGTGACGGAGTAAACAACCTAAAACAAAATCTGATTTTTTTTTCTTTTGAAGGGCAGGGGCCCACGAGTTTTTGCGACTTGGTGGGGTGGGAGGAGGGGCGGCGGCATGGGCCATCAAAGGTTGAGAAATGTTGGTCTAAAGTTTCTTTACCAATCCCCTTACAACGTGTTTCACTTAGGGCCAAGACATCCAAACTATATTTCATAAATTCACTTTCCACTTGCTGTGACTTCCTATCTGATTCATGCTTTTAACATTCCAATTACCTATTTTTCATTTTTTCTTTAGTATTTGTAAACTGTGAGATTCTTCATATCCCGCTATGCCATGGACTGGGAGCCATTCTGTCATCTTCTCTTTCCATGACTGACTAAATCCATAGAGGAATCATTGGCTAGATGCATCAAAGGATAGCCAGTTCCTTGTGATGCACAGTGCCCATCTAACTAAGACAAGTGACCCCTGCTGGACCATACTAATTCTTGTAAGATCAACCGACAGGCATCAGGACTAAAAGCCAAAGAGACAGTTTGTCCTTTGCCATAAAGCCAATCCATCACCCTGCTGCCAGTGACTTCATCAAGATTTAAGGGGGGGGCGCCCATTTCCTCCACACCCAAGCTCTCATTATTCCACGAACTTGCTCATTCGCTTATACTAGTACAACCATTGGCAAACATGGACTGCTAAGATATACCATCTATATATATGTATGTATATATATATGTATATATATATATATATATATATATATATATATATGTGTGTGTATATAATGTATATATATGTAATATATACTGTATATATATATATATATATATATATATATATATATATATATTTATATACATAAATATGTATATATATATATATATATATATATATATATATATATATATATATATATATATATATATATATATATACAGTATATATATATATATATATATATATATATATATATATGTATATATATATATATATATATATATATATATATACTGTATATATATTGACAAAGAATGTCAGTTTATAAAAACAATTAAAGTAAGGAGAGTCGTGGTCAGAAAAAAACAAGCGATTAAGCTTCAATAACAGTGTATATTCCAGAGTATTTGTCACACAATGAGCACAGAACCTTTGATTATAACTTTTTTTCAAATTTCAATTGAGAGTGCGGATCTCTTGAACTAGGAACAACTTAATTGACTCTCCTATTAATAGTTCTATGTATTCTTACTCAAATCTCAACTCTGAATTATCAACTAAACACTGTAGAGTTACTGTTAACCAAGTCACGCAAGAGGGAATGGGGATACAGAAGGACAACATTAACTCCACATGTTTAAAGTCTAAATCACTAAAGAAAACTGTACTAAAAAGAGGTAGTGCTTTATCATTTCTGGTGTTCTTCTCAGAGGTACTCTTCTTTTCCCCATATTCCCCACTTCCCTATCCTTATCCGTCGTCGTCGTCCCCATGCTATTCGTTTCGTGAGATTATCTGGGCCTGCTGCTTGGTGATGGGCGGTCAGAGCCTTTCCTCTGGATAGTAGTGAAGCCCAGCGTCGAATGGAAGATGCTTGTACTGCTTATTGCAAAAGCCCCCACCACTTTCCTTCCTCTGGCATTTACATGAGGAATACAGAAGAGCCTCAGTTTGTCTATGCTTAGTCAACAATTTTATCCCGACAGCTTGCGCAAGAGAGACTCACAAATGTTTCTCACAGGGTCTTGGGTCACCATTCCCATGGCCCTTCTTCTAACGGTTATGCGGGACATCATTAGATATTTTGTTATTCACAAATTTATGTGACAATGTCCCCCCCCACTAAATTTCAAACTCAACAGACTCTGAGAACAACAAATTTACTTTTAAAAGAAGAATAACACTATTGGCTTGGAAAAAACATTCCCACGGAATTTAGAAAGTCCTAAAGAGTAAGACACGATTTGGAGACAAGCCTTGCCCAACAAAACATGGGTAAACAAAACATAGAATTAATTTAATTCAACACTAACAGATGTGCGTGATTACACTACATTATTTAAAATAAAACTTGGAGAAAAAAGATTGGTTATCAGTCTTTAACATCTACCGTTTAAAAATCATATGAACAAAAATAATTCATATTGGAGTATATATGGCACTGTGTAATATCAAAACACAAAATCATAGAATAAACTCAAGAGTAGGTACAACAGAACATAACTTCTTATCCCAAGATACTGAACTCAATCTAATCCCTCGGGTAATTAGTGAATGCAATTAACGAACTATGGGTTAGGCAAGCAATCTCCTACACATTAGGCATACAACTGGACCTGGACCTCTCCCCTGAGTTTGAAAGAGATCTAGGATGTAGCACAGGCTTACACAAGCATGACACACAATGCTTACACAGTTTACCCCAAAAATCATCATGTTACCAAAAAAAAAAAAAAAAAAATCTTAGGATCATAAGTCATGACAAAATAATGATAATAAACATAATGGTAAGAGTAAAATCAATAAAAGTATGATCAATGAAAGTGGACATCTGAACCAACATCTACACTCTCTAGGTATACTTGGAGCCCCCCCTAGCCACCCCCACTGCTGAGGTAGTTATCATTTTCGTCTTCTACTACTCATATTCGGCCGCTTATGTGGGTGAAATTGCAGGGATCACACGTGCTGCAACTGGCCTGTAACTGATGAAGGCTCACCTACCCCTGCCTGAAGGTGGGGGACTACATTGAGAACATGCACTACAAAAGCCAAACTTCAATAATAGGCATCAAACTCTACTCTAACTCTTAATTACATTTGGAATGTCAATGATTCCCCAATTTAATCCATCCCCGCCAGTCTTTACTAAGTCGCATTGTATCAATCATAGTCAGTTATAGTGAAGTAACATTCATATGCCACTCTAAGAGTGATACAAACATCAAAAACAGAAATCACCTCTTAATTCTAATCCCTCTCTCTTTAAGAACCAGTGGCACACACACACACTCTCTCTCTCTCTCTCTCTCTCTCTCTCTCTCTCTCTCTCTCTCTCTCTCTCTCTCTCTCTCTCTCTCTCTCTCTCTCAAATACAGAAACAAAGATACTACACTACATCTGTACAAATCACTAGTAAGACGTCATCTAGAATACGGAGTCCATTTCTGGGCTCCAAGTATTCAGAAGGATATAGATACTATTATTTTTATTAGATAGACAGGATGCAATACAAACTAGGACCACCAAATTAGTTCCAACACTAAGGCAATTTGGATATCGAAGGAGAATGGAATGTTTGAGCTTATTTTATCTACAAACTCGACGACTAAAGGGACATTTAATAGAGGCATTCAAACTTCTTAAAGGTATAACAAATGTAGATTACAACAATCTATTCGTGCTTAGCACAAATCAGTCCAGAGGTAACAGATACAAACTGGTATTGAAAAGATACAACACCACTCAATTATTATTATTATTATTACTTGCTAAGTTACAACCCTAGTTGGAAAAGCAGGATGCTATAAGCCTAGGGGCTCCAACAGGGAAAATATCTTAGTGAGGAAAGGAAACAAGGACAATTGAATATTTTAAGAACTGTAACAATATTCAAATAAATATTTCCTATATAAACTATAAAAAACTTGAATAAAACAAAAGGAAGAGAAATAAGAAGGAATAGTGTGCCTGAGTGTACCCTCAAGCAAGAGAACTCGTGCCCAAGACAGTGGAAGACCATGGTACAGAGGCTATGGCACTACCCAAGACTAGAGAACCATGGTTTGATTTTTGAGTGTCCTTCTCCTAGAAGAGCTGCTTACCACTCAATGTGACTTTCTTTACATACAAAATAGCAAATACTTGGAATAGACTTCCAGAGGATATGGTAAACAGTAATACGGTAAACAAGTTCAAGAATAAGTTAGACCAGATCACGAGATGCTTTAACTAAACCGCTCTACCAAAGAGCTAATGGATTCTCTGTGGAAGAACTAAAAAGTTTTTGAGACATCCAAAATCCTTGTAACACTCTCTCTCTCTCTCTCTCTCTCTCTCTCTCTCTCTCTCTCTCTCTCTCTCTCTCTCTCTCTCTCTATCGACGGCCACAACTCCTCATGTGCGGTACGTGTAAAAATTCAGCTGACACTCATTCTTCTCATCATGAAAATCTTCACAAAGAATGACGTTACCCAACACTCAAATCTGAGAGCGTTAAAATTTCAACATCACCCAGTTAGAGCAAATTATCTACAGTGTTGGCTTAACTTTTCAAATAACTGAATTGTTTCCCCTTTATATACGTGTTATTTGGTTCTGAAAATTTTTCTCTGGTTCAACCAATCCCAGGATATTGAGATTACTACATATTCTTCGTAACATCTTTTAACTCAACTGAAATCCCACAATGGCAATGGGAACTCAAACCATGAAAAATAAATTAACATAAGAAATCATCAACACAATAATCAGAAAACTTGCACATTATGTCAATACAAATACTTAAAATACTAATGTCATACTCATAAAGTATACATATCATACAAATATGTATCTCCAAGAAAAATAAATATCAAATACATGGCAATGAAATAAAAAAACTTCTCATCTCGAACAACATTCATGCACGCAAGTTCGTTGATTTCCCTAATTTTACATTGAAATTACTTGGTTAAACTTACACTCACAACTCAAAAAGAAACCGATATAATTAGGCATCATTTTATTCCTTTTATCCTTTCTACTACAATGCCAGATAGCATCTAACAATAATCAATTCTTTACTTTTTACCATCTTTTATGACACACCAATTCTCTCAAGGGTTTGGAAGACAATATTTATTATTCTTGCATATAGGTCAAAGAAACTTGTTACTTCAAAATATTCATTTTTTCAACATCTAAACTTACACACAGTGCTTGCCTACTTAGTGTCTGATACGTCATAATGCTTAACCCAGGGATTCCTACAGACTCAACATTAACTTCGTTCATTTCATTTGAACTCAAATCTTGCAGTCTTTAAATTTGAAGTACATTCATGCTCCCAGTTAAATCATCTGTTGTTTTTCAAAATGATCCGGTGCCATTGCCGGGTTTCACCTGAATCTGACCCTAATTTGTCTGGATATCAATAATCAGAACGAAGCATAAGTGACTCAAATTATTTACAGAACTCTTGAATTGGGTCGAGTTAAATGCAAGATCTTTTATATCGCGCACTCGTGTCAAATAATTAATTGTTTAACAGGCAACTGGAATTCCTCCTACTTTACACTAACAATTTCATGTTCATCTATCAATACAGTCTCGGATGATAACTTAGGCTGGTCTACACTATCAGTGGGCACCTGTGGTTTCTGAGTATGGTAACAGAGAGTACGTGAAAAATGACAGTGTAGACTCAAACAAATGACGCACTACCCATGAATGAGGCATTACTTGAGCGAAGTATACTGTATATTTAAGCATGGCCACCTGTGTTACAACTTACATACCCAGTGCTTTAGTACCTGGCTAATCTCACTGAATGATGGATAGCGCCGCTTCAGCTGTACCCATTGTTAGCGATGTACCCTTTGAATGGACAAAAAAACATAACATTACACCTATGTTCTGTAAAATATGTGGACTAAAAGAAAAAGAATTTAAAAGCAAGAGCATATGATGGAGCTGTGCTTGTTGGTGAAGGAAGTTTGCAAAATGCATCCTTAAGATTGTCGTGAAAAAAATAAACACTTTGCATACTCAATACATTTTTGGGCTCCAGCCATGTCGACGTAATGCAAGGTCCTTCCGGTAGCTTCCTACTGTTTAATATTTGTGCGAGTGATATTTCAAGAGAATTAACGTCAGGTATCACGGGGTTCTAACCCCTGGAACAACTATCTTAAGATATCGTGTATAATCAGGGACGTATCCATAGATAACCATAAATATCTGCACCCCAAACAGACTTAACCCAGTCTAGGAATCTAAGAAGAAGGATAGGTGAGGAGCCATTACATATCATCTCCCCTCATAGTACTGTCCGTCTCTAATGAACCCATTCCTTTTGTTCGCAGCGTTCCTACTTCGTTGTTGACTTTTGGGTGCGCCCCTTTATCAGCTTTTTTGGAGTAATTCCTCGCATGATGGCCTCCTCTTCGTCGTCTAAGTTGAGTACCCTCTTCTTTTACAGTTTGATTTAGCTTTGACTGCTTTAGATCCCCTCAGGGAGTGGTTAATTAACTTTTTTAGGCGATGAGGGAGCCGGGTGCTCCGAGTCCAGCTAGCCATTTGGCGCCATGTCGCGTACTCGACCGCCCTTTTTATTTCGTGTTCATTTAGTCTTATTTCACTAGTATCACATTAGCTAGCTTTATTTTAGCATTACGATACCTTGGGCTCTGTTTTGGCCATTTTACCTTTAGAGGGTTTTTACTGAGCCCCTATGCTTGCCTGCCTTCGATCCCCCGGTTTTTTCGACTTATTAGGCATAGCCTAGCCCTCGGCGAATCCGTTGGTCCGCCATGCTGCATTCGCTCGTGATCTCCCATGCTAGGATTGTGCAGTCCATTGGAGCTCCCCTTTGCGAAGGGTGATCTCACCATGTCGGTGCGCCGACTTACCTGTACTGCCGTTCCCTCCTAGCCTCTGGGATTTCTCGATCGACCTGCGGCATCGACCTATTATTTTTAGTCTAGCCCTCATCGGCGATCCGTTGATCCGCCATGCTGCATTCGCTCGTGATCTATCATACTAGGACTGCACAGTCCATTGGAGCTCCCCTTTGGGAATAGTGCTCTCAACATGTCGGTGTGCCGACTTACATGTACTGCCGTTACCTCCTAGCCTCTGAGATTTCTCTATCGGCCTACAGCTGCCGTCTCTGACGGCGTGGCATTTATTTTAGAGTCTTTCTAACCTTTCCTGGGATTCAGGGTGCGGCGGCCTAGAGTGTCTCTGTCTAGAGACGCTTCCTTGTTGGGATAACCCTCGGATTGAATCCAGATTTCTTTCTGAGCCTGACTTCCTTGCCGTCGCCTCTGTTCTGGGGATTGTTAAGGAATGCTCATTTGGTGCATGGGTATAGCTACCCCATTCCGTCACCTCTCTTTATATCCTGGCCTTTCCGGGACGGACGTTGCATGAATTTTATCATTATGCTGCTGTGTATTTGCATTTGTTGATCGTGGGGGTTGGTTCCTTCTGGGATCTGACCCTTCCATGGCCATCGGCATACTTCTCCCTGAGGGGTAAGCTATCAGACTAACAGCAGTGCTGGTACCTAACGGCTTTGCCACCACCTATTGGCGCACTATCCTATGGTACCTGTACTGGCGATGTGTCGCTACTTACGGCAGTGCCGCCACCGGTGACACTGCCTTCACCTGTGGCACGGTGTTTTCTGCAGGAACCCATGCCGTTTATCTCCAGGAACCCATGCCATTTACCTTTGCCCCTTACGGTGTTGCCGTTACTGGCGGCAGGCCTTGTACTTGTCTATGAGAGTGGTTGACTGTGCCAGCGCCTTAAGACACATAGGATGCTGGCGGCAATGCTGTTAACCCTAGCGCTGCCGGTACTTACAGCAACGCTGGTACATTTAGGGTACATGCCTTTGGCAGTGCCTGTACCTAACGGCTTTGTCGCCAACTATCGACGCATTATACTCTTCTATACTGTAGTACCCGTAGCGGCGATACGTCGCTGCTTACGGCAGTGCCGCCACTGGCGACTCTGCCTTCACCTTTAGCAAAGTATTTTCTGCAAAAGCCTTTGCCCGCTATCTCCACCGCCCTTTGGCACTATTGCCCCTGATGGCATTGCTGTTACTGGCGGCGGGGTTAGTACTAGTCTACGAGAGTGGATGTCTGTACCAGTGCCTTAGGGCACATAGTACATTGGCAGTAATGCCGTTACCCCCCACTGGCGCTACTGGTACTTCCGGCAACACCAGTACTTATAGGGCACATGCCTTTCTGTCCTTTTTATCTGAGACCATCTTACCTAAACTAAGATGGGTTCTCTACTGACTGTAGGTGAATTCAACTACAGGTCAACATAAAGCCCTTACTCCAACTTTTGAGGCTTCTTTATGTATGCTTGGCCTGGGAACTCCTTTTACGAAAGGTCTTCTAGGCTCCTGCTTGGAAATAACCGCTACATATGGTTATTGGTTTTCTATCTTTGTTCATTTCCCTCTGAGGGTGTAGATTGGATAGATGGGTGATAACTCTATAGGGTAGTTCCCACTCCCGGGTCTTCCCTAATTGAGGTTATCAATCTGTTGTTATAGCCTTGGGTTGCTATAGACTCTTGCTCATTAATCGATGCGTTGATTGCTTAAACTATTAAGTTTACCTTCACTGTTGCCTTCTAATTGGCCATTTTTCTGCAGAGATATAGAAGCGACGGTTCTTTTCATGAGCACCCCACCCCCTCTTTGGGCCTATAGCAACGGACTTTAAGGAGGGTATTTTTTCCAATCACACCTCCTTCAATAAGGGAATGGACATTTCGTACTTTATCTCCTCCTTTCTCACCAACTGCATTTACACACAATTTGGGGATTACTATTCCCTCAATTGTCAACATAGAATGTTAAGAACCCATTTCTTTCAGCTTTTGGTGACTGTTAGAGGACGTACTACTTATTTGAACCCTTTTCTCCTTACAGGCGGTGCCTATGACGGAGATGCCCTGTAGAGTGCAGATTTGTGTCAGGACTGTGAGGTATCCTTGTGGTCCCGATAATTGCCGCACACATGCGAAATGTCGGAGGATGAAGGGTCCAGTATGGTACTGGGACCATCAGGATTGTAGTTTTTGTAAGGACATACTTCAATCCGGATGGGTCTCAAAGGATACCACCGATGACAACCGTGTGTTCTTCCCGTTGTCACTTCGCACCTAAGTAAGAGGGTTCGAGAAGACGATGGAGTTTAATGAAGAACCCCTCCCTTCGGTGGATGAGTCTTACTGCCAGAGGTGGATGAGGTAAGCCTGGGGATCATCAAGGATTCAGTGGTGTCCATCACTTTATCCCTCACTATGACAACGGCCTCCCGGTCTACGGTGACGATTACTTCTTCAGTGACGGGGGCTGTTCCTGCCTTTTTTCCCGCCAACATCTGCTGGGCTCCTGGAGCCCCTCAGTTCCCGAGTACCTCAGGTACTACAATGGATCCGGTACTTATGGCTAACATGAAAGCCTTCATGGAGGGGAATTAGTAATACCAGTTGATGATGTTCAAGGCCTCAGGTGAAGAGATCCAGGCCTTGAAGAAGCAAGAAGAGTCGACTAGGGATAAGGTCATTGCATGCACCAATGAAGACGGCAGGGTGTATCAATATACAGCTTGTCACCTTCGGGAAGAGGTTGGCCACCTTTTTGGTTCCGCACAATATGGTCTTCCCCTTTGCCTCGAAGAGCTACGCAGAAATGGAGAAAGCCATCTGTGAGGGTAAGCCTCTCCCAGCTTTGGAAGAGTACACACCAGTTTCACTTGTCCTACCACATGATGCTGTCCACTGGACCAATGTCCAGTTTACTTTTGCTGAAGTTAACTGGATAAAGATGCGGCCGGCCGCCAATTTCATGAGAAGCTGCCCATGATTCCCGAACACCTTCTTAAGTCTGAGTCGTAGGCCAGAGAAATGTTGTCAGCGTCAATTTCTCTGTAGTGCTTCATGGAAATGATGATCTGGAATTTTGTAGATGCCTCAGTCTTTTCCTTGTTGACGAAAACTCATCTTGCCACCTTTATGAAGGACCTATATGCTTATTTTCAGGTTTGTTGAGCCTGTAGAAAGCATGTACTTGCCACAGCTGCCATCTGCCATGAGCCGAAACGTTTCATTACCTCTAGCATTTGGGGAAAAGACCTGTTTCTTTAGAGGATGGTGAAGGTGGTCTCGGATAAGGCTGTCGCAGAGCTCAAGAGCCTTTTCCAGAATTGTGGGATCTCATTGAAGAGGAAGTTCACCCCTAGGAGCGGCCCACAACCCAAGAGGTCTCGTAAACTGACTTATCATCAGAAGTCATTTGCTCCTCCTCATGCCGCCATCCTTCAAACTGTCTACGCTGTGCCCTAACAAGTGGTGTCACAGTCCCCGGCCTTCAACCCTGTGTATGAGTAAGAGTCGTCTTCCGAGGACATCCTGACAGAGGAGACAAGTCCAGGGGTCGTGGACATCGAAACGGCAGTGGAGGAAGAGGTTCACGTCTTCAACACAAATAACGAAGGTCTCCCGATATGGGGACGTCTGGCCTTGTTCAAGGATTGTGGGTTCTTCAGTCCTTTGACACAGAGCGTCATTTCCAATGGCTTGGTTTGGAAGTGGTAACAAAGGCCACCAAAGCTGAGGAGATTCTTCCAGAAAATAATACTTTATCTGGAACAATATGTATAAGACCTTCTGAAGAGATGAGTTATCCATTGCATGAGATCTATAAGATTTCAAGGTTTTCTATTTTGCGTGCCAAAGAAGGTTTCAAGCATGCCTCGAACTTTTCTCATCTTGTCCTGTCTAAACCTGTTCGTTCAGTGCGACAGGTTCCGGATGTTGACTATTTCGCAGATACGGACCTTACCACCCTGGAGGCTTTCACTGTCTCTATAGATCTTAACGATGTCTTTTGGTATCTTCCGATAGGTCGACGCCTCTCCCCCTACCTTGGTTTCAGCGTGGAGAGAGGGGGGCAGCGTATTCAGAGCTGTGCCATTTTGGCTCAACATAGCTCCGAAAATTTTTACGAAGTTTACCGATGCAGTCGTACAACAACTTTAGGGGAAAGGCCTTCAAGTAGAGGTGTACCTGGACGACTGACTAGTGTGGGTTTCCTCGGCACTGAGTGCTTGGAAGCAGCGACTCGAGTTGTACGGTTCCTCCAGTCCCTTGGATTTCAGATCAACTTCAAGAAATCAAGACAGGCTCCAGCTCAAGACTTCCAGTGGTTGGAGATTCGTTGGGACCTTAAGTCTCACTCCCTATCTATTCCTCCCTCCAAGAGAAAGGAAATAGAGACGTCAGTCAGGTCCTTGATCAAGTCGGGAATGATCACCAGGCGACACCAAGAAGGGGTTCTAGGATCTTTACAATTCACCTTGGTAACGAACCCTGTCCTAAATGTACGACTCAAAGATGCAAGCAGAGTTTGGGAAAGAAGAGCCTCCAAAGTTCTTCGCGACCATCAGAAGCAGACTCTGGTTTTACAGCAAAAGCAACTTAGACCGTGGTCCACTGCTAAAAGTCTTTCACAGATGGTGCAGTTGCGCTTTACTCCTCCAGTAGTGACACTTTGTGTGGTTGGTTGGGGGGTCATGACCCACTCAAGAAAGTGCAAGGCTGTTGGTCTCAGAAATTTCAACAATCCCACATCAATATTCTGGAGTCCATGGCATTCTTCTTGTCCCTCAAGAAGTCATACTTGAAGAAGATCATTCATATCCGTCTAGACCTCGACAACAGGGTGATAGTCCATTGCATCAACATATAAGGGTCGCAGTCTCCTTAAATAAACTATATAATGATAGCCGTCTTTACGTTGGCTCAGAAGAAAGGTTGGCACTTGTCAACATCCCACTTTCAGGGAGATCAAGTCCCTGGCCTTCAAGTGGATCTGTTTGTGACGAGTCTTAACAAGATACTACCCTGGTAGGTATCATCGAACGTGGACCAAGCAGCAGTGGGCATGGACGCGATGTCCCTGGATGGGAATCGTTGGACGAAGATTTACCTGTTTCCACTATTCAACCTCTTCATGACGGTTCTGGACAAGCGTCGATCTTTCAAAGGGACGGCAGCTCTGGTGGCTCCTCTGTAGCTAAATAGCAACTGGTTTCCCATCGTCACGGATTTGAACCCTAAGTTGGTGCCGTGACCAACCCGATTCTGTCCCAGGAGGAACAGCAGGAGATTGTTTATGCTTCGTCATGGAGATTGAACAACCTTTATCTCATGATTTTTTCGCCCTAGCCCTGGGAAAGAAGTTCCAAGTTCAACGTGATAAGTGGGTATTTGCGGAAACTGTGTCGTCTAACACCATGACTCAGTATGAAACGTCATGTACAAAATGGGTCAAATACGTCAAAGACAAAAATCCAGGGTCGATTACTATGGATTTTTGTTTAGGTTTCCTGCTTGCTTTGTACGTTGAAGGTGTAGCTTCCTCCATGATTTCGTTGTACAATTCGGCCCTCACTAGACCTATACTATACACCTTTGATGTCGACTTTAACTCTGATCTCTTCAACAAAATTCCGAAGGCTTGTGCAAGGCTGCGGCCGTCGGCTCCACCGAAGCGCATCTCTTGGTCTTTGGACAAAGTTTTGCAATTCTCTTTGGACATAGACAATCAAACGGCTTCTATTCGTGATCTCACTCAGAAAGTCATCTTTTTAATTGCGTGGCTTCTGGTGCTCGTGTTAGTGACATTGTGACGCTTTCTAGAGACGAGGACCACATTGAATTTGTGGATAATGGTGAGGTTAATATATACCCTGATCCCGCTTTTCTAGCTAAGAATGAACTTCCCTCTAAATGGCGGGGTCTATGGAAAATAGTTCCCCTACCAGGGGATCCTTCCCTATGTCCAGTGCAGTGTTCAGAAGTGTATTTACTAAGAGCAGTGCAGTTTAAGGGTGGTCATATGTTTCAAAAAGAAACGAGGGGGTCTGATTTGTCTCTGAAACAGTCAAGAGCAAATATTACTTACTTTATATGAAGAGCGGACCCGGCTAGTATGACATCGGGTCACGACCCTGAGGAAATGGCTTCCTCCTTAAACTTTTTCCTGTATATATCCTTTGAGGGACTGAAGGCATATACTGATTGGAAGTCCGCTTGGATTTTCTTTGGGCATTATCTGAAGCAATTGTAGGAGATACGCCATTTTGTGGTGGCTGCGGGAAGTGTTATGAAACCTGCTGCAACGACGTAGCCCACAATGCATCCTAGGGCACTCCTCCAGCTAGTTATTAGCAGTGAGTAAACAGTTGGTTTTTGCTTCCAGGAAAAAAGGAAAAAATGCATTTAATAATTTCCTTTCCAGGTTTACATGTGTGTTTCCGATGCTGTTTGTTCCTTCAGTGCTACAGCCTAACTGTTTAAATGGTAGTTAAGCTATATCTCATTTGGTTTGGGTGATTACCCCTTTTTTGTACAGGCGTGATCATGTGTCTATTGATCCGGTTTATATTGTCATATGTTCCCTACAGTTCCTTATGTCATGTATTTGTCCCCTAATGTTACCTTATGTCTGGGTATGGACGGGATGTATTTATGTTGTACAAAAATTTTCCATATGCGGTTAATGATGGTTGCTTGTTAACCTTGGCACTGATTCTTGTGAGTGAAAGGCTGTAAATTGTTATATGCCTTTTAATTTTATGCCCTACTATTATGATTATAATTACCGTAGCGGCGATAACTTTAGTGGGACTTGTCATTATTATCCTTCCTGAACACTGAACATAATCGGAATTAGTCTCCTGGCGGGTTTTGGTTCCATACGCCTCACCTACAATGCCTCCTTTAGTTTCTGGTTCCGTAGGGTTCCCGACACTAGACTCGGGTGATTTTTCAATTACGGGGGACGGTCTTTTGGTCCTTATTACCTCCTTGTTGGACCATCATGCTTGTCAATACTGCCTCCAAACTGTTCTGGGATATATAATTGAGAGTGATTCATATGCCTTGATGGAGAAATTCTGTAAGTGCATTTCGGTATTGAGACCTCTCTCTTTGAGGCTTCCTACCAAGGCATAGGTAATTCTCTGGTACACTTCCATCAGGACGACATGACTCACGCCCAAAAAATGGATTTTGACGTAGGAAAAATCTTTTTTAGGTGAGGTAACCATGTCGTCCTGATGGCCCACCCGTCACATTGTCCCTCCCCGATACCTCATCGGATGCCTCTTGTCACACTAGTTACGCTGCTATGTGGAATAGGTTCATCAGAGACGGACTGCTATCAGGGGAGAGGATATGTAACGGCTCCTCACCTATCCTTCTCCTTAGATTCCTAGACTGGGTTAAGTCTGTTTGGGGTGTAGATATCTATGGTTATCTGCAGATACGTCCCTGATTATACATGATATCTTAGGATAGTTGTTCTGGGGGTTAGAACCCCGTGATACCTGACGGTAATTCTCTTGTAATATCACTCGCAGAAATATTATACAGTAGGAAGCTGCCGGAAGGACCTTCCATCAGGACGACATGGCTATCTCACCTAAAATAGATTTTTCCTACGTCAAAATCCGTCTAATTAACTAGAACGGGTACTCAGTTGAGTGTATACCTTTGCCTATAAGATGTATATCACAAGATAAGCAATTGAATTATGCACACTTTTACTTTAGTTTCATACAAATCAGATAGAAATTTACCACAAAATAGCAAAAAAAAATTTTTATATATATTTTCGTGACCTTAACCTTGACCTTTCGTCCAGTTGCTCCCTTAATCTAATCAAATCATCCTTAGATCATAGCCAATCATCTCAACAATTTTCATGTGATTTAGTAAAATAGTTTATGAGTTATGCAAATCACAAACACACAGACAGACATACAAACAAATCCACGCCTATCAAAACAACCTTTGCAAAGAAGTTGGCGAAGGTAATTTAAGATGAATGTGAGATCCAAGAAGTCAGATACTTACAATGATGACATTGTATATGAACCCAAGTTATGTATGCTATGTAGTTGTTTTAAAAGTTCTTGATCAAAAGCAACTTTTTTTAGACAATGCTCAAAGTGTTCCTGTTTTTAATCTACATTTTGTAATTCTTTCCAGTGTGTGTTGGAGATATGGCACTTCAGCTCATGAAGAAATTGTTTGCTGTCACCAATAAAAGTAAGATGTTTGTGTTTGGAATAGAGATGTATGCCATAGCTTCAGTTATTCGCACCCTAATAGACTACTGGGGACTTGATGATTGTGATGAATATTATTTATCCACTGCTACGAGAAAAATCAATGAAGAAATTGGAGAAAAAAGTAGTATTGCACCATTATTCTGCTGGGAAGAATGGCAAAAGTAAGTTGTTTTTATTTATCAGGAATTTTTGGTGTTCATGCTGAGGGGATTGTATTTAATTGTGTCATATGGATAGACTTAATTAGAACAGCTAGAAACTTACCCCCTGACAATTAAACTTTTATGTGACTTTCCTGTTGAATTCTAGAATAGGGATTCCAATACGACATAAAATACCAAAGAAATTTTATCTTTCTTGCTCCAGGGCCAGTGTATCAATGTGTAGAGCGCAGACTAAGATAATATAGGGGAAACCAACAGGTGCAATAGCACCCATAGGTTCAGGCACTATTGAATTTGTCCCAGCCACTCAAATGCCAAAAGATGTCTGTCAAACGATGACACCTCAATGCCGAAAACCAATACTAATGTTGGAGACAATACTACCTGAGCACTTGTTTTTGCCCAGCCATCATCTTTCATATTTGGGGGAAGACTCCCATGTCCCACAATCCTACACGAGTCCTGGGAAGTGGTAGGGTCTTGGGGATCACACAGCAACCCTACCGAAAATAAATTTTTCATAAGGGTTATGATGGTATTTGGTTCCCAAGGACTAATACCAGAGAAAAACTATAGTAGACTCATGTACTGCAAAGGTCAAGTCATCTACAACCAAATAAACTTCCAATTTATTTGTACATGAGTGAAAGAAAGACTAATAAGTCAATCATTCACTAAATAAGAGAAGAACCATGGGGAAGGAGCTAGATGTTCATCATTATTATTATTATTATTATTAAATGCTAAGCTACAACCCTAGTTGGAAAAGCAGGATGCTATAAGCCCAGGGGCCCCAACAGGGAAAATAGCCCAGTGAGGAAAGGAAATAAGGAAATAAGGAGATAAGGAAAAATAGAACATTTTAGGAATAGTAACAATATTAAAATAAATATTTCCTATTTAAAATATAAAAACTTTAACAGAACAAGAGGAAGAGAAACTAGATAGAAAAGTGTGCCCAAGTGTACCCTCAAGCAAGAGAACTCTAACCCAAGGCAGTGTAAGACCATGGTACAGAGGCTATGGCACTACCCAGGAATAGAGAACAATGGTTTTATTTTGGAGTGTCCTTCTCCTAGAAGAGCTGCTTACCATAGCTAAAGAGTCTCTTCTACCCTTACCAAGAGGAAAGTAGCCACTGAACAATTACAGTGCAGTAGTTAACCCCTTGGGTGAAGAAGAATTGTCTAGTAATCACAGTGTTGTCAGGTGTATGAGGACAGAGGAGAATCTGTAAAGGATAGGCCACACTATTCGGTGTCTGTGTAGGCAAAGGGAAAGAACCGTAACCAGAGAGAAGGGTCCTATGTAGTACTGTCTGGCCAGTCAAAGGACCCCATAACTCTCTAGCGGTAGTATCTCAACGGGCGGCTGGTGTCTGTTAAGGAACCCAGTTGAGGGGGCCCCCCTTATACATGATTTTCCCTTGTAGATGCCATGAACAAGGTAAGCACCATGTAGGCATGAAGGAAGGATGAGATTTCTATGCCAATACCAACCCATAAGGTTTTTTATGTCCTGAAATTGCATATTTGCATAAACTACCAATGAGGAAGCAATTTTTCTAACATCAAAGGTTTTAGGAATTGAGAGAGGATCTGCTTGTTTGATAAGGGAAGTTATTAGAACAAGAATAGCCTCTGTAATGAGAGACTTGTTGGTCTGGGTATTTTGAAATAAACTACCTCCTGAAAACTTAGATCCTTTTAGAAATGATTGAAGGGTAGACACCAAACATAGGTTACTATCCCTGGACTGTGAACCTGTAATATAAAGAGAATCCCACCTCTGAAAAGGCTTTTCATTTATGTCCAAAATAGGAAGTCCTGGAGTCAGAATAAGGGGATTGGCAGAGTGATGGTGAGGAGCTCCTGATCACTAATTAATGAAGTAAGCTTACTAACTAATACTTCTAAAGCTAATGCTACCAGATATAGCCTTCTGGAGTAACTCTGAGAAATAAGAGAATGGTCTATTTTGGTAAAAAAAAATTCTAACACTCTATAAAGTGAATAGGTCGCTGAAGAGGTTGGTAAGAATAGTTATTATAAAGTAAAGGACTAAGTAATCTTGTGGAACATGTTCGAGTCTATATCCATGTTAAAAGCCAGATTGAGGGGGTCATCAATGCAGATTTGTATGATAAGCTTCATATCTTCAAAAAGGTGGACCAAAAAGGAATCCAAGAACCCCAGAGTTATCTGGCGCAGGTACCTAACCCTAAGGAGGACCATCCGTGCCTTCCACACTAACTGTTATTACTGGTGGAGGAAGAACTCTTACAGCCTTCAAATATGCCACATTGTATGCTGAAAATTCTTTTCTCTTAATTTTCCAATATACAGGAGAGAAAATCAAGAGTGAGAATTCTCAGTCAGATAGGAGAAAGCAAAGATATTCCACCTCCCAACACTCTGATACAGCCATGCTGACCCAAGAGGTTGTGACCTTGGTCTCAGACACTGAAGTAGTGGAAATCATGGACTGTTCAGCCACTGTGGAGTCACGAGCACAGATGTCCCCAAGAAGTCCAGAAGGACCTTCTAAATCTTTGAAATCTTATTAGGAGGAAACAGATAAATCAATGACCATTTATTCCAGTTATAGTACAAAGCATCTCTTGCAACTAACTGAGAATCTTCACAAGCTATGTAGAACAGAAGCTTGTGAATCTCTTAAGTCATAAACAAGACCACTTTGAGATCCAGGATAATCTTTAGGATCTTTTGGAAGGAGCTCAATAAGATCCAATCTGTGTCCAAGGATGTCTTTCTGG